>NW_024040928.1:5641717-5695168 GCF_014851395.1 Micropterus salmoides | reverse complement strand
GTGTCTGCCTGGACAGCAAATTAAACTGGAAAAAACACAGATATTGAAGACTATTTTTACGACAGAAAAATCCTCTGATGTGAGCAGAAATCTTCTCGGGTTACGTATGTAACCCTTGTTCCCCGAGAAGGGGAATGAGACACTGCGTCGGTGACGACACTATGGGAACGCCTCTGGGCGTGGCAGGGCTGAACATGAATGAAACTACTCCAATCCTATTGGTGTTGCTAGAACAGTAGCGTGTGACGGCGTAACTGGAGGCGTATATAAGCACGCCGGCACACAGGACACATTAGCCCTTTTCTATGAAGCAAGGCACTCCAGGCGGTGTGAGGTGTGGTGGACCGACGCAGTGTCTCATTCCCCTTCTCGGGGAACAAGGGTTACATACGTAACCCGAGACGTCCCCCTTTGAGGGAACTCGAACTGCGTGGGTGACGACACTATGGGAACGAGAATACCCACTTAGGCCGCGCCGAAACCCCGTCTGCCCCCAGCGTGCAGAACCTGACGGCACGACTAGGAGGAGAGCGCACGGGTGCAGAAGGAAGGTCCAGACTGTAGAACTGGATGAAGGTGTGAGGGGTGGCCCAGCCAGCCGCATCACACAAATCCTGGAGCGACGCCCCTGCCCCGAGTAGAGTCGGAACAATCCAGTTGCTGTTTGGAAGCGGGGAGCCCAGCCTTGGGGGACCCGAAACACACCAGCAACTGCTCTGCTTTCCTCCACCGGGAAGACTGAGTGCTCTGACAGGTGAAGATGAAGTCACATGAGGTGGGGGATGAAATGCCTGCAGCACCGTGGACCCTGCCTGGATGGGACCTTAGGGACATAGCCCGGACAGGGGTGCAGGATGGCTCTGACCCTCCCCGGGGCAAACTCCAGGCAGATACCGAAAGTGCCTGGAGATCCCCCACCTCCTCAGAGAGGTGATAGCGCGGAGAAAGTCCATCTTAAGGGTCCTTCCTCAGAGGGACCTGCCATGGCGGGCCCTCTAGGAGCAAAATTAAGTCAGAGAACCACACTCGGGCCGGCCAAAACGGGGCTACTAACAGTAGGCTGACACCGTCCTGACGGACCCGCTCCAGAACCCCCGGAAGCAGAGCGACTGGGGGAAAAGCATCTGTACCATGGCATCCAGCCCTAGCGGGGCAGGGGGCGAGAGGGAGAACCACAGAGGACAGTGTGTCGTCTCTCGCGGCGCAAAAAAGTCCACATCTATGGTGCCGACTCTACGCATAATAACTCCACCACCTCGGGGTGGAGTCTCCATTCCCCGGGCCTCAGCCCCTGTCTCGACAGCAGGTCTGCTCCCTGATTCTGGGTCCCAGGGATGTACATCGCTCTGAGGGACAGCAGTCTCTGCTGGGACCACAGGAGGATCCGATGCGCCAGCTTGCATAATGGTAGCGAGTGCAGCAGCGCAGTGATTCAAATAGGCCACCACCGCCGTGTTGTCGGTCCTGACAAGGATGTGGCGACTGCGGAGAGCGGGCAGAAAACTCCTCAGAGCTCTGAAAACCGCCAACATTTCCAGGCAATTTATTTGCCAAGAGAAATGATGCTCCTCCCAGGAGCCTCTCGCGAAGCGGCCGTCCATGACCGCGCCCCATCCCGTGAGTGAGGCATCTGTCGAAATAATTGTCCGGCGACATGACGCTCCCAACACGGGCCCTTGGGACAGGAACCAAGTTTCTTCCATACTGACAGGGAAAGAAAGCACCTGCTCATAATCCGTACGGAACAGATTTCCCCTCGGGGAGAATCCCTTGGATTTTAACCACCACTGCAGGGCTCTCATGTGCAGCAGGCCAGACGGGATTACGCTGGACGCTGCTGCCATAAGACCCAACACTCTCTGAAAGTGTTTCACAGTGATGGAGCGGCCTAGCTTTATTCTGGTTACTGAGGATACAATGGACCCAACGCGTGCAGGCGACAGGTGGGCCCGCATCGTCATCGAGTTCCACACCACCCCTAGGAACGTAGTCTGTTGGGCGGGTGTCAGCACGCTCTTCTTCATGTTGAGCCGCAGCCCCAAACGCCGAAGGTGGGCGAGGATGACATCTCGATGGCGAACCGCTGTGCCGAGCCAGTTGTCGATGTAGTTCAGTATGCGGATGCCCAGGAGCCTCACGGGGCCAGAACTGCATCCATACACTTGGTGAACGTGCAAGGCCGAACGGAAGAACCTGATACTGGTATGCCACGCCCCGTAGGAGAACCTCAGGAACTTCCTGTGAGAGGGACGGATGGAGATGTGGAAATATGCGTCTTGTAGATCTATCGTGACAAACCAATCCTCGGATCGGATCTGACTGACGATGGCGGGGATGGTGAGCATCTTGAACCAGAATCTCCTCAGAGATTTGTTCAGGAACCGTAGATCTAAAATCGGACGTGATCCTCCGTCCTTCTTGGGAACTATGAAGTACCGGCTGTAGAACCCGGACTCCCTGACTGGCTGGGGAATGCGTTCTATGGCCCCTGGTTCAGTAGAGAGAAAACTTCTCGTTCCAACACCTGGCTCCGCCTTGAGTGCACCGCAGTCCAGACAACCCCGTTGAAAACGGGTGAGCGGGCCCGGAACTGCAGCCTGTAGCCATCTACTACGGTGCGGCACCCTGAAGTGGAGGTCCGCCAGGGAGATCCTGCCGACAATCCATGGTATGTGAGCCAAAGCGCCTGCCGACTATGGCCCCTCGGGGCAGGCAGCATGGCGCGTGCTTGCTTGAGCCATAGGTGCCGTTCAGTGCTGAAATGGAGCGGCCAATAGCGCAGGCCGTCTCCTTCGTGACTCTAAGTGACAAGTCCGTAGCTTGGCGGAGCTCAGCAATACCCTCCTCAGAGGGGCCTGCTCCCGAGTCTATGTCCTTCAGCAGGTCGGCCTGGTATGCCTGCAAAACCACCGTTCAGGCTTGCACCAGCCCGGCCTGCCGCCATGTAAGCTTTGCCCACCAAAGCAGATGTCATATGACATGGCTTGGTAGGTAGCGCCGGCTCCTTGAGGGATGATGCATGACCGGGCGAAAGATAGCTAGCCAAAGCATCCTCAACCCGGGGCATCATCCCATAGCCAAAACCCTTGACTCCCGCTACGTCACTATAGACCCGGAGCGGGGGAGTAGTCAGACGAGCTGAGAAGGGCTTGCCCCAGGACTTGCACAATCATGCAAGTCCGGAAAAAAAGGCAGAGACCTGTGCGGAGGTGGCGCACAGCGCTGCAAAAAGCGCTCATCCAGTCCTGTGTGCCGGCGTGCTTATATACGCCTCCAGTTACGCCGTCACACGCTACTGTTCTAGCAACACCAATAGGATTGGAGTAGTTTCATTCATGTTCAGCCCTGCCACGCCCAGAGGCGTTCCCATAGTGTCGTCACCGACGCAGTTAGAGTTCCCTCGAAGGGGAACTGCTTTATACTTTTAATCAAGGCACTATAGCTAGTGTTCTTTTTTATGCTGTGCTTTGCTGGGAAGGCAGCATTCCTGTAGACGATAAAAAAAGGATCAATAAGTTGATTAAAAAGGCTGGCTCTGTGATTGGCCTTGCCCCTGAGTCACTGGAGATCATCTTATGTATGAGAACAAGTGCCAAACTGAAGAATATCATGGATCTTGTAGACCATCCACTCCACAGTGAGTAGTCCACTTAGTAGTTCCTTTAGTGGCCGACTGAAGATGCCCCGGTGTTCTACTGAACGGCTCAGAAGGTCTTTTATCCCAAATAGTAATTCTATTTTGTTATGAATATTTTAGATTTTTGTTTTTAAGCTCTTCAGCCGGTCACTTAAAAAAACACATTGTTGTGTGTTGTCATTCGGCTGCTACTCGTGAAGTCGGGGTACATATTTTTTTTAAGTAATAAATCCGACTTCGAGTGGCGTTCCATAGTACTTTTTGTAGTTGGAAGTTGGACATTTACAAGTTCCGAGTTGCCTGGAACGCAGCCTTACACCTGAAATCCAACGGACCGCAAGCTCTCTTCTGAGTTATGTGCAGGGTTGGATTGGCCGTGGGGAATCTTGGGAACAATCACAAACGGCCGCTCCATTTCAGGCTGAACTGGCCAGTGTTCAAGAGTTTTTATTTTTCAGTTTACGCTGGTCGGTCAGCTGCAGTGAACGCTGTCTGTGGGCGAGTTCAGCATCGACAAAACGTAGAAAAACATTTTTTTCAACGGAAACGGTGGTGCCTCAAACAAAACGTTGCGCAACGTTCTGCAAGGGGCTTCGAGGTATGTTTTCTCCCGTTTGGTGGGCATGTCTCAGGTGTTACCCAATCAGCTGCGACAAGTTTGTAACCACAACAGTGTTAAAAAGGCAGGAAAATTCAGTGTGCAGACTGGGCCAAACCGGTGTTATAAAAAGTTTCCTGAAGATCTTCATCATAATGAAATTGATTGTACACAAGTACAACACAATATATTAAAATAACTGCAAAATATCTTTCTCCGCGCCCCCACATGCGAGCGCATAAAAACCCTCTCTGTCTTAAAGTCATAGGCTGAATTTCAGTCACAATACATCCCTGGTTAGATGCGTTATCCGGCACCAGAAACCATAATAAAGTACAGAAGTTTAGAGAAAGTACAGAAAGTTGTGAACACTTCGAGTCTCCTGTGAAAATTGGGAGAGTTAGCAAGTATGAGCTAACTGGAGCTAACCTCTACCACAGCGTGCTGCTGTGTGTGATGTTGTGTTTTTTGTCTGCGCATGCGGGTCACTTTCAGGCCGTAAAAACAATTCACACTGGAGTCTGATATGGGCCACATTTAAGCAGTTCATGGTTTCAAACCTGCCGTAAAAGTTATTCAGGTCTCTGGGTGCTGGAGTGCAGGCTCCTTTACAATTACATTTTTTTAAACCAAGGGGTGGAATGAAGCCAAACAGGTGTAATCTTTTCAATCAAACTCTATCACTTAACTAGAAAACCTGGTAGAGACTTTATCTGCATGTGACAGGTTCTTTTACTGAAACTAACTATCTGATTAAAGTCTGCATGTGTTTGGCAAGGGC
The DNA here is from genome assembly GCF_014851395.1 of Micropterus salmoides. Taxonomy (NCBI): domain Eukaryota; kingdom Metazoa; phylum Chordata; class Actinopteri; order Centrarchiformes; family Centrarchidae; genus Micropterus; species Micropterus salmoides. The sequence continues at coordinate 5,690,152 of NW_024040928.1, read as the reverse complement.
TTGCATGTAATGCACATTCATTTATATGTAAAAGTCCCTCACTCTAGCGTTAATTAAGGCCATGCAGAAGAATATGAGGAAGCAGATAGTTCCTTGTTTTGTGTTCAGGAAATTAAAATCTACCGTCCAACACTTATAATAACTTCTCATTAAAACAAAAGGAATTAAAAACTATAACACATTTACCCAATATGGTAGAACAGCCACAAACAGAGCTTTTAGGTTGGGAATTTAATCAATAAAATGCACCATCTACTGGCCGTAATAGGTAATTGTCCTAAAATCCAAAATCCATCCATCCATCCATCCACCGTCAACCGCTTATCCTGCGTACAGGGTCGCGGGGGCTGGAGTCAATCCCAGCTGACATCGGGCGAAAGGCAGGGTAAACCCTGGACAGGATGCCAGTCCATCGCAGGGCCACACATAGACAGACAACCACTCACACTCACATCCACATTGGAGACACCAATTAACCTAGCCTGCGTGTCTGTGGATGGTGGGAGGAAGCCGGAGCACCCAGAGAGAACCCATGCGGACACGGGGAGAACATGCAAACTCCACACAGAAATGCCAAGGCAATTGATGAAGAATGTAAATATCCATCCCCAGTTTTTCAACGGTATCCAGAATATATACCTCTAATACACGTATAATAAACATACAATAAACAAAATACAGTATTGATAATGAAGCACGATAATAAACAATGAATGAAATACCAGTGGTGGAAAAGTAAAAAAGCAAACTACAGTGTAAAAATATTACAAATATTTATAATAATAATAATAATAATAATAATAATAATAATGGTGGAAGAAGTACCATAATACTTCACTTCAAAATTATACTCAAGTACAGTGCTTGAGTAAATGTACCCACTGATGTATTCAGTAATGATGAAATATGAACACAGAATCAACATGTAGGTTTTTTCCCAGGTGATACATGTCAGAGTCCAATGACATTATGTATCTTTGGTTGTGCTGGGCCTACAGTACCTGAGAGACTGGTGTTTAGCTGGCAGTACTGGCCGTCAGCTGGAAGCCCATTAATGCATCCACATGTGTCATCGATGATCGCATCACAGGCTCCATAGTCAATGCAGCTGTTATATGACCAAGCAAAACTCGGCTCACATCTGCACTGGTATCCAGTCGTATTTGGTGAACACACTATGTGAAGAAGAACATCACAACATCAATGATTTATGACATGTTTACTGGTAAAGTTAAAAGATATTTATTTTTGGCAAACAATGGCAACACATGAGTGGATTTAGTTGCACCTGTTGTTGCGGCAATGCTGTTAATTTCAACAGTGTTGTTGATGAGCACAGGACTGAACGTGTTTAAAAGCGTTCGGAGGTGCTCCAGGTCAGAGATGTTTAGAACAACTTGGAGGACATAATCAGAGGAATTTAAGGTAGCTGTGAAGACAAGAAACAGACACAATCAGATACTGTAGACCTAGCGAAGTGACAGTCCATACCTCACTGACAAGAAAAGGACAAATTCAATAGTCAATACTCAATATTTTTTTGTTCTACTGAGCATACAGACAAGTAGTAGTAGTTTCAGTATTTACTGATAAAGCTCATCCTATCTATTGATATTAATTTGTGACTCACTCGCTCTTTTTTCTCTGGCATGAATGTGTGGTGCGTTTGTACTCATCAATTCCTGGAAAAAATCAATTTACATCTCATTAGAGCAACATACAGTTTGTCTACATAAAACAATTACTGTAACTAAATACTAAATACACATTAAACTTTACAGTGAGCAGTCATACTTCTATAATATATTACATATGTTTAGCAATGTAGCCAAATCATACTAGCTGCAGTATCTCATGGTGTAACATTACAACAATGAGTGCCATTATTATTATTTTGTGATCTTACCTCAAAGGATAAATCCAGAGACTGTGTGTAGCCCTGATCCTCCAGACTGTAGCATATAACCACAAGAACAACTAAGTATCCTACTGCCTTTGGTAAAGCCATCCTGACTAAAGACAGAATGCAAGCAACACAATGATTTCTCATTAGTAAATCAGTTAGAAGAAATATATAGGCCTATGTATTACTTAAGTTCATAGGTGTCCTTTACACTGGGGACGCTGGGGACACGTCCTCACCACTTTTTGAATTGGCTGATTTTGTCCCCATCACTTTTTGAAAGCATTTGTTAAAAATGTTCTTAAAAAAATAGCTTGCAACAAGAAATGTTAAATAACAAATGAAATTGCTTTGAGAATTTTTATTTGCACAATAAGAAAAAATGCAATGCAATTTAAATCTAGAAGAAACACGTGCACATTGTCCAAGAAATTAACTTAAGCAACCAAAAAAAGCTACTGATTACTGCATTGTATTCCATTATATTTTATATTTTGAATTGTCGCCTGCCAACAGAATTTTGTGTTTCCCTTCATATAAATAAAGACATTTATCCATAAATTGGTGCAGAAAATGTCTCCAGAATGCAGTAAATTATTTCAGCATCAAATATTTAATCTAAATAGTGCTAAAAATCTTCTTGTCTTGTTCTCGTACATTGTCACGTCTCGTGACCCAAGTGTATCATTACGCCTCTAATCTGAGCCCTTATGTCCCCACCGCTTTTCAACACAAAGTGACGCCCTTGCTTAAATGAATGGCTGATGATATAGATACTTTAAAGTTGTGTTACGTGAGGTTGTGCTGATAAACAAGGTATGTTCAAAATGCTTCAGTAACTTCATCATGATAGAAAAGAAAACTTGTTGTTAATCAAGTTTAAGGGCATGCTACCATCCTATTTACATAACTTCAATGAAGGTTCATTCAAACAGGAATCATGTTGCTATGGATTCAATGAGTATTGCTGTGGGCTACAACTTTTCTTTTTAGCCTATACTTAAAATAAAGAGAATACCTCTCCTAAACAGGGTAGAATTGTCCAAGTGCTGGCCATTTGAACAATATTTCTTTACATTGGGGAAAATGGTGCCATTAAAGATATGTTGAAATAGCTATTAGCAGTTTCTGTTTGCAATGTAAAAATAGATGTGCAGACAACTATCACAGGACTACTTTGATACTGAAGAAATCTAAAATTATGATGATTCTCAGGTAAGTCCTGGTTGTCTAAGCAGTAGAATTGGTAGGGAAATGTAGAAATCATCTTATGATTGTTCTTAATTTTATTTCTTTATTTTACCCTTTAAGGTAAAGTAATATATAAATATATTGCTAAAGTCAACTTATAAACTTATGTTGCTGTGCAGTTGCTAGCACGCACTGCTAAATCACCATTATAATAATGTTTTGTACTCATGACGTTTTGTGAGAGTATGCTTCAGGAACGAAATTAGAAATGTATTTTTTTTCCTATTGCTCTGACCCTTTTCTTACTCTTTACGCTGACAGGAAGTATATCTAGACAGTCATATATAACAAAAGTGTATTCCTTGAGCATAATTTCTAATATGCATTGCTAAATCAATCAAGTGTAGATGGTGATCATGCTTTTTAAATGTACTGGAAAGGATTGGAAATTTGCATCCGAAGACTCACAGGAAGTGAGCCTCTGCCAGCAGATACGGTAGTGTTTTATTTACAGTATGATTAAATCAGCTCTATAAACTGTGTGAAATGTATTAACAAGAGATGAATATGATGTTTTAAGAATGCAATAAGGATGATAAATAATTGAAGACAGACATTTTTAATTTTTAGGTAAGGCCACAACCTAGAATTAAAATAAGCTTGCTATCTCACTCTCCTGTATAGGATTTGAACACAATGCACTAGCGGGGCTTCTGGGTAACGCTTTGTAACGATATATGCATGATTGCGTGGCAGGTCAGGGGCAGTTCAAGTCGAGAAGTACATCTGGCCTACACAGCCTATACAGTATAGCATCATCTGGTTTGAAAGGATGCAATGTTTTCAGTTTGGCTGATTGTTGACTCTTAAGGTTAATTATTGTTCCAGTAAACTGGATTCAATTCACCTGCGTGCACCTGTCCCTTGCAGCTCACACAGTATCACACAGAAGTTTAAATCCAATTGCCTGGGGCGTAGATTTAACTTCAGATATCTGTCAATAAGGATTATTTAGACTATTTCAATAACAGCTAACAAGCCCCAACAGTCAGACAATAACATACTGACCGGAGCAATACACTTTTTCAAATGAAAAAGAAAATGTTGGAATAATTTAAGCGCTGGAGCCCAATCATGCAGTGGCATACCTTAGAAGAGAAAGAATCTCTCTCTGCATGATTATTCTGCCTTTTCTCTTAAGAATTATTTTCATTTTCCACTGAATATGAATGCTGAAAATATCAACAAAATGTTAATATTTCCCATGCTACTTTTTCTTTTTATGTGCTCATAGCAACAGAGGTGTGCTTAAGGTATGGTTATGTTCAGGGGACTAGGACAACTTGGTGGAAATTTAGGAAATATTGCACCCATTACATTTCTAGTGTCAACACAAATTCTAGTATTTTCCAGGGGCCGGACATTTTGACACTTGTCACACACATTTTCATTCAAAACTTTTATTTTGCTGCATTGCAAAAGTAGCCTAATGGTAAACTTAACTTTAGGTAATTAGGCTATCTGCTTCATTTCATTTTCTTTTCAACACAAGCTGTAATATAGCCCCAAAGGTAAACACATATTTTATACTGGATCATTAAATCAGCCATTATAAGATAAATAAAGAAAGATAAATCAGTCATTATAAGACTACTGTGTAAGCATGTAACAAACATCATACTCACTATAAATAAAAACAAAAGTAAGAGCAGGATGCTAACGTCAGAAACGGGCAGATAATTTGTGCCATCGTTTGACATACAATGACACTTCCTCAACCTCAACCATCAGTGGTTATAATAAAAGTACAAACAACAACAATATTACAATAATAAATTTTTTTTTAATATATTATTTCCACCTGTAGGTTCTGAAGCTTCTTAAGATGCTCTTTGCTTTCTACAAGTATGTGGCTTTTATTAATCTACAATCATTTGTAAGAGTGTCTTCATTTAAAACAAAGAAAACAGCTTACCATACCGTTAGGTTATGGTTGAAATGTCTTTAATCTTTAAAGATACCTGTATAGTTTACACTTTTTACCCTAACCCTACTTATTGTCCCCTCTAATTTTGTGTTTATCCTATTTTAATTTCTTGTCTGTTTAATAAATCACAAAGTGTTTTCTAGTTTTCTACAGCAAAGCCTGCTACTAATCCTATTTCAAAGCCTGTCTGGCAGTTGTCTCAGGAGTGAGTTGCATTGTTGTTAAACATCCACTAAACCTAGTTAAATCAACAAAGCAGAAAGTTAAAGTTCTCCTTTTTCCAGTCACTGAAAATATATTTACAGACTCATATGAATTGAGTTGGAGAGTGGAATTAACTTTGAAAAGCAATATGTGAATTACTAGTCAACTTTACTTTTTTAAGCAAGTCTTTGTTTCACTTGCCTCAGCTACATGTTTGTTTTTTCCAGACTTCTTTAAAGGCTAACACATGACACTAATGTTTCCCTTTAATATATAATTATATATGATAATATATTTAATAGCCATTTCATCACTTCAGCATTCTAACCAAGAAAAACATCACCTGCTTGTTACAACATCCAGGGAGCTTTTCCCTCTGAAACAAAAAACTACTACATTTGTAGTATTTATAAAGAAAATCTAAAAATCACTATGTTCTATTTATTCCTCTTTACTATTAGTAAGATCCCAAATATTTTCACTGCTGTAAAATGGGTTCAAGGTGAAAATGGTTTAGTGTTTAATTTTCTTTTACATGAGTAAGGACTATTGCATACTTCTCTGCAGTTTGCCTAAAAGGATTATACGGGGGTAATAACCACCTATGTAAGTTTTAAAATGTTAATTGTATTTGTTTACCTTTATTGTCTTCTGGCTTCCAAAAAGGCCTCTTCTCAGGAAACAATCATTTTGCTGTATGTCTCCAGATACATAGACCAATAGTCCAACATGTGAGTAAGGACACCAGTCAACTTCCTGGAATACTTGGTCTGAGTCACACACCTGTCTGACAAGTTAAGCGACCTGGTACTTGGCAGGAGTATAGATTGTATCACAGAGCACTGTGAGTGCGATGATTTTTTGTGTGTGTATCTGAGATTTACATCCGAGTTTTGGTTGTTCTGAGTGGGCTTTATTTCTTTATGATACTTAATCCCCCCAAAAACTTTGACACAGATATTTCAGTGTTATATGAATGCAAACAGTTTAGTCAGCATTCAAATCCATTTTAAAGGCACTTTCTTCAGCTGTGTCAAAAGTAGCACTAAGGATCAGTACAGACGCACTTTTGTGTCAAAACTTTGTCTCAAATCATCCTATACTCTGTCCAGGGCTGTTTCTGTAATATGACGTGATCTAAAGTTAGACCGGATTTTTTCCACCCAACTTTTTTCAAAAATTTCAAAAACACCCTCCCTGACACAGACCAGGCATCCCTATAATTAACTATAATAAAGACAGTGATACCAATTATATGCAGCTCTTTCTTCAACTTCTCTCTTTTCTTATTTATCTTTTTTATGGTCCAATACCATTTGAAGAAGGAACAGCTACTGTTTGAGGCATAACAGTTTCAAAAGCCTTTGGACAGCTTCCAGTTTAAAAGGCGTAATGAAACTATCAACAATGCATTTCTAAATAACACAAAAGAAGCCGATCACACCCCTTTCTCTTTCGGTTATTGAATAAGTATATATAAGATATCTTAAATGTCAATGTAAATTTTATTTCTTTAGCACATTTAAAAACAACAACAGTTGACCAAAGTGAATCACAGGGAAACAAAATAACAACACTTTAAAACATCAGAAAACCAGGTTAACGAAGGTTAAAAGCTACTGCAAAAAGGTACGTCTTAAGCAGCGATCTAAATGTTTGTAGGTCTGTGCAGCTTTAATATGCATGGGGAGGCTGTTCCATAGGATGGGGGCACCCACTGCAAAGGCTCTATCGCCCTTATTTTTTAGCTTTGATCTCGGGACATCCAAGAGCAGCTGATTTGTTGACCTCCGTGTTCTAACTGGAGAATAGTTGTGTAAGAGATCAGCCAAAAAATTAACATTTTTCCTGGGCTGACCTGTAAAACAGAACCATGCATGTTACCTTGGGCCATATAATGCATAAAGAGACTCCTATTTCTGTAGCAGAGTCATGGGATACGCTTGTGTGAAGGACTTTTGTATATAACAATAGAGCTGTATCTTTTTCTGTGTCTGTCTAAGGCAATTGACGACTGATATTTGAACCAATGAACTGCTAGGTTTATGGGGATTCTGATGACTTAAGCTAACATTAACTCCATGAGTTAGTTTAATAAACACTGTCTCCCCCATAAAATGAGAACCCCGTTAAAGGTTCTTAAAAATACACTTGATGGTAACATGTCCATGTTAATAGTGAGGCTAAAAGTGTATTTCCCAACATTCACACCAGTTGATCCATGAAGAGGACATGGGAATAAAGAAGATGCATTGTTCTTGTATTGCAGTGTGGAGCTTTTTAGTCCTAGCAATGTAAGTATGATACGGGAAAATGTTCACACACTGCTATTTCATTCCAACACAACCCTGTTTGGCTGCATACCTTACATCCTTGTTTACATGTGCAAGACAAAGATCATTTGCAAACATTACAAGAGAAAAGGCCTTTAGTATCAAGACTAACTGCAAATGTAAAGCTATCTCGGGTAACATTGGCAGGGTGTCAGTTTTGGGCTTCAGTTCTGTCTGTTGTCCTGTGTCCAGTCTGTTAGTGTTTATTGTGAGCTCTGCCTGATTTATTGGTTATTATCATTCTGTTAATCTGTTCTCTTCAGCTATCTTAGTCCATTGTTGAGTTTGTCTATTTGTTCTGTCCTCTGCTTGTTCTATGTGGTGGTTCTGATCTGTCCTGTCAATATCTCGGTGTCTGCCTTAGTCATCATGCTTGGGTTCTCTCTGTTTGCTAGGTGTCAATTTATGTTCTCTGCCGGTTTCTTTAATTAATCTGATTTAAATCATTCTGCTTTAGTCTCTGGGTAGCCATGTTTATTATTTTACTCTTCCGCAGTACTTGGGACAGAACACCTGGAAAAACTGCTTTGGGAAACCCCAGCAGAAACAGATACAGTATGCTGGAATGACCCAGACGCGAGGAAATGCCAGCAGATCGTGCTTCATCCAGCCAGAGGGAACAATCACTGACATTATTTCTGCTGTAAAGTAGAGGAATTTTAACATGGGGTCTTTGGGGATTTTTGGCACTTCCACATGGGCATCATTTTTTGAGCGCGGAGGTTGCCACGTTGTTAATTCACATCCTGTCTGCAAACTACACTACATAAATATAAAATTCATCAGAAATACAGTGTAGACATTGTTAATCCCTTCTCGGCAGAGTCACAAAGAAAGTCATATTTCAAAGAAAAGATTAGGGCTAATCTTTTCTTTTCATGGCTTTTTCATTGCAACTCGGAATCGCCTCTTCACTGTTGATGTTGAGACTGGTGTTTTCTGTGTATTATTTAATGACGCTGCAAGATGAGGGCCTACGAGGCGTCTGTTTCAAAGGCTAGACACTAATGTATTTATGCTCTTGCCGAGTTTTGCACTGGGGCCTCCCACTCCTCTTTCTATTCTAGTTGGAGCCAGTTTGCTCTGTTCTGTGAAGGGAGTAGTACACTGTATTATATGAGATCTTTAGGTTCTTGACAATTTCTCAAAAGGAATAGCCTTCAATTCTCAGAAGAAGAATAAACTGATGAGTTTCAGAAGACGTTTATCTGTTTCTGGCATTTTGGCTAAAGAAGGCCAGCTTTATTGCTTCGTTAATCAGCACAACTGTTTTTTAGCTGTACGTGTGACGGGTAGTGTACATCCTGTTGCATTTCCATCTGTTTTAATGTGTATTTTCAAGTTTTTATGCTAGTGTGACGGAAGCCAGCGAGGCTGTGCAGTGAGTAAACCTCACTCCCCGACACCTTAAGAGACGCACTGGCGACCGAAGCTAGTGACCATGGGTTTTAGCGTCCTTGTCAGCGTATCCGCCTCCCGTACCCGAGGTCGCCAGTTCAAGTCAGGACCGTGCAGTACGTTCTTGGGGGCAGCCGGTTACACTTGGATGAGGTGAATCATGACGTACATGAAGCATGTGAATTAAACATCAACAAAAGAGACAAGAAAACAAAACAAAGTAGAACTATGTGGCTTGATGAGGCCATACACTTCTTCCCAACAATACACACTTTTCTACATTTGGATACACACTTGACTAATGTTGGTTTCTTTGAACCATGAAGGCAATCTTTCCCCAACCCCTAAACTTAACCAGTCTTTTTCCATAGAGGTGGGTGATCAGAAAGTTAATTTAAATATCCAATTCTTTGACTTTCTAGAAGTATTATTATTATTAGAAGTATGTATCATATAAAGAAATAGGGAAGAACTTTCAAGCATGTTGCACCCAACCCTTGACAGCTAATGGAAAACACCCATGATGTGAATCACAGCAATTATTAGTGATTAAGTAAACCCAGAACACAGGGCCTTTTCATTTGACATGCTAATGTGTTACGAGGTGTGGTGTGTGGACAGAGAGGACCCAAATGCAGCACTCTGAGGGAAGGAGGTTTATTGAGGGAAGTACAGGCACGGAGAACCAAGGAGACAGGGGGCCAGAGAGCCGGGGAACACAGGGGCCGTGGAAGCGAGGAGAGGCGGGGGAACAGGGAGGACGCCGTGAGGGAAGTCCAAAGAGGAGTGGGCCAGTGGATGAGCCCAGCCGAACGGAGGACGACTCAAAAAACAAACAATATTTCTTTTTTTCCTATCTGTGAGAAAGTTTTATCAATGCTATATAGATTCTAAAGTTGAGCCAGTGCCACTTCTTTGTCAGATCTACTTAAGCACTCCGACTGTCAACAGATAAGTAAGGGATGATGGTGCTTTGAGTGTGACTAGCTGGCATTATTTTAGCTATAGGTTCTTATTCTGAATTCAATCAGCGTGCTATCAAAGTCCATAAACATTCTGTCTGGTTATGTCACAGTCGCATGACCCCATGGTGAAAATGGAAGTAGTCCATATTCATAATTTTACACCTAAAGAAAACAGATACCTTGAAATTCAGTGAATAAACAGTGTATTCCCTACACTATAAGGGCTATTCTCACATGTCTTGTTCCTCATTAAATTGCAATATGCTATTATTCACATCATTAAGTGGCCACAAATTTGTTTTGCTATATTAGTGTTGTTATTGCTGAGAACAACAAGGCCCCAGGTTGAAGAGGTGAGATGATGCAGTCAGGAACACTAAGGTAGCCCAGGGACTACAACCACAACATACATTCACACCTCTAATTGAAGGCTGTTGCATCACCTCATCTAACTGGAGACATAATTATGAAGACATAAGTGAGCATTTGCATTAAACTTTTGATTAAGAAAAATGTCTCATGTGCACTTTAAAATTACAATCTACTACTGAGGATCATGAAAAATAAGTGATAAACGTAGACAAGAGAAACAAACTCTACAGCCATAATCTACAAATACAGTAAAGTAGTAAAGTATATTTAATACAACTAAATCAAACAAGATCGGATGAAAACACGTTATTGTAAAAACTGTCTTAACTTGTATTCTGTAAAGTAATTTTAAGAAGGAACTTCTTTAATCCACTTGAGCTTTTCAGATCAGCTGGAGGTAAAAATCATTTTGTGGATAATTCTTTTGTTCAGTGCACAAGATTCACAGTCACTGACTATTAACTTCCAACCTTTTTCCTGAGCTAGCAGGCGTCATCGTTGAAACGCATATCAGTAAGCAACAATTCATATGCTTTTTTCTCACTGACTTCTGTTTAGTACTCTTTTGCTGGTTTAAACGGTTTTGTTTAGTTCTTTACAAAACGTAACTTTCCAGTAAGCACATAAAACAACACGTGTGCTTTCAAGTGACAGAGCCCTCTAGTTCTCATAAGAATTATTATTATAATTTTATATATAACATACATGTTACAAAGCGAAGTCCATGTAGGAAGGAGGTCGGGGCGGACGGATGCGTCAACAAAACATTAGACTTTTGCACAGGATACCGCTGTTTGTTAGTTGTCGTTGTTGTTTATTGTAACCTCGATGATGATGCCTCCCTAAACTTAACTAATACTTATTCAAACCCAAACCATGAACTTTCTCAAATATAACCAAGTGGTTTTTGTGCCAAAATGCAACCAAACTTTAACCAGAGCCTTACTACATCATACAACTGATTTTGTTTTTACATACTGATTTCTAATGGGGCTTGAAAGGCACAGTCAAAGGATGTTGTTAGGCCAATATAATACACAATAAACACATAATTTCAAGGAATGTTTCTCTGGCTTTGGCTTTCTTACAGCAAACTTTTAACTAGGGAGTAACATACTGTACATAATGGCTGTGCTGACAGCTTTTAGTTAAAAAAAGAAAAAGACTTGGGAAGTGATACTGACAATTCAGATGGTCAGATCTGCTTTAGGATTCAGTGTTCAAGCTTAGTTTGTACTCTTAAGCCTAGTAATTAGCCTCACTAATGCAGTGAAAGCCTGGGCTACTAAGCCAGTCACCTCTTTTAACTTGCCAGTGCTGAGATTCAACAGGTGAGAGCAGTGGTGGAAGAAGTATTCACTTTTCATACTTAAGTAAAAATACAGATACCCCATGAAAAATGTTCAAGGAAAGGAAAAGTAGATGTCATCCAGAATAAACCTACTCATATAAAGGTAAAAAAAGTACCTGGATTTAAAAATACTTCAAAAGTAAAAGTACTACACATCAAAATCTATTGATCTTACAAAAAGCAATCTATCTTTTTACATTCACTTAAGGCAGGTTTAAATACAGCATTATACTGTAAGTTATAGTGAATCACAATAAGGAAAACTGAGTCACAAGAGGACAAGTAGGATAAATCTGCATTATTGCTCTGCTTTTGTGGTAGTATCAACTTAAGACTGTCTGACACAGAACCCCGTCTGGGACTTTGGGTATATACGAATGAGACAAGAAGGCGGAAACCAAAACTCACTTCTCAGTTCACAATCTCACCAAAATTCCACACATTTCACTTCAGCACCTCTCATAAAGTCCAGTCCCAAACAGAGCAAGGCTGGCTTCAGTGTTCAGATGTTTGTATTGCAAAACTCTAGAAGCTACGTTACCACTTGGTCTCTGGGGGCCACTTGCTGGGTCATTTGTCATGTGCTCGTACTGGTTCTGTGCTGGTACTGGCTGATGATGTACAGCATCTACTCTACTGACAAACTTCACCATAGCCCCTGCAAATTATAGTTTCTTTATATTAATGTTATCAGCTCCATCAGGCCCATTCAAACTGGCTCCTCCAGGTTTCCTTCAATACATTTTCAAATATAAAATACTATTCATAAAAATGACTGGGCTGAACACTTGATGTTTATTATTTAGTGAGATGTGCATCCATATTGCCCAGCCTGTCCAGCTAATCAGCATTTTAGTATTCAATGTGAATCCACTGCTTCTCATCTTGCATCAGTCCAGAGTTGTAACTATACTTCACTTTCTTGTTTTAAAATGATGTATGATGAGTGCCATCCTGTCTGGACTGGCCCCACAGATGTTTCTTGCTGGACTGCGCAAGTTTAATTAGGTGCACGCGCATATGAACGCATTTTTGCAACATGGTTATATTTTCCGAGCTGCAGTTTATAAACAGTGTGGCCCGTCAACGTTTATCAAATGTAATAGTTATGTTTCACTCAACATTGCTCAGTCACGAGTCTGACAAGCATCCAAGACACGACAGACAAGAGAGAGAGATTCACCGCAGCTGCACATTAACATCAGGCTACATGTTACCTACTGACCTCAGACTTTGACGGAAGAGAACACGTTTACCTGACGTTCACGCAATTCACTCTCATTGAGTTTTTTCCGACCCACCGGGCCAGTTGGTTCGAAGAAACTTACTGGCCAAAAGACAGTTTTTACTGACTCTCCTTCCACAAGTTATTTTTCAGTGTTGCAACCAAACCAAAGACTTATAAGTTATGTTATAATGTCAACATGTTTAATCGGGTATTAAATACATCTTGGATATAAAAAACTAAAATGCAATCACAGTTAAAATTATAAAAAGTAAAAAGGTTAACAAAACATACTAACAGACTCAAACATGACGCGCTCTCTCTGCTGCTGACAGCCATTTAATAAAAAGTCGCCTCTATCCTGATTGACAGGTCACCATGGTAGCGACTTGTCAATCACAAGGTAATCCCGCCCAAAAGCATAAGCTGCTATATCGTCTATTTCCCCTTAAATAGGACCATAATTTACTCAATGAACATCATGTTGTGTTGAAGAATACTAGAAACTGGCGACTGAGACCATAAACTCATTATGAAAGTGTTTACTGAGGTAACAATTAAGCTGAGAAGTAGCAACATTTTACAATTTTTTCTTATGGAACCGGACTTCTTTTTGCAACCAGCTGCTGGCCATTAGAGAGAATGCAGGTTCAAGTTCCGTCTGCATGGTTTCACTTTCTCTTTCACACTGGCTGCCGCTGAGATTAGAGAAATAACATTTGACAACCACTCCTCACGTAACTACTAAGCTGCAAAGCAAGCAGGATGTTGAGTTTCTAGTTTATTTATTTTAACTACTAATGTTTTTGCACTGGCCTGAGTTGCTAGTTCAGCTGTCTCAATGTTATTTTTTACTTGCCCCAGGCCATTGGGCCACCGTTATTGTTGCTAATGGTAATTGGGAAAGGAGCCGTTTTGTCGTATTATTATTATTTTGTTTGTTTGTTTCAAAACAAATCATTCACGTGTACAGAAAGTCAGTGGACTCAACAATAGAAGGCCTAACACATCCACGGTCTTAACTGATAGCACAACAAGATCAGGAAGTATGAAGCCAGGTTAGTTGTTTCAGCAGATTAAATCTTAAAACACAGGAATCACTGTAAAGGGTGTGATGCACATAGAGAACCACATTCCTGCAGGTGGTGAAAAACAAAAATCTTTTAAGGGATTTTATACTCAAAAGTCAGATTATAGTAATCCAGTAATTTAAATTATAGTGAGCACAGCCCCAATACAAAACAAAGAAAAATATCAAATACATTATTTGTTGCAGACAAATGCAAATGGTCATGAATCACTAGTTTAAGAGGCACATTGTGTAGCCTGTCACTATCTCTGAAAATTCCTGTTTCTAATTGAAACTATTTGTATACAGCTTTTATCTCCAAAAGAACATGCAAGACTAAATGCATGTAACGATGTTGGCTGTATCATTGAACATTTTTTTAAAAGCTTTGCTGAAAAAGTGTTCAGCACTTGATGTGCCAAAGTGTCGTAAAAGTGCGTCCTCTTGCTCAGTGCAGTCTGCTAACACTATCCAACAGGTTGAACTTTTGAAAGGCGTGACTCCATTATTTTTTGGTCATACATATTCTTGACCTCACTCTGATATGTGACTAACTGGTTAAACCAGTTTGTCTTCTGAAAATGTATTCATGGTTGCTGGGAAATTGTGTTGCATCGTTGGCAGTACAAAACACGATGAATAAGCTGCAGATGTGGCTGTTGTTAACACAGAGTAAAAACTGAATGATGTTTTCCTACCATAACACATGCTCCATCTGTAGCAATATCAAACAAGTTTTTGATCTTTAGACAATTTTTTTGTCAGAAAAGTAATAATGTGGGGTGAGGACAGATTTTAAGACTCGCACTCCTTATTTTTGTTTTTATTATACTATATATTTTTTTGTATTGAACATGCTTTAGCTACCAGTGGTACCATCAACTGTAGAACACATGTGAATATGTGCATACAGCACGTCTGCCAACGCCACGCTGAAATACTTTTCATACCTTAAATGGGTATGCTAGCCACAATCTAGAGTAACTAATCAAGCTGATGTGAATCAAGGAATTGCAAAGTGTTGTGTGTAATGTGAAAATACAGTATTGTTGTATTACAACTCTAGCTCAACACTAAATGAAAACTAGCCTAATCGGGCAGCTACCTGCCCCATCCAGTGACACTGAACTGAAACAAATTTCCCAAGTGGGGTCAATTAGGTTGGTCTGAAAATCAAAGTTTGGTAAAAATAAACACTGATGTGAGGTATCCTGAAAAAACTGACGCACGCACACACACACACATCCACACAACACACACCCACACCCATGGTACATCATTATTCAACTTTCTGCTTTTGTTCGTCACATGCAAACATGATGCAATTTGTCTATCCTGATTGGACAACAATTATGGTAATGTGATAGATGTTTATAAGTATTAAAGTTCTGCACAGTGGGACATATGGACGATAACACCCATCAGCAACAATACATGGACTATCTTGCGGGTGTAACAGGTTTGATATGAAAAATAGACATGTTTATTTCTGTTTAAATGACATTGTTGACTACATTATATATCTTAAAGTGTGTGTATATATATTAAATCATGTATTCGTATTTCTAATGCAATTTTCTTTATTTTGCATTGCATTTTGTATTGAGTTGTAGGAATCCTAAAAAATGGAACCAGAAGTAACTGTTAACAGGACTAACGTTGTGACCGACATACATCCCTGTTATGAAATAGAAAATTTCAATTACATACGGACAAACACCCCTTCCATTATATGTGTGTTGTTATATATTTTCCTTGTATTATTGTCTGTAGTCACAATATGTGGAAACCTTCTTGTGATGATCTCCATCATCTACTTCAAACAGCTCCACACTCCCACAAACTACCTCATTCTATCTCTGGCTGTGGCTGACCTGCTTGTTGGGATTATAGTCTTTCCTTTCAGCATGGCATTCTCTCTCAGTTTTTGTCTGTATCACGATGATTTATTTTGCAAAGTACGAGGCAGTTTTGATATATCACTAAGCACATGTTCTATTCTGAACCTATGTTGTATTTCTATTGACAGATATTATGCAGTATGCCAGCCTCTGACATATAGAGCTAAAATCAACCACTGTGTTGTTATGATTATGATTCTGGTCAGCTGGGGGGTTTCTGTTCTAATTGGAATTAGCGTCATAATTGCTGGATTAAACAATGAAAACTGTGAGGAAAGGTGTTTAACTGATGTTCTCATGGCAGACACAATTGGACCTATTTTATCATTTTACCTCCCAGTGATCATAATGCTCTGTATCTACTTGAGAATTTTCCTTGTTGCACAGAGACAGGTACGCAGCATACAGAACACAGCCTGTCAGAGCAAGTCTGGAGCAACAAAGATGGAGAGAAAGGCCACCACAACTCTGGCTATTGTTTTGGGAGTTTTTCTTTTATGTTGGACTCCTTTCTTTCTTTGTGTCACCTTTGTGCCTTTTAGTAAAAATTCAGTACCGGATGCTGTTACTGAAACACTTAACTGGCTTACACTGTCAAACTCAATGCTCAATCCATTCATTTATGCTTTCTTTTACAGCTGGTTCAGATCAGCTTTTAAAATGATATTTTCTGGAAAAATATTTCAAGGTGATTTTACTAACTCTAAATTGCATTGACTATATATACAGTCACAGGAAAATGTATGTGAACCATTTGTAATTACTTGGATTTTTGCATAAATTGGTCATAAAAACAACAATAGACAAACAGTTTGCTTAAACTAATACCACATAAACAATGACATGTTTTTATTGAATACACCGTGCAAACTATCACTGTGCGGTGTATATGTAGTGTATACATATAACAAATGTGGAAATGTTAGAGTAAATGTAAACACAATAAAAGTAACTGTATTTGCATGGCAATTCCCACAGTTTATCAGATTTTACTAAAGCATTCACGTACCTATTGGTAATGGAAATTTAACCTACGTATAAAATCCTAAAATGTGTTGTTCACAGCTGCTTTATACTGCATAAAAAGCTTCTCCTTCAATTCAATATAGCCCCACAGACACATTTGTATGTAGTGCTGGTTGCCATCCAGGAGTACCGCTGAGTAAAAAACATCATTAGGTTTGTGGACAGCTGTTCATCAACCCAGATGCCCCCGTGTTAGAGTAATCTGTCCTTTATCTTTACATGGCAGTTTGGAGATAGTTTTCTACTTTGTGGCATTTAGATTTTCTAGACTAATGTGCACTACATTTTTGAACAACCACTATACTGACAGTTCTTAATTTACTGATTATAATAAATAAATAATAAATCACCTTTAATTGTGCATCTCTGTGTGTTTTTTTCTTATTGTTACCATACCTTGAGCCAGGTGTGTGAAACAACACTTAACTTTATTAGTTGCAAAGTTACTGCCCATCTCTACACAACTGGTTGAGGAGAGGGTTTAAAAAGGTCACGTAAGTGTATACAATTTAGTTTGAAAAGACTGATCTTTTTAAGGAAATAATAACAGCTATGTCAACAAAATGAATTTAATGAAGGTTTTACTTATTATTTTATTTATTTTATATTATTTATTATTATATATTATTTATATTATATATAAATTTTATTATTTATTTATTATTTTTAGTTACAATATCACTGGATAGTGGTTGGGGTTAGTCCTCAACACAATTGAAAAAAAGATGGAATTAAAAAGCAAAAACTAATGGGGGGTCACTACTATCTCTTTAGAACCTACTAGACCATTCTTATCAGACTAGCTGGGTGCATGACACAGTTTTTCTCATGTATGCAGTCCATTTACCCCAGCACTGTGGGTATCTGCTGTAGTTATTAGATAGTGAGATTTTTTGCATGGAATATTATTTCATCCACAATGTCCAGCCACCGTCCTGGGCTTAGAGCAGTGGTTGGCAATAGGCGGCCCGTGGGCCAGAACCGGCCCGCCGGCAATAATATTTGGTCTGCGGCCAGATTGCTTTGATAGCAGAAAAATGAAAAATAAATAAATTGATAGCGACTGGTGCTGAAATAGATCTCATTCATGACAGCAACAGTTACTCACACAATCACTTCCTCTTCAGTGATTGTGCCTCCAAAATAAAAGTGCGAGAACTTTTTTTGCATACACGAGTTTACAAGGATTTGAAATAATTTGACTTTGTTCTGGCCCGCCATGTAACGGCTTCAAAAAAAATTGGCCCGATGCCAGACTTATTTGCCGACCCTTGGCTTAGAGGGTCACATTTCAGCCAGCTTCTAGTGATGGCCTTTTTACAAGCAAGAATCAAGATATTTAAGAGGTAGATGTCCTGTTTCCGAATTATGTCATTAGGTATCAATCCATGGTACACAGTGTTGGAGTCTCTGGGAATCTTGTAGCATAAGCTCTCCTGGAGGATGTCCATAACACTGTCCCAACACGTTTGTATTTTAAAACATGAACAGAAAATATGGGAGTGATTGCCCAATTGGTTATTTTTTTATGTGGAGTGAAATAAAGAAAACTGATTAAGCTCTTCCATCCATATTCCCTCCATCTTTAATAACTTGTGGAAGTGTGTTGTGTTCTGCAAATGGGATGCCAACCATTGTTAGGTAATTTAATGTTGAATTCAAGTTCCCATTTCATTTTTACATATTGTGAACTATTTCCATTTCACTTTTTGTAAATTACTAGACAGTTTGGAAACAATCTTTGAGGGGGTTTGTTTGTATCCACGTGCCAACACCTCAATCAGTTCATCACCTTCTGCTAAAATTCCTTCTTTAATTTCCATAGAAAATCTTATTTGTAAATATCTGATTTGAACATTATGGTAACATGCTGTTACTATTCTTTAAACATTTTGTACCTTTCATTTGGAAAACAGTCACTCCCTGGGCATTTATTTGTTTTCAATTCACTAATTGCCATATACAATTCTTTTTTGTAATGGAGCATTTCATTCGTTGTTTTGTACTTTTCCTATGGAAGAGAGATCCAGCGATATAATTACTGTTTCATATATGTCCTTTGTCGACAATATTAGGCTGTGAGTAAAGGTCATATAATGTTTAAAGGTTCTCCCATGTTGTGCATTGAATTTAAAATTCTTGCTAAAACATTTGCTGCTTTTAAGCCATTGTTGCTTTTTTGAGCACAAAACTATTGAACATTTATTAGAAATTATTTACAAGCACAGAATAAGCAAAAATTAAAATGGCAGTGATACATAGTGTTGACACAGCGAAGTTGTCGTCAACTCGAGTAATCTTGGAGTTACACACACACAGTAAAGTCAGCGACTAGGTGAAAATAAATAATAAAGTTTACTTGAGTTGATGACAACTACTGTACGTTGCTACTGTTTGTACAAAAAAGCAAATACTTTAACAATACATCCATTACATTTTAAATAGTATATTTAAAAAAAAACAAACACTTTTAGTAATGAACAGAACCAGTAATAGTAAAAAAAACGATAACAGTAGTGGTATCAATAAAATCCTAGCAATAGCCATCCCTATTTGTCAAAAAACACATTTTAATGGGGACCCACTTTATTTCTCAGGGACCCACCCAATGACCTCCTGTGGGTTCTAGGGACCCATTAAAAACCTACCAACATCACTGAAGCTGTCACCAATTGTTTTCTTCAAACCTAGACACATCTAGTCTAGTAAATGTAACGTTCATCATTCATTGATTAGTTGACAGTTCAATAAAATAGACAGTTTGAGATCAGCAGAGCAGAGAATAGTAGGAGAATGTGTTTTTGGTAGATGAATGAACACTGTCATCAAAAAAAAGTAATCAAGAGATCTCGAAAATCTTTGTAATTTTAAATAACTTTAGGAAGAGATTTTTACGTAGTTGTCATGAAATGAGTAAAAATCTGTGAATGTAATCCCTGTCATGTGACAGCAGAACATGATTAAAAATTCTTCATCATCATCTTTTTGACACTATGTTGCTCTGGCATCAAGATGAAAAGTCCCGCATCTGATTGGACAATTGTAGAAAGTATTCATTAGTGTAATGAGACAGGGGTTGATAAAAATCAAGTTCATGCACAGTGTCACAGTAACGAAACCCCATCAACACTGATACTGCACCAGTGATGCGTGAACTATCTTGAGAATTTAAAAGGTATGACAAACTGAAAATCTTTCTTTTAATCTAGAAAACTATTATTGTAGATTTGCATTCATGCAAGGCATATTTTTTATAATAAACATGTCTTTTAATGTCTTTTATAATGTTATTATCATTAATGGAAAACTGATTTGCAGGGAACCCAGAAACATGGCACCAGAAGTCAATGTCAGCCGGACTTATGTTAATGTTATACATCCCTGTTATGAAATAGATAATGTTTCTTACATACTGACAAAAACCCCTTCCATAATATGTGTTTTATTATATATTTTCCTTGGATCATTATCTGTTACCACAACATGTGGAAACCTTCTTGTAATGATCTCCATCATCTACTTCAAACAGCTTCACACTCCTACGAACTTTCTCATTCTCTCTCTGGCTGTGGCTGACCTGCTTGTTGGCATTTTAGTCTTTCCTTTCAGCATGGAAGTCACTGTAAGTTCATGTTTGTACTATAAAGGATTTATTTTGTAAAGTACGAGAGAGCTTTGATGTTACACTGAGCACAGCTTCTATATTGAATTTATGCTGTATTTCCATAGACAGATATTATGCAGTGTGTCAGCCTCTGACATATACAACTAAGATAAATGTTCACGTTGTTGTGATCATGATCCTGGTGAGCTGGAGTGTTTCTGTTTTAGTTGCAATTGGATTTCTAAGTGCTGGATTAAACCATGAAAACTGTGAAGACTGTTATATTGATGTATTACTGGCAAACATTTTGGGACCTGTTTTCTCATTTTACCTCCCAGTGATCACAATGCTCTGTATCTACCTGAAGATTTTCCTTGTTGCACAGAGACAGGCACGAAGCATACAGAGCACAACCTCTCAGAGCACAAAATCCGGAGCAACTGTCAGCAAGATGGAGAAAAAGGCCACAAAAACTCTTGCAACTGTTATGGGGATTTTTCTAATGTGCTGGACTCCTTTCTTTCTCTGTTTCACCTTTCAGCTTTTGAATAATGTTTCAGTGCCAGTTGCTGTGGCTGAAACGCTTAACTGGCTTGCATTGTCAAATTCAATGCTCAATCCATTCATATATGCTTTATTTTACAGCTGGTTCAGATCAGCTTTCAGAATGATAATTTCTGGGAAAATATTTCAAGGTGATTTTGCTAACACTAAACTGCTTTGACATAGTCTTTGGAGTGCTGTAATTAATCTAGTTGTTTGATCAAAATTAGTTCAATAAAGATCAAGCATGTGTCATTAGACTATGCAATCTGTACCTGTGCAGCATGTTTTTAAACTGCAGTAAAAACAAATATTTTGGTGAAATACTGACTGAGGCACAAACATATACATTATAATGAGCTGCCAATTCATGTAATCTTTTCTTTAAATTATGTTTTGGGCTTTTTTAAAAGAGAGTGTAAGGGAAAGTGGAACAGAGAGAGGGGATGACAGGTGAGCTAACCGGCACCCAAGTTTATGCAATCTTGTAAAAAGTTAAAACACACTATGTTTAAATGTACATGTGCTTGTTCCAACTTTTACTGGAGCTATGTGATGCTCACATGGAGTGAGATATTTGATGTAATGTTGATTCGCTTCAAGTTTATTAAAAATGTTCAACATCAGCAAACATACATTTGTATTAAAATTGAGTGTACTGAATTAGTTCAGTGGGTGAGTCTTCAAAAACATCAACAAACACATGCAAATTTTTAATTGTTGGCCCCATTCTGGACTTCTTGGACAAGAATCTTTTCTGCCTCTGCACTAAAAGGCACATTCCTTCTTTATGCACCAGTGTAATTAGCACTTCAGTACAGTATTTAAAAAGGCAAGAGACAAGCAAGAAGAAAACAATGATTTATCACTATTGCTGCACACATAGCCTAAACTAAGAGACTATCATTATTTCTGCATGTGTTAAACAGTTTAAGGGGGCCAAGTTCCATTTTGGCATTAATTATAGCTCTCCTTTATGTAAATGTTCTGGCCCTTGTGAAACATGACAGAGATGCAGTGTCATGGAAAGAAATGCATGTGGTGTGTAAGGGGGAACCAAAACCTTCCTTTCTTCCAATAAGGTGGCAGAACTGCTGAACTACAATAGTGAAATTTAAATAATTTCATGTGATGGATTCTTGAACATATTATAGTTGAATGACTGTTTAAGTCTAAGGCTTAATTTGACATCATGCTTGTGAGGGACACTCAACCCCACTTCTCTAGTCTAATCAATACAAAGCCCATAATAATATCATAATTTATTAAAATATAGAATTCTGCTGCCTAGTTTATAACCTACAAAATAAGACTGACTTAGACTGACTAAATGATGCTGTACTTAGACACAGTGGTGCTTTGAGCTAAATTCTATTGTCAGTATGCTAACATGCTCACAATGACAATGGTAACATGTAGGGGTGCCCCAGACTAAGGATTTACATAGTTGAATCATAATTGTCAAATTTTGCATTTAGTGAACTGATCGTCGAACCGTGTCGTGGCGGTAGCTTCGCTTTAATCTTGAGAAGCTCAATTCATTAGTCACTATAACTTACACTGTACATTCACAGCTAGACTGAGGCTTATTGTTGACCCTTTTTCCCTCTGCTCTGCTCACCTGCCATTCAACGGTCTTGTGGAGTTGTGTATTCCTGCCAAGGATGGCTAGCCATATTTTCACTGGCCAAAATTAGCATCCCAATCACAGTTAACATGAATGACGGATGCTCCTTGCTAGCTTACTCCTCCCTCTTGTTCGAATGTGGTCACTTATGGTTGCAAAAAACCCAAATCAGTGATGCCAAATGCCAAACTCTAGGCTTAAAAATGGTGGTACACAAACCAATGGGTGACTTCACGATGGCTGCGTCCACTTCTTGTATACAGACTACGGTATGAAAGTAATCCAGTAATAGTTGTGTGCATGAGTATACTGTAAAAAAGGACATTCAGTTCAATTCAATTTTATTTATATAACGCCAAATCACAACAACAGTTGTCTCACAGCGCTTTTCATAAAAGAGCAGGTCTAGACCGTACTCTATGATGTAATGCAGTATACTTTTAATGGGACCAATTTACAATATCTAAACAAATAGCTCAGCACGTACTACAGACTAAAAGCCAGGATGTCTCAGGCTCTGCTGCTTTGACCATTGTTTTTCATCTGTTCCACAATAATATGGAAGCACAATAATAAATTATTGGAGTACTTCATTAACTTTTGTAAACCTCCATAGTATAAAACAGTTAAATTAATACCATCGTATTAAACAGTTAAATCAAATAAACTTGAAAACGTAATATAATGATCTAGTCCCAGCGGGATCATCAATCCTTTCCAGAGACTGTCTGAACAGACGGGAGGGTTTGACAGCCTGGTGAAGGAACTCAGATCACTGCGTCGCAGGGAGCTCTGTCAGCAATAGCCACAGATGACGCTGAGCGACCACTGTCACATACAGACGCATCTGGAAATATCACATAGAGACGCACCTGGGGTGTCTCACACAGACGCTGAAGTGTTCCTTTGGGGTCAAATAACTACGCTTTGTCACTTTTTCTGAAAGCGGTGGTATTAGACGCCCTGAGATGAAAACGGTCTGATAAATACCCAGCTAGCTTTTGTGTAGTCACCAGATTGTCTTTTTCGTGTAACACAGTTCCAGCCACTTATCTCAGTATATTTCCTTATCTCCTCTGTGTGTTAGACCTAACCGTTTAGACCTAGATTCCAACCTAGCATTTTAGTTACCTCTGCCTGTACCTTCATTCCTCTAGTGTGTGTCTCACATATACCTGTTCTTCTCAGCCTGCCCCGTTTGTCTCGAAGCAAGACAGACCGTGCTTCATGCTTAACCACATGGTCACACAAAATTCTTTTTGCATTTAACCAATAATCATTATGGATCCAGAAATATAGATCAACTTGCCTGATTCAGAGGACAATTTGTACCATGATCTGTTTGAAACGGTTTGCCACTTGCGCTCAGTGGTTAACATACCATGGCCCACCGGGATCTAGCTCCCCTAACAAGATCTCTCCAAATCCTTGCGGATCCCAGGCTTCTTCTCCTCCATCAGCGAGGTCAGGAAATTGCGGACGCTGGAGGCAAGGCCGCGAGAGCCAACACCAACCCTCTCCTCAACAGCAGACTCCCTCTCATACAGTCACCAGCTATTCTTCACAGCACAACACGCCCACCTCTGTAGTCCGGCAATATTTTAAAAAATATGTATTTATTGAACTTTTGTTATTTTACGACAAAAATACAGCAAGGCACATTACATACAATAAACAGGCACTAAGGATCAAAGTAGAAGCTGTGGCATCCAAAGTCATGAATCTGAAAGTGTACACTCAAACTTATTATGTACAACAGCCATAAAAATAAGTCAAGCCTAGTTTTTGTTACGTAACTTATCTTTTCTAAAGTTAAGTAAAAAGTTATTCCCCTCAGCCATTGTGATGTGACACAGTATGTGTCTGAATTCAAACAAATATTCAATAAAGACCTGATTTTGTTCAAGGTTATAAAGCCATCTGGGTAGAGGTTTAATAAGCACATTTTAGGACTAAGGGGAACTTCCTTATCAATGACCTGGCTCGCCAGATCCAACACCTGCCTCCAGAATGACAGTACTGGTGGACATTCCCACATACGATGAAATAAAGTCTAGGCAGTTGTCATCCACCTATAAGTCTTGTCATCATCCCAGTCTATCCAACATCACCATCCACACTTACAACTCTCTCATATTTACACTTCGAAGAACAGCTAGGAGTTTCCTTCCCTACTTTCATCTTTTGCCTCAATTCCTATCTCAGCCCCTACGAGACACTGACCAAATTCATCAGCTCCAGGTACGCTGCAAAGGCATCACTGCAACATCTACTTTTTCTCACCTAAACTGGAAAAATTACTGGATGAGTTTGACATGTTTATTAAAATTACACAAAGCACACAACTCACTAAAAGTCCAAACAATCCAAAATGCGACTAGTACGTGAAACCGGGTATCCAAACAGAAACTGAAAATCCAAAAGATGAAAGTAAAGTCCAAAATCCCAATGCAACGTAACAAAACAATAATCCAAGCAGTGGAGTGTAATAATCCATGAGCGTGCAGACAGTGAACAGGTAGACGAACGGACACAGGGAGACAAGACAACAATCCGACAAGGACTACACAGAAATGACGACAAACACATAAGGGCTCGCTTTTTTTGGGTGGCTCAGGCAAATAATAGCATCACTTGTTCAATCCCCTTTTACTTTTTACAGACACAAGTGCAACAAAACTGTCTGCCGACAGACAGTGAGGCACATTATGTTGATGGCCTTTTATGACTTATGACAGCTTAAAACGACAAGACAAAATGGTTGACTCATTCATATAAAAGGGCCAGTTCACCCAAAACACAATCAAACATAGATAGATAGATACAGATAGGTGATCAATTAAAGGAAAACCCAATATGAAGTGTCTTTGTATGCAGTTAGGAGAGCTTCACAAGGAGTGGACTGAGGCTGCAGTCAGTGCATCAAGAGCCATCAGGCACCAACGTGTCCAGGTAATTAGCTACAAGTGTCTCATTCCTACTGGCAAGCCACTCCTGAACCAGAGAATGCATCTATTATGTCCATGTGTGCTAGGCTAACAACCTATGTAGAGCACACAGCGCCCATTCGATGCACTGGTCAGCTCTTCGTCTGTTTCAGTGCAGTCAGTAAAACCCTGTCCAAGAAGAGCCTGGCCAGCTGGCTTTGTGAGTGAATCTCCCAAGCCTGTACACGGGCGGGAACAGACCCACCCTTAGCGGTGCGTGCACATTCCACTCAGAAGTGTGGAAGTGTCTCCGACCCTTTTTCAGCGAGGTGTGTGTCGAAGAGATCTGCACAATGGCATCTTGGGCTTTACTGTGCCCGTTTGTGCGTTTCTATCTCTTGGATATGTCGGGCTGAAAAGTGAGGATCTGGTGACAACTTGGGTGTAGAGGGGGAACATACACTGGCAGTGCCTGACGTTCCAGTGAGAAGTCAGGGCAGTCCAGGTGTTAATGGTCAGGCCAAGCCCCTATTGGTCCAGCGACCTTCTCAGAGGTGTCCCACCATTCTGTCACAAGGTGATGTGGTGGTCGGGGCTTTGGCCGGCCTGTGGCCGACCGGGTGTGGTGGGCTTTGGCTTGTCGCGGCTAGGGCGGACAGTCATCGGGCTCCACCCACTGTACCCAGTAGAGGGCTCTGCCTGTGTGAGATAGAACGAAGGTTACGATATGGTAACCCTAGTTCTATAAGCACAGGCAGAGCCCTCTACCAATGAGCCCTGCCACTCTGACGCCGTCTGCTGAAGAGGCGGTCGGATTCTGAGGCAGTAGGGTGTTACGGCCGCCGCTGGCTGCCTTAGAGTAGTTGTGTTTTGGAGTTCTCTGAGCTGTATGCAAATCCCCACGGCAAGCACCTGTCGAGGATTGGTTCCCCTGGACCTGGAACCACCCACTTCCTGGTTGCTGTTTGCTGGCGTCTGATTGGTGTGGCCGAGGATCCTACCGAACCTGCCAACCAGAACTCACCAATCAACACCAGCTGGCCTATAAATAGTTTGTGTTCCTGCACTTCGAGGCGACTGTGAGCCAGTGATCAGTTCGCCTTGTTGTTGGTTGTGTACCCCTGTGAATGTCTTGAGTGTTTAAATCTGATCTGTTTGTTGGTTGCCGGCTTAAGTGACTCTTGTCAGTAAAAACCTTTGTGAACTAGAGTGTGAGTGGCACCCTTTAAGGGGGAAAATTGTTTGTTTGGTTACACTACATTCCTGTACAGCATGTAGGTACTGACCTCCTTTTGTTAAGTGTTTTTTTTGAGACAACTCATTTAATTAAACTTTGACTCAACCTGAATTCAGTTGTCCTTACCTCCTTAATTTAACCCAAATACCTTGTTACGGCCCTACCCTAACGAGCTGGGTTGTAACAAGGGACACTGCTATTTATAAGTGATAAAATTTCAGTGGGCAAGTGCGTGCGTGTGATTGGAAGAGGTAGTACCCACAGAGTCCAGTAGAGGGCTCCGCCTGTGCTTATAGAACTAGGGTTGCCATATCGTAACCTTTCGTTCCATCTGCTGACAAGCTTTATGGAGATGCTGATTTCCGTTTCCAGCAGGACTTGGCACCTGCGCACAGTGCCAAAACCACTAGTAACTGGTCTACTAAGAGCAAGCAAGAGAGAGACAGAGAGAAAAACACAGACAGAATGGAAACACACCAAGCACACAACACACAAACCACAGTTGCAGGACAAACAAAAACACTCACTTCCATACAGGTGTCACAGCCGGGGATTTGTGACAGTTGTAGAATTGAACTTGCCCTTAACCACATAAACCACATATTAAAGAAGGAATGAGGGGCAAATGATATAAGTATGGCTCAGGACCTGCAACTATTTTTCAGTTGCCTGTTTTATAAGTCTTAACCTTAAATATGTCTAAGGCTACCTTATAGTGTGTATTAGACTATTGTAAAGTGTTATGATACTTCATTGTTGCGTGCAGACACTCATTCTTACTCTAAAGTACCGCTCTCCAGCTTTCTGCTATAGACAAATATATTTAGTCCAGAGCACCTGCTGCCATTTTTGTGTACCCCAGTTCCTGTGTTTTCATGCATAGTTGAGTCGTTTGTTTCCATGTCGGAGGTATGGGTTTTTGGCCATAAGTCTTCCATGGAGACCACTTTTGACTTCTCCAGACTGTAGAGCCATCACTGTTACAGGAGAGGAGAACAACTACACTATGTAGTGAACAACGATGTGGATTTGTGCATTTTATATTGAATGAATGTGGAGCTACCCTAAATTCCTTTCTCCTCCCCAGAGAAGATGGGGAGGGATCAAAGTTGCTTTCTCTAAGTGCTAGCCCGACCATAAAACTGGCACCATTTTGATTCCGAAGCTGATAATGCGGGGCCTGACTGTTAAACTGACAAAGGGACACGAGCCAGCCATTGGCATCTCCCTGAACAGCCTATCAAAACTGGCCCCCCCACACACGTTTCCGTGGCAACTGACCTTATTCTTTGTTTTATTACCACATCAAAAGGATACTCCTTGTCTCACCTAAGTGTGACATGTTCCAGACACTGAACTTTGGATGACAAAGGACTGCAGTCTCCAAAAGACTCAAAGCATCTAATTAAATTTAATTAAATCTTTAGTTACCTGAATATGTTGGCCTCTATTTGAGTAGTTATGTTAACTGTTGTTGCTATCTGTTGTTGATATTAGTGCTGAAAAGAAGTTACTTGTGCAGTGTTTTTATTTTCAGCAAGACACTCCTTCATCTGATGTAATCAATGCTTGTTCATAATACTTTCTTACAAAATCCCTTTAGAAATGATGACAAAGAAATGTTTTACTATACTCTTAATCGCCAGCTTGAATTTAAGGATGAATCAACAATATTCCCCGGTTCCTAAGGAGAGACGATCTTTGATTTAATCCAAGCTTTCCTCATGTAACCTGAGCTCCCCCAAGTGGACGAAATAAGTATTACATGCCCTCATCGGAAATGCGGTTAAACTAACTAATGTGACAATTGTTTCCTGTTACCAAATGCCTAGAACAGTACAACCGTTCAACCATTGAGGTTCGATTGTGGAAAATATTTGATTATAATACGTGCAAATAGATTTCTTTTCTTTAGACATTAAGTTTAGAAAGGCAGTTCCTGGGGAAACCTGAGACGCCCCCTGGGGAACCACGCCCCAGACAACAAAAGAGCGACACGCGACCTGCTCGCCAGTCTCTTCGCTCTTCACTCTTCCCTCCTCTCGCTCTTCCACTCTGCCCTCTGGATGCTTCGGCACGCGCGTAGCGTGCCTCGCCAGGCAACACGCCCAGACTCGGCCAGCGAAACAAACAGGCCTTTGTTCGCCTGAAGCTACACACCTGAAGTGCCGAGACATCGATCTGCCTTCAGTTTGTTTTATTTTCTTTATTTCTTTTGTTTGTTAAAGTTATCAGTCCGTTAAGTTACACTGGACTAATTCAGGAACGACCAAGTTCCATTTTAAGCCTTTTTCGTCGAGCCAACTTCACCGAGGTCAGACCAAGCCACGTGGTCTCGCCAGCTACAACCAAGGAAACCTGCAAACAGCCGAATTGCCAGACGGAGGAGGCGTTTTCAATCAGACACGGAGAACCCCGGAGAATCCCTAGCAAAAAGCCAGGATCGGCAGCTAGCGTGGGACCCGTGCAACAGGCCAAAAGCAGGCTGTCGACAAGCAGTAAGACTCAACACACGTCCTGTGATCAGATGTCCATTTTAACTCCTAAACTATAGCATTAGTTTACTCTCATTAGTTCTTCTATGCCGTATGAGTCGAATGCTTCCCACAATCGAACCTCCAGGCTCATTGTTCAGCAAATGTTTATGTTCCCTGTATCCAACCATCTTTTTATCACCTTAGTTAGAGAATAAATTCACTGTAATATAATCAAGAGCTGTGTGTGTTGCCTATTTATAGTTCCTGCCAAGAGAATTGACCCTTTAGATATGAGACTGACTGACTGATTTAAGATAATTGAGCGATTATTAACTAACTGATCACTAGTAATAATTGTATAATTATTCAAAACTACCTAGAGGTCCGGAGACTCTAGGATTATAACAACTCCGGTGGTGCCCTTTACGAGGAAATTTTGATTTTATGAATAATTCATAATTGGGTATCAATTCTCATAAATTTATTAAAATGCATAACTAATAAATTTAGGTCCACTACAACTACTACTACTACACTGATGAAGTGCTTAGAGAAACCGGTTCTCCAACACATAAAGAACATAATCCCAGCCAGCCTGGCTCCTCACCAGTTTGTTTTCAGAGCCAACATATCGTCAGAGGATGCCATCTTCACTGCCCTCCACTCAGCCTTCACACACCCTGAAAAAAAAATTCAGAATTCAACACGATCTCCCCCATTAAACTGATCAGCAAACTGCAACTGGATATTGGACATCCTCAAAAACAGACCCCAGACATTTCGGAAGAGCAGCTACACCTCCTCCAGTATCACATAATCTGACATGGTCATCTCACATCTCCATGTCGGCGATAAAAGCTCAAAATTGCTGTATTTCTTAAGGACAGATGGCAAAATTCCCATGCCAATTTCTTGTCAACTTTAACAGAGGAGCAGTAGAAAGCATCCTGACTGGAAACATCACTAACTGGCATGGTATGTCCACGGCCCAGGACCGGAGAGCTCTGCAGCGGGAGATTAAAACTGCTCAGAAGATCATTGGTACCAGGATACTAAAAGACCACCCCAGCCACAGTCTGTTCACCCTGCTGGCAAGAGATCTAGAAGCTTCTTTTGTTGCACCACCAGACTACAGAGCAGGTTCTTCCCCCAAGCTATAAGACTCTTAAATTCATCCTCAGCACTGCAGCATGCAAAATATTTTACCGTAATAATTCAATTAATAGCTGAGTTCCAAATACCCTCCCCCATTTACTGGCCTGGTGGGGGTCCACACAAACTCAAGATCATACCAAGTTTTTTCTTCCAAAACTTTTCTAATAAAGGGTAATAAACAATGGGCAAGGCATTGGCTTAATTGAAGCCACTACAGGCAAAGAGGAGCTCTTCACTTCTATTTCAAGGGGTCCACAAATAGGCAAAACAAATAAGACACGATAGCTGTAATTGTTGTGAAAAAAAGTGTTGTAAGACAGAAATAATAATACATCTGAGACCCAGTAATGCATTTTTTTGGGGACAATCTTGGCCAAGATATTTTTGCTTCATGGGCAAGGAGCACATTTGCAGTTAAGAGTATTGCATTGCATCTTTATGCAGTGCAGTGTATCTTAAATCAGGTTTCTAGAAAAATAAGTTAAAATACTTTGAAAACATTAGAGAAGATTCAAGGACACATACACATTTTCCCCTCATATCACAAGAACACATGAATGTAGTTCGATGTACGCCATCTGATTGGACAGACCTTTGTATTTATTATGGTAATGATGTGGGGGCTGATTATTTAAATATCAAGTCTAAAGGTTCAGCACAGTGGCAACTGAGACACACCTCAACACTGTTGCATCAGCTAACTTGAGGCGCATGGTATGACTCTTACTAAACTACAGGTCTTTAGTGATTTTAAGTGACTTATTATCTGTGTTCCAACATTCATTTTGTGTACTTAAAGTATTTAAAATGTTTTCTGAATGTAATAATGGAACATTGAATTGCAGGAATCTAGAGGCATGGAACCAGAACTGACTGTCAACAGGACTTTCACGGTTAACGACATGCATCCCTGTTATGAATTGGATAATACAACATACGTATTTACGACCAACCCTTCCATGAAATGTTTAATAATATACATTTTTCTTGGTTCATTGTCTGTTGTCACAATATGTGGAAACCTTCTTGTAATAATCTCTATCATCTACTTCAAACAGCTCCACATCCCTACTAACTACCTCATCCTGTCTCTGGCTGTGGCTGACCTGCTTGTAGGAGTTTTAGTCTTTCCTTTCAGCATGGCATTTACTGTAACCTTGTGTTGGTATCATGAAGGTTTATTTTGTAAAGTACGAGGAAGCTTTGATGTTACACTGAGCACAGCTTCTATTTTGAACTTATGTTGTATTTCTATTGACAGATATTATGCAGTGTGTCAGCCTCTCGCTTATAAAAGTAAAATCAATGATCGTGTTACTGTGATCATGATCCTTGTGAGCTGGGGATTTTCTGCTCTAATTGGAATTGGCATCGTAATTGCAGGTTTTAATCAAGGAAAATGTGGAGAAAGTTGTTTAATTGATTCTCTAATATCAACCACTCTGGCATGTATTTTCTCTTTTTATATCCCTGTCATTATATTGCTCTGTATCTACCTGAAGATATTCCTTGTTGCACAAAGACAGGCAAAATGCATTCAGAACACAATGTGTCAGAGCACAAAGTCTGGAGCAACTGTCCGTAAGATAGAAAGAAAGGCCACTAAAACTCTGGCTGTAGTTATGGGAGTTTTTCTCTTATGCTGGACTCCTTATTTCTTGTGTATCATCTTTCAGCCTCTAACATATGATGTAACACCAGTTGCTGTGATTGAAACACTTAACTGGCTCGCACTGTCAAATTCAATGCTCAATCCATTTATTTATGCTTTCTTTTACACCTGGTTCAGATCAGCTTTAAGAATGATAATTTCTGGGAAAATATTTCAAGGTGATTTTGTAAACTTAAAACTCCTTTAAATTTTTGTTTTGACTGTCCAAATACCATTTTAATTGGAGAATGGTGATAAAGGTTGAAACAATATTATAACTATAATATATTCACTGTCTGACAAATATTTACTATATATACATACACACTTGTATGTCTTATTTAACACTAAAAAAATACATTCATTCCAGCACAATAACACTTATATACAATAATAAGTCTAAATAACTTAGCAGGGCAATCCATATGGCTCTGTGACCTATCGAATAATTGTTTTTTTTACCTAAACGTCTGTTACAACACCCATGTTCACAAAATTTCACATTTTCTTTCAAAATCAAATACCTGTATGTATTTTGAAAGAATGGCTCTAGTAGTTACTCCTCTCTACAGGTGCATCTCATAAAATTAAAATATTGTGGAAAAGTTAGTTTGTTTCTGTAATTTAAGTCAAAAGCAAAACATTACACCTTGTTTAGAAATGTATTTGAATTGAAGAGTCTGAGAGGAAAAGCTGCTCTGCAGTCTGGTCAGGGGCAGACTAGGACAAAATTTTGTTCTGGCACTGTAGCCACACCAGCCCACATTACTACACCCATGCATCCCCAACTTCGAACACAAGCTTTCACTCCTTAAATTTGTATACAGATGGTAAAATAATAAGTGGTAATAAGTGGTACCATATGTAACAGATATTTAAATTAATGTATGTGACTGGCAAACAATGTTTTCTACTTTTTAAAGAGCACACATTTATAACAAATTTGCACAGACTAAAAACTACTACTGTAGAGTTAATTACAAACCCAAATTATATTTGTGTATTACTGTTTTTTTCCTAACTCTACCACACTGCTCCATGTATCTGTTATGCCTACAGTAGCATCCTTCAAGCACTGGTATGTGAAGACCAGGGGTGGCTGTACTGTGTGTGTTTGTCCCAACATATTTTTACATGTTTAAATCCCTTATGATATACAATTATTTGTGAATTTAAATAAAGTATTCTAAAATGTTGCTAGTGTGTTTTGTGTGTGCTAGTTTTGAATCGATGGAGAGAACAGAAGTAAGAATATATGACTAACTTGTGTTCAAAGTAAAGTACTGTAGAAGCAATGACATTTTAAAATAGGCTACTGTGAAAGCCTGGAGCTAACATGCATAAGTACCAGGAACCAGGGCAACCTGATGACTAATGGGCTACTGGAACAAGACATTCATGGACTAGAGCAGAAAATATGGATCTGATGCAATGCTACTATACAAGCAATCCCGGTGAGAGGGGTTAGATGCAGAGACTGTGGGATATATGGATGCTTCGAAACCCATCATCAACACTGACAAAGAAACAACTCCCAGCTCAGTGTTCTAACATCCGCAAACGACCGCTCCTATCACAACTAGAGATTGATGAGGTACAACAAATATGTTACGGCAAGGGCGAGCCAGGACGACAGGTCAGCGCGGAGATGTTATCATCAGAGATTGGGTCACAAGCCCCAATAACAACAAGCCCTTATGGCACAGAATCACTCAACATAAGGGTGACTGACCTACGATTGAAGATCATAACTAAGCTGGACCCATGGCGACCAAAATTGCCAAGGCTAAGTGACAAAGTACCCTCGGAAAGTCTGCTAGAAGATTTGAATGCAGCACTACATACTATCCCTACTAAAGCCATAACCAAAACCAATGACCTGATGTACGCTAAATGATGAAGACCAAAAGCCACAAGGAGCATTATCCCCCCATGTAGGAGAAGGCTAGAGGCCAAGATCAAGGTTAGTGAGCTCCCAGAGCTACAGAAAGGTGCAAAGAAGAAATACAACAAGCTGTCAAAACCTGAGGCTCTGGGAACTGCCAAACAAAGACTTACCGCTCTGGCCACCCGCGTAAAGAGATACAAGGGAGAAGCACAAGCCAGGAGAATAAACCAGACAATCTCCAGAACCATCCAAAATGTAATCTCAGTGGCAGGGTAATAACACATGATCAAATCCACCCAGGCCTGAGACTGAACAGTACTGGAAAGAACATATGGGAGAAAGAGGCATCCCACAACACCAATGCTCAGTGGCTAGTTGATCTAAGAACAGATCACAGTAATCTCCCAGAACAAGATCCAGTAACCATTACAATGGCAGACAACCAAGAAAGAGTGGCAGGTATGAAGAGCTGGACAGCACCAGGCCCTGACACGATCCACATCTACTGGCTGAAGAAACTAACAGTACTCCATGAACGCCTTGGAGCACAAATGAACCAACTGCTGATGGACGGGACCCACCCAGAATGATTAACCCAAGGACGGACAGTCCTGATCATGAAGGATCCCCAGAAGGGAACAATCCCATCCAACTACCAGCCAATAACCTTCTCCGGCACAACATGGAAGCTCCTGTCAGGCATCATAGCGGCTAAGATGAGTAGGCACATGGCTCAATACATGGACAGAGCCCAGAAGGGAATGGGTAGTAATACCAGGGGAGCCAAGCACCAGCTACTGGTTCATAGAGCAGTCACTCGAGACTGCAAGACCAGGCAGACCGATCTGTGCACCGCCTGGATTGACTACAAGAAAGCCTCCGACTCAATGCTACATACATGGATACTGGAATGCTTGGAAATGTATCAACAAGACACTAATAGCCTTCATCAAGAACTCAATGGGGCTGTGGAAAACAAGTCTGGAAGCCAACTCAAAGCCAATTGCACAAGTCACTATCAAGTGGCATATACCAAGGTGATGCAACATCCCCGCTGAACCCCCTCAGCCAGATCATCACTCAGACTGGCTACGGATACCGGTTCCGAAGTGGAACAACCATCAGTCACCTCCTCTACATGGATGACATCAAGCTGTATGCCAGAAATGAGCGAGACATCGACTCACTGATCCACACTACCAGGATCTACAGCAACGACACTGGAATGTCGTTCGGACTGGACAAGTGTGGTCGCATGGTCTCAAAAAGAGGGAAGATGATCAGAACCCAGGGGATTGAACTACCAGAAGGCCACATTGCAGATGTTCAGGACAGCTACAAATACCTTGGGGTGCCGCAGGCTAACGGAAACCATGAGGAGGCAGCAAGGAAGTCCACCACAGCCAAATACCTACAGACAGTAAGGTCCTGAAGTCAGCTGAATGGGAAAAACAAGATCCCAGCCATCAACACATACACCCTGCCAGTCATCAGATACCCCGCTGGTATAATAAACTGGCCAAAGGAGGAGATAGAGGCTGCTGACATCAAGACAACAAAGTTCCTCACAATGGACGGAGGGTTTCACCCCAAATCCAGCACCCTGAGACTGTACACCAAGCGTAGCGAGGGAAACCGAGGGCTAGTGAGTGTCAAGACCACTGTCCAGGATGAAACGACAAAGATCCAAGTGTACATCAGGAAGATGGCCCCCAAAGATGAAGGGCTTAGTGAATACCTTAGGCAGCAGAAACCCAAGGGTGATGACA
The DNA here is from genome assembly GCF_014851395.1 of Micropterus salmoides. Classification (NCBI taxonomy): domain Eukaryota; kingdom Metazoa; phylum Chordata; class Actinopteri; order Centrarchiformes; family Centrarchidae; genus Micropterus; species Micropterus salmoides. The sequence goes on along the minus strand of NW_024040928.1, from coordinate 5,654,349 downwards.
AGGAAGATGAAGAACCTTCATGGAGGGACAAGGGGTATGGCATGTACCACAGACTGTAAAAAAGGTCATGCTTCTGGGCATGCTCTCTCCACACATCTCTGTGCCTGATCATGCTCTGTGCATGTGTAACTAGTGTGCCCACTTTGACCATGCCCCCAAAGCGCAGCTGTGAGTGAGACATGCAGAGGAGCAGATGACAGCTGGACTTCACAGACTATGGTGTATTCTGATGGACAGTTCTCTTTTTAGTGTGCGTGTGAGTCAATGAGAACGTGAGTTTATTGTTGATGTTATGTTACACACCGTTAATATTTATATTTAGAGAAGAGTGGTTTTAGTTAGTAGTTGCAGTGTGTAGAGTTAAAGGACGTGACACAGTGCTAGCTGCTAGTTTGCAATAGTCTGTTAACTGTGTTTCCGCATTCTACTAGATACTGTTCTGTGCTCTGTATATCTCTTTTGTTTATACTCATATGCTCGTTATTAGTGATTGTTACAGTGACTGTCATGCACATATTACACAGCATGCTTATATTTGTGTTTGCTAATCGTTAATTGATAGCTCATTACCTTCTAGCTGTCATTAGCATGAGCATGCCTTCCTGCTTTCTTACAGTGCAGACGCTTTGCTGCTTGCTCTTGCCTCTCCTTGCATTCTTTTCCTGCTAGAAATCAACAGCTCTTGGATACTTTTAAATCACTGGGACTGTCAGATAAAGTAGGCTCTTGCCATACTTTAAAACCTTTTATGATCTTAGTGCTACGTGAGTGCGGCCTATCAATAGCACTAGCACTACTCCACGGACGACTTCCAACAAGACTACCAAGAAGCAGGAGGCCTGTGTACTGGGTAATAAATCTAAAAGTGGGATTCCTCCCTGGAACGCTCTTGGTGCAAAGCCTAAGAGTAAATCATTTCCTGGGGAAATGGGAGGACGAGTAACAGGCAGAACCCAGCGACCTGAGATTTGTGATGCGACTGGCTGGCCTGCATTATCATCGAGGCAGAGCGCCTCTTCAACCCCTTTTCTTGGTAGGACAAAGCCGTAGACAGCTGTGAAAGGGAGAGTTAGCAACAAACCTCCCCATCAACCGAGTGTGCAACAGCAGAACAAATTTTCACCACTATTGCAGGACCCTGGATCTCCATCTGATGACCTGGATAACCTCCTGTCCTCACACAGAAGGGTAAGGACTGAGAGTAAATCAGAAAGTAAAAGGCTGCAGGGAAAGCTAACGACTGGGCCTCAAACTCTGATTGTGGGTGATTCTGCTGTAAACGATGTAAGAAGCATGTCCAGTAAGAACACCAAAATACTCTGTTTTCCGAAGGATATGGTGTCTGACTCGACAGAAAGAATCCTGCATATCGTGGCTGAACATCCTACTGTGAAAAACATCATACTGCACATCGGGACCAATGATGTTGTGAAGCAACAGTCTGAAGTGTTGAAAGAGGACTTTAATAATCTGTTGAACACAGTCAACTCTTTGAATGCTGAGGTGGCCCTATACCGCCAATCCGAAGAGGAGCTGAGATATTCAGCAGATTAATAGCATTGAACACGTGGCTCTCAACGGCATGTACTGTCCATTCAGTGCATTTCATCAAAAACTTTTACTTTCTGTGGGACCGCAGACATCTTTTTAAGGCAGATGGACTGTGCAAGGATGCCCCTGAGACAGTACAGCACATAACAGCAGGGTGTAAGATGCAGGCAGGAAGTGCGTACATGGAACGTCATAACCAGGTAGCTGGCATAGTGTACAGGAACATCTGCCATGAGTATGGGCTGGAAGTCCCAAGGTCAAAATGAAAGACACCTCCTAAGGTAGTTGAGAATGACCGAGCTAAAATCCTGTGTGACTTCAAGATCCTGACTGACAAACTGGTGATGGCTAACCAACCAGACATTGTGTTGATCGACAAAAAGCAGAAGAAGGCTGCAGTGACAGATGTGGCAATCCCAAGCGACAGCAACATCAAGAAGAAGGAACACGAGAAGCTTGAGAAATACCAAGGGCTGAAAGAGGAGCTGTGGAAAGTAAGATTAACAGTGGTGGAAGTGGTAATCGGAGCACTGGGGGCTGTGACCCCCAAACTGGGAGACTGGCTACAGCATATTCCAGGTAGAACATCAGAGGTCTCTGTCCAGAAGAGTGCAGTCCTAGGAACAGCTAAGATACTGCGTACAACCCTCAAACCCCCAGGCTTCTGGTAAAGGACCCCCTACCCATAGGAGACCAGTGGGAACAAGCTAGAAAGCATGTGGCAGGTCCGGGGAAGGAGTTTTGTTTAGGAAATTGTGTGTGTGTGGCAGTGTGTGCAATAAAGACACTGTGTTACAACATGCCCCTGAGTCTGCGTATGTACTGGGGTCACCCGTAGCTGGAGGCTTCTGCAACACCAAAGAAGTAGGTTGGAGATGTTGCCTACTGAAGTATAGCCTGCTGTCAACAGCCTCTCGTGCTGCGGTCATGTAGTCACTGCATTATAAACAATGCTGACTCTCCACAAAATGCTCTATAACTACAGACAGTATAAAAATCTTAAATGTCTCTTTCCATCGTGGTTTGTTTTCCTTCATGGATTATACACCTATATTATCCTCACTCTTCAGTGGGATACGGAATAGCTCAGCTGGAAAGTGAAACTTTAGTTTCGCCTGGCATTCCTTGCTACCGTTCTTCATAATGTGTACTCCATTCAGTTGTTTTAGTATTTTATACTGAGTTTAACATGTGTTTGATGTGGTCAGAATGTGTCCCTGATCACCCACAGAGGTGGTTTTGCTGAATAGATTACACTCCATACTCAATGCGTCTTGGGTGCAATTACATATGTACTTGGCTATTAACCCCAGGAAAAAACTGCTATTTAAATGTCTTTGTCTCTCAGTGTCCCTGCGATGTACTGGCGACCTGTCCAGGGTGTACCCCGCCGATGTCAGCTGGGATTGGCTCCAGCCCCCCGCAACCCTGTACGCAGGATAAGTGGTTGACGATGGATGGATGTCAGTCAGTGTTAGCTTAGTATTCATGCATTCACTCTCTAAACCATAAACATACACTCTGTCACACTGTCACAGGTAACCTACATTTGTGAGAATTTATATATGAATTTATACAAAGGGCCCTGTTTGAAAAAAATACTTTTATTAAAGCTGAATTTTGCTCTCATCTTGTGTGTGTGTGTTGTGTGTTGGTGGGTGGGGATGTGGGGGTGTAAGGGGACACTGACTACAGGCTGTTCATTTTGGTCTTTCTCCCCACTTCTTTGTTTACTAAAACTGCATAAAATAAGAGACACAGAGTGACAAGTTGGGGACGGCTGCTTTACTCCAAACAGTTTAACTGTATGAACCTGGAAACAAACTTAAGTTGTCCATGATTGTCACAGGTAGAACTACTCTTTGTGCTTTTCATTAAGTTATTTATTTAAACATTTTGTTATTATTCTAATTCTAATTTATTTTGCTTGACTGTTTCTCCTTTTCATGCTCCCTCAGTTGTTTTCATATGTCAGCTGTTTATTACTGATGTTCGGCTGGTTGCCTCTTTGTTTTTTTGTTTGTTTTTTATTCTCCGCCCCAAGCCTCCCTCCCCATTCTCTTGCAGATGTGTGGTGTCTGTTTGTGAGGTGAGTGTGCCCCCCATCCCGATTTCTGCCCCCCTGTCCAGCCAGGTGACAAATCAATACATAATTAAATAAATAATAACACAGACAAAGGATATTAAATCTGTATGGCACAACATGATATCCAGCTCCTCTACTGTATATCAGGCTGCGGGGCAGCACAAGTTTAAAAAAAAATATTTGCTTTGCACTGCATCTTTATGCAGTATATCAGGTTTCTAGTAAATAAGTTAAAAAACATTTAAAAAGTTAGAGCAGATGCCAGGACACATAAACATTGTTTTCCTCATATCACATGCAAACATCTGTCCAACCATCTGATTGGACAGACCTTTGAATTTATTATTATTTATTATGGTAATGATGTGGGGGCTGATTATTTAAATATCAAGTCTAAATGTTCAGCACAGTGGCAACAGAGACACACCTCAACACTGATGCATAGGCTAACTTAAGGCGCATAGTATGATTTAAAAACTCTTAAAACTACAGGTCTTTATTGATTTGAACCAGTTATCTTTGTTCCTTAATAACACTGATGTTGTGGATACAAATGCTGATGTAAGTATCAATAACAGTATTTTAAACAAGTATGTTAAATATTTTCTGAATTTAATGTTTAATAATGGAACATTGAATTGCAGGAATCTAGAGGCATGGAACCAGAACTGACTGTCAACAGGACTTTCACGGTTAATGACATACATCCCTGTTATGAATTAGATAATACAACATATGTATTTAAGACCAACCCTTCCATAAAATGTATATTATTATATATTTTTCTTGGTTCATTGTCTGTTGTCACAATATGTGGGAACCTTCTTGTAATAATCTCCATCATCTACTTCAAACAGCTCCACATCCCTACTAACTACCTCATCCTGTCTCTGGCTGTGGCTGACCTGCTTGTAGGAGTTTTAGTCTTTCCTTTCAGCATGGCATTTACTGTAACCTTGTGTTGGTATCATGAAGGTTTATTTTGTAAAGTACGAGGAAGCTTTGATGTTACACTGAGCACAGCTTCTATTTTGAACTTATGTTGTATTTCTATTGACAGATATTATGCAGTGTGTCAGCCTCTCGCTCATAAAAGTAAAATCAATGATCGTGTTACTGTGATCATGATCCTTGTGAGCTGGGGATTTTCTGCTCTAATTGGAATTGGCATCGTAATTGCAGGTTTTAATCAAGGAAAATGTGGAGAAAGTTGTTTAATTGATTCTCTAATATCAACTACTCTGGCATGTATTTTCTCTTTTTATATCCCTGTCATTATATTGCTCTGTATCTACCTGAAGATATTCCTTGTTGCACAAAGACAGGCAAAATGCATTCAGAACACAACGTGTCAGAGTACAAAGTCTGGAGCAACTGTCAGTAAGATGGAAAGAAAGGCCACTAAAACTCTGGCTGTAGTTATGGGAGTTTTTCTCTTATGCTGGACTCCTTATTTCCTGTTTATCATCTTTCAGCCTCTAACATATGATGTAACACCAGTTGCTGTGATTGAAACACTTAACTGGCTTACACTGTCAAATTCAATGCTCAATCCATTTATTTATGCTTTCTTTTACACCTGGTTCAGATCAGCTTTAAGAATGATAATTTCTGGGAAAGTATTTCAAGGTGATTTTGCAAACTTAAAACTCCTTTAAATTTTTGATTTGACTGTCCAAATACCATTTTAATTGGAGAATGGTGATAAAGGTTGAAACAATATTATAACTATAATATATTAACTGTCTGACAAATATTTACTGTATATACACACTTGTATTTCTTATTTAACACTGAAAATTACGCTCATTTTAGCACAATAACACTTGCAGATAACAGATAAATTTGGAATTTGAGTTTATTTAACCAGGGTAAATAACTTAGCAGGGCATTCCATATGGCTCTGTGACTGTGGCTCTGTGACAGATAGTGTCCTATCAAATACTGTTTGTTACCTATATGTGTCTGTTATAACAGATGCCTGCCTCAAGGTCTCCACTGTAAGATCCCTTCCACACACCTGTGTTCACAAAATTTCACATTTTCTTTCAAAATCAAATACCCATGTGTAATGACATCATGTCTGTAATAATCAATCCTCTCTACAGGTGCATCTCAGAAAACTACAATATTATGGAAAAGTTAATTTTTTATCCTGGAATTTAAGTCAAAAAGCAATACTTTCATGTATTCTAGATTGATTCCACAAAAAGTTAACTTTTTCAGAAAGTTAACTTTTTTGTTTTATCTTGATGATTACAACTTACAGCTCATGGAAATCAAAAATCCACATCTCACATAGCCCTCTGCTCCTGCAGTCACACATGCCACTGCAGCCAAAGCAGCAGACGAGTCTAGCAAAAACGGCACAGGAAACCACAGCCGTAAGATAGCTTAAATGTTGATACCACTTTTATTCTGTCATTACATTTTGAGTAATTTAAATCAAATCAGGCTGGTGATGTACAGAAAATTCTTGGCTTGTGAAACTTGAGAAAAAAGAAATAACCACAGAAATATTATGCAAGGGGGACTGTTGTTGCTTTGCTATTATAATCATTATTATTAAGACAGACATTACATTGTTAGTGTAGAGTGGTGGTTACAATACTTGCTTTCTATTGCTTTTATTTTATGTAATTCTTATTAATGCACCAATACACCAAAGCAAATTGCTTATAAGTTAGAACTTGGCAATAAACCCGATTCTGAGCATTTATTTGGGGTAATAAAGCCTGGCTGTTATTTTGGCGGTCTCTGTGATGGGGGTATTGCACAATCTTGCAATTGTCATTTCTGGTTAGTGCACAACAGCAGTGCTTGATTTGAGGCAACGCTATCCTGTCGAAATAAACGCACTAAGCAAGTAAGTAAATAGTGTACGCAGTGTACTGCATGTTAGTATATGAAAGGAAAGGAAAGGAAGTACTTGAATTGAGACACAGCACATACTCCTTGTGAAGTATACATGGACCAGCAAGGACAGAACAGAAATGACATACATTTAAATGCAAGGTAACGAGCAGGGCGGGAACAAGACCAGTTGGAGCACATCAGACAGAACACAGAGGCAGGCAAGAAGGTGACACCAATCATCAGACAAGACAGGGCCAGACCTAATGCAGAAACAAACTGAACAACCCAACAGATGAAAACTAAACAGAACAGGAAACAAGCAGACAGAATACAAAACAAAAACTATCAGGACATGAAACCCAAGACACCGAACTGACCAAACAACAAAACAGACAGAGACCCAGACTAACACTTACCAGACAGGCAGACAGAAGCCAAGCATGAATGAAACACCAGACAATAACAGAATAAAACAAGAACGAAGACAGGCACAGAAGACAGGAAACCGACAACACTCAAACCACAAAACAAACCAAGCAGACTAATTAACTGATAATACAGACAGACTCCAGACAAAATGGTGAAACAGACTAAAACAAGGATGATGACATAGAAACCCAGTGCAGACAAGATCAAAATGATAAACACAGATGTAAATAGACCAGGGGCCGGTATCACAAAGTTAGTTCAACATACCCAGGATATATTTTCATTAACTGTGGCCTGTACTACAAAGGGAGTTCAACCTACTCAGAGTTAACTCAGGGTTATCAAGCAAACTCAGGGTTAACAAACTCTGACTGCCTACACTGGGGTTAAACTGTACTACAACAGTGAATAAGATGTTGGTTAGTTGAGTCGGTGTTAACTTAATTGGAGTTGGTGCACGTTTGCATAAAAGGGCATGTTCGGCCATGCAGACAGAGTTTTTCGCAACGGCGCATGCTCCGTATTTTCCCCAGAAGAATCCATGTTGATAGTGTCAGGGTATGAGGAGTTTAAAGACACAATAACAGCCAAATCTAACACTGTGTCAGCCGACAAAGCCAGGGAGGATTGTTGGTATCGCATTGAGTAAATTTGTAATTATCTTCACAGTGTTCTTATTGTAGGCTAATTCTTTATTATGTAGCCTATTTTATGGACCCTTCATTTATGTGCAATATCATTAAGATGTAAAGATACGACTGCACATTATGTCCACTGTAATAAAAAAAATTGGAGCCATGGGAGAAGGGGAAAGAATTTTCAAGATTACTGAGGTAGATTTAAAAGAAACTAATAATCACAACAAGCTACAAACTTGGATATATTCTCTGACATTGTATACATTTATGAGAGAAACTCGCAAAATAATGTTGTTTTTTTCAAATTGCTTCACTTTCCAAGGCTGCAACATCACACACACCCCTTTCCTGTATTATGCATGTGGTGGAAAATTATGTTAGGCTTCACAATCGGATTTATCAGTGAGGAAATAGGTGAGATTAGCCCACAGTCATAGGTGTTTCTGTTCTTTGATTTGATACTTTCATCTAGGATTTGTGTTCTCGGTCTATTAACCCGCAACATGGCTCCATATTTTTTGGGCATGTAAAATAGTCAATTTGAATATGTGACAACAATTAGGATAATTCACTTCTCAGAAACTGTCCCGTTAATTAATCAAGATCTCCTCCCTCAAATCACAGAGGCTGCAGGGCTCGCTGTATGAGCGTAATGCTGTTGTGTGAAGAATAATGTCATTTCAGCTGTAACCGCAGTGGAACAAGTCAGGATGAAATCTAAAAATATTTTATTAAGTGGTGTGAAATTAATATCAAAGTTATCATCATTAACACTGGGTACGGATGTGGTGTCTAGTCCACGTATACAGGGTAACCTCGAGTTAACCACGAACAAAACCTGCTCGGAGCAGTTTAGAGATGCAGCGTAAATTGCCATGGAAACAGACCTCGGTTAACACCTATCCACCTTTCATAGTACGGGTTAACCGGGAAGTTACACCTGACGTCACAAAGTTACTCCTGAAGTTACCTAGATAAGCCAGTTATCTCGCTTTTTAGTACAGGCCACTGGCTTCACTAACCCTAACAATCGCGATCTGGATAAGCATTCCCACAAGGCTGGTTACCAACTCAATAACTCAACCGAGGGTTTCCCAATCGAGCCGTGAGCGCGTTCACATAAAAGAGGCGGTGTTAGCAGCAGATGATCAATCGCAGACATGAACAAGTCCACTGGCAGCAGAGCGGCATATTTTACAAACAAAGAGCAAACTGTAACACTGCAGAGATACCACATAGCCTAGTCTAAATAATACAGCTGCAGCTGACACCCGCAGGGAGACAGAAACAGTGTGAATGCGCAAATGAACAGGCGTATTCTATAATAATGCGTTGATTTGATGTTGTTGTTTAATTTCAATATCCCTACCAAACTTCTCATAATATTCAGCCTCACATAAGAAAAATGAAACCCGTTTATTTTAACGTCTGAAACCCGTTTATTTTAACGACAGGCTGTGTGAAACGGACTGGGGAGCAAATAAAAAATATAAAACACATTTCAAAGCTTACAAGGCTTTTTTAAACTGTAGTATGTACTAAGTTTTTGTTCATTCTACATTCAGGGAAGAAACAACAAAGAAGAAAAAAACATTTTTTAATTCCCTTTCTCTCCCAGTCATTAAAGGTCAGGTCGGTTCTAACTTGGTTTAAATCTATCATCATAGGCTAACCAGCTCAACGGTCTCACTCCTCTCCTAGTTTATGTCTATTGATAAAATCAGACCAGATGTTCAGTGTAAGCTTACCAGGCTAACAATCAGTCTCTGTAGGATGATATTGCTAGCCTACAAAAGTTTCACATCACTGCAGCAAACATAAAAGCAACCTATAAAACAGTCTGTGGGATTTCCTACAGATGGTGATGTCATTTCCAAAGAGATCTGATTGGTCAGTAGGCGGCGTTTTCATTCAGTTGATCTCTTGATGATTGTTGATCTGGAACATAACCTGCTCCAGAGCAGGTTAGCCGTTCAACAGAAGTTACCATGGAGATCTACCCCAGAACCACTGTCACTGTGGTACTGAAAACCCCGAAGTTACCTCGATAAGCTCAAATCCTGCTGCCCCAGGGGCCTGTACCACGATTTTGCCTGTCTGAACTCCCATGGATTTGTTTGCCTTCAGTTAGGATTTTCTTCTGGGATTTTGCCTCCCTATTTCTGTTAAAGCCTATTCACAATTTGTTTAATCTTTAATAAACACCAAAAACGGTATGTGCTCCTGCATTTGGATCTATTGGGATCACTGGGACCTAACAAAAGTGAATTGTTGTCTTAATTTGACTTGACTTGACTGCAGCTTCGATTGGTCAATGACCTGTGACTTCAGACATCTCATTGACAAAACCAGCAGCACGAGGTCTGTCTCTTTCTCTTTCCATTCTCTCAGCTCTGCTCCTCATCTGGACGGAACCGCAGGCCACAGCGGCCTCCCAGCTTGGCCTGGTCAAACCAGACACCAAGCAGACCTCTTTAATCTTACAGCTGCGACACAAGGTCCCACTTAAGATCCTGCAACCAGGAGAACAGACAGAGCTACTGGACCCTCTCATCTGTATCACGACACAGACAGCAATTAAACAATTCTTTTCCATCTGGCTCCATCCACAACAGACCTGTCAGCTAACATAGCAACACCCAAGCATCTTTTTCTTCAATGGACTAGTAAGATACTGGGCATTGCATAGCTTCACATAGCTTAACTGCAACGTTAAACTGGTTAAGCACAGGACTGTTTAGCTGTTGTAAATGTACATTGATGTGTTTTATTGTTGTGATCATTAATGTGAGATTATGTACAGTCCTCAGCCATTGCTAAATTGGTTAGAAATGTTATGCTTCACACAGACACACCGTCTTTGCATGGTAACTAACTCCTTTTAACTTGGCACTGTTACACAGATAACATAAGTACACACGTACTTCTATTCGCTTACTTGATGCTTGCCTGTGTTAGCAATGTTGTCGACTCGAGCAAAATCAGACAGAGGTTTAGCTGCCAGTTATAAATCCCGAGTTGATGTTAGCTAACTTACTAGATAACACTCCCAGACATTGGTAACATTGCTGTAAGTGCTCTTGTGTTGGTTTTGTCCAGCTTTGTTGGCTTGCTTGCCACCCAAGTTTTAAGCAAAATTATGCTGCTGCTGGTGGAGTAAGGTGCCAGGCGACATAATTGGGCTCAGCAGGCTTTACGGACAACATGTTGGGAGACACAAAGACACCGAGAAGATGATGACAGAAGAAGCTGAGATGAGAGTGACCAAGAAAGGCTGGTGGACGTTGGTGAAAGCTTCATTAAATAAAAGGCAGCAAAACAGATGCATAGCTGGCATTCTTCAGTTCGACTAGTGGGTGGCTGGTTTGCTATGTCTTGTGTTGTCACATTTGCTTTATCTTTGACTGTGTTGGCAAAGTAGTCGACTTGCTAGTTTTTGATCATAAGTAATGTAATTGTAACAAATGCATGTGCATAGCTGTCTTTATTATTGACAGTGGTGATTTACATTCACTTACAATCGCACAAAAAACCCCAAATCTTACATAATGTTGCTTTTAAACACTTGCAAGTGAACACACCCAAAATTCATGTATCATCATCACCATTTTGTATCTTTGGATTTCATGCCAACAGGAAACAGGTACCACATCTGGCTGAATTAGCAAAGTTTGTGTTAATTTATGAAATGAGATAGGGTTGATAATAAACTGTTCCAATTTCAAAGGTTTTTCTGAGTGGCACACTGACTAAGGACACACAACACTGTTCTTGCATGGACTATACTGAGGTGTTTAGAACAGACTCAAGGACACACATACATTTTATATCCTCATATCACAGGCAAACAAAGGAGAGGAGAGGAACAACAAGAGGGGAAAACACCAAACAATCTCACAGCTCTGACCCAAACCCTAGTAAATGTGGATGGATTATAAGGAGTATAGGAGAGAAAGGTTAAGGATAAAAACACAATACATATATATCTATAAGCCATAACAACAATAGTAATAATAAAATATTAAAAGATCATACATAAAAGATCAAATGTAAGAGGACACAATTTTATGCCATAACAGAATGTAGTGTATGCTATGTGATTGGACAGATCTTTGAATGTATTATGCTAATTATGTGGGGGCTGATTATTTAAATATCAGTCTAAAGGTTCAGCACAGTGGGAAAGTGAATGAGGACACACCTCAACACTGATCGGCTAACTTGAAGTGCATGGTATGACTCTTAATAAACTACAGGTCTTTAGTGATTTTAACCTTGTTATCTTTGTTCCGAATGAATATTGATGTTGTTGTGGATATATGCTGAAGGAAATATCAATAGCATGATTTTAAATGTTAATTGTTTAATAATGGAACATTGAATTGCAGGAATCTAGAGGCATGGAACCAGAAGTCAACAGAACTTTCACTGTTAATGACATACATCCCTGTTATGAATTTGATAATACAACTTATGTATTTACAAGCAACCCTTCCATAATGTGTATTGTTATATATTTTCCTCTGCTTATTATCTGTTGCCACAATTGTGGGAACCTTCTGGTAATAATCTCCATCACTTACTTCAAACAGCTCCACATCCCTACTAACTACCTCATCCTGTCTCTGGCTGTGGCTGACCTGCTTGTAGGAGTTTTAGTCTTTCCATTCAGCATGGCATTCACTGTAACCTCATGTTTGTATCACGAAGATCTATTTTGTAAATAAGAGATGGCTTTGATGTATCGTTGTGCACATCTTCTATTCTGAACTTATGTTGTATTTCCATAGACAGATATTATGCAGTATGTCAGCCTCTGACATATACAACTAAATTAATGTTCATGTTACTGGATCATGATCCTGGTCAGCTGGGGTATTTTGCTCTAATTGGAATTGGCATCATAATTGGAGGATTCAGCCAAGGAACATGTAAAGAAATATGTTCAGTTGATATTGTTATGGCAAACACTATGGGACCTGTTTTCTCATTTTACCTCCCAGCAATCATAATAGTCTGTATCTACCTGAAAATTTTCCTTGTTGCACAGAGACAGGCACGCATCATCCAGA
>NW_024040928.1:4393759-4413338 GCF_014851395.1 Micropterus salmoides | reverse complement strand
CGACTCACCTTAGTGGATTTCTTTACTTTAGGAGAGTTAAAGAGAGTTTTCTAGTGTTATTATTTTAAAGGCTCATTTAGTTATGTACTCTACTTGCATACAATTCTCAAGAATACAGGAATAAAGGTCTCTAAAGACCCAGAGCACCAGGGACAAACTCCTGGGCCCTTTGTTTGCCCCTGTCTGTGACCATCCTTGGCCTTAAAAACCTGTTTTTTTACATTTAAAAAAAAAATGTCACGAGCATTCAACAGTATTTTAAGAGGAAGAGGACAGAGGTCACAGGAAGAGGAGTAGAAATAACTTAGGTGGACGAGCTTGTAAGTTGTATGGATAGCTAGTAGACATAGTAAATTCTAAAACTCTATGGCTAGCTACATTAACTAGCAGGTTATATGCAATAGCATGGTTTTTATGGTACTCTCCATCTCCATCTTCTGTCAGTGTAAATACCCTCTTTGAGCAATACTAACAAGTACAATATGTTTTCAAAAGTCATTAGAAATAAGCATTTAAGTTCTTTATTAAAAAAACAAAAATGGTAGTAAGAGCTATAAGCGTCTACCGCATCAATGGGGTAAAAGAAGTAAGAGTTAATGAATAGTGCAATCAGCACAAGAATTTTAAGGAAATAGAAGAAGAAGAGCACAGGAAGTGAATGTAATAGGTTATGAGGGAAAGTGTTCTTGGAAGAGATGAGTTCTCAAGAGCTTCTTAAAGTTAGAGAGGGATATCCCTGCTCTGATGGCGTGTGGTAGGACGAAGCTGGATGGTGTACTGAGAAAGGTAGGGTCTGATATTTCGTAGGTAGAGCTGATTTGTATGTTACTTTGAAACCTTTGTTTTCCACAGCAGCAAGAAGCAGCTTTATAAACATTTTTTGCAGGCCTGGGCTTCCATCAACCCCAGCTATCTTTAGGACTGGTTGGACACAAGCAGTTTAAATGTGGTCCGGGACACAACCAGTAGACAGAGAACTGTTCAAAAATGATAGCAAATGGGGTCCAGTACAATCCATGATTTCAAATATACCAGATCATAACTGCACCTTTCCAGTGCGTGATAAAAGACACAGGGCAGCTGTAGTTGAATGCTAACATGGTCTTTATTTTGTAGCATGTGATATGGCCATAAACTCCAGTATGTTTCCGCTTTTTCGAAAGACAAAGTTTAGTAGAACAAAGGCTTAAAGGTGGGGTATGTGAATTCCAGTGTCATGATATAGTATGAACAGCATCACAGCAAGTAATGTAACTTGACAGCTGTAACATGTAGCTACTTTGTGGGTTAGCTAACTGTTGTTACAGTTGATGCTGTGAAGCTAATATGCAGAGAGGATGAGACAGTCCCAGAGCAGCACAGCAGCTCCAGACAGCGACACTCACAACTCTCCTGCTGCTAGAGCTAACATCACAACAACATGTTTTGGTGAACCAGAAAGTAGGCTGAATGTCTGTGGGCAAGTCATTTAACGTTATTGACACACAAATCATGGCTGTCATAGGGTCGTGTGTCTCAGTCTGAGTCACTTTGTTTGTTTCCCATTTACAGAGCAATGTACCGACCTGACACACACACACACACACACACACACACACACACACAACAGACAGCGTGGAGATATTCACTGAATTTGACAAAAAGAAGTGTACTGGATTACTATCACATACCCGACCTTTAAATATCTACAGTCTATCTCTCTACAGACTGTTCAGTTCTAAGTTGTCATCTTGTTTATCTAAGTCCCCTCAGTCTAGATGCTCAGAGCACTGCAACCCTGGCTGGGTAAAGAAGATCTTGAACGTGTCCTGCTGTTACAACTGCACCCAATGTGTGGAGGGGACCTATTCAGATGCCCAGGGTATGCCTGATTGTCATGCTCATTTTATATTAAATTTAGCTTCAAAATGTAAACAAACATGACACATGGCATTTTAGACTAAGCATACATCGAATAATGCTGTCCACATGAGGTCTCTTCTCAATGCACAGTATCTCACAAAAGTGAGTCCACCCCTCACATTTTGTAAATATTTGATTATATCTTTTCATGTGACAACACTGAAGAAATGACACTTGTGAAAAATGTAAAGTGAGTGTACAGCTTGTATAACAGTGTAAATTTGCTGTCCCCTCAAAATAACACATCACACAGCCATTAATGTCTAAATCTTCTTATCTCCTAGGCCATCTTTATGTAGGGCAACAATTCTTTTTTTCAGTTTTTCTTTGCCATGAATTGCCATATTGAACTTCCAGTGACCAGTATGAGGGAGTGTGAGAGCGATAACACCAAATTTAACACACCTGCTCCCCATTCACACCTGAAACCTTGTAACAATAATGAGTCACATGACACCAGGGAGGGAAAATGGCTAATTGGGCCCAATTTGGACATTTTCACTTACGGGTTCACTTTTGTTGCCAGCGGTTTAGACATTAATGGCTGTGTGATGTGTTATTTTGAGGGGACAAAAAATGTACACTGTATCACAACAACATGTTTTGGTGAACTGAAGTAGTGAGCTATACACTCGGTACTTTTTATTGTAGCAAACTGTCATTTCGTCATTGAAAATGACTGCTGCAGACCTAAATAAACCAGAATGACCTTATCCTACTTAACCAGTACATCACCATTTTCAGATCTTCATAACTGCAAAGAGTGTCCCAATGGAACCTGGTCTCTCAAGGGTTGGAATCATTGCGAGCCAAGATTGGAGTCCTACCTGCGATGGAATGATCCTCATCCCATCACCATGATGGCAGCTGCAGCCTTTGGCATTCTGCTCTTGTTGGTTACCTTCATTATCTTTTTGGTGTACAGAGATTCCCCACCTATGAAAAGAGCGGAGGTGAGATTGTCCTGTGTGATGATGGCTGGTCTGGCAGTGAGCTTCGCAAGTGTGATATGCTTCATGGGCAAGCCCATTGTGCACCTCTGCCGGGCCCGCCAGGTAATGTACGGGATGGGCTTCACCCTGTGTGTGTCCTGCAATCTGGTAAAAGCCTATCGTACCTTCCTGGCTTTCCTTCCCTTTGGTCAAATGACAAACAGGCGACTACACGCACTGTACAAGCCACCTGTAATTGTCATCATCATAACTGCTGTCCAGGGACTCATCTGTCTTCTGTGGCTGATTTTTGACTCTCCTTACATTGATGACGCACCTCAATCTCCACAAAGCATGAAGAGAATAATCCAGTGTCGTGAAGGTGCCACATACATAGGTTTTGGCATTATGTTGAGCTACATAGCTCTGCTAGCATTGGTTGGCTTCCTCTTGGCCTTCAAAGGCAGGACAGTTCCTCAGGAGTTCAGTGAAACTGGCTACATCATTTTTAGCATGCTGATGTACTTGTTTGTGTGGGTGTGTTTTGTTCCAGTCTATATCACCAACAATGAAAACAGTACTCCTGTGCAGGCTTCAGCCATTCTAGTATCCAGCTATGGCATCATATTTTGTCATTTCTTACCCAAGTGTTACGAAGCACTACGGGGGTCAAAGACCGATACACTGGAGATGATTCTGAGGAGATGGCGAGCCTTCTCTAGTCCAAATCGTGAGTCAGACCCTGAGATAGATATAGATATCCCCAGAACGAACACACCCTCACAAATGATTATCAGGTCTTCCATGTCAAGTACGTTTACTAAATTAAGAGATCAGGAGCACTGAGTGAGGACAGTCCTACTGATTTGTCCAATGAAAAGATTTGTGCGTATCCTCGGGCTAACGGGCTAGGAACAAAAGTGACACGGAGACGTAGGAGTATGTCCTTCTAAAACTGGTTTCCAGGAGCATTTGACGTGTACTGTACTGATATTTTATTATACCCTTATCCCCGTTAAAAGCCATCTTTTGTATTTTTATATTGTATTATTGTATTTTAAGTTCAAATGTGTTTATGCTGAAAACAGAGTTTTATTCTCCAACAAACAGAGGACTAAAGATGACTAATTTGTATTACATGCAACTACAAGTGGTATTACCGTAAAACTTCAACTTTGAAGCGCTCGTTAAGTCCGAATGTGTCCGTTCCTTGATTATTTATATTCCTTTAGTCTGTAAGAGTCCAACCATCAGTTATGAATCCATCAGTCATGTGAAGTCCATCGCTCTCTTTCTGCTAACTTCTCTCATCCTGCACCTTGTTGTTGTTGTAATGTTACTTCAAAATTGGGGCTAGATCAAATGAATGACATTATTTGATCATTTTTACATAAGTATTATTCTGTTTGAAATAAATAAACTGGTTCATAGTAGTTTCAGTTTTGTGCAAAAAGAATTAAAGGCCTGTCCCATATGGACGCCTGTCCCAAATAAAGGCAGGGTCAATTCAGTGATTTTAGCAAATAAAAGCCCGGGCTATTATTCAAAGTTTTACTGTAAAACAAAAATGCTTTTTATTGACTTGTTATTGTGCGCCATTTTGTGTGCATTATAACTGCAGCTCAACTCGGCCTTCTTTGTTTGAAGGTGATGTGAAGATGCACAGAAGAAGGTAAAAACTGTTCACTGTGTGAATGGTCCACATCACACAATTAAAGACTAAGCGGGTCTTGCACTAAAACAATGCAAGGGGCTGTAATAGTGTTGGACTATTGCTTCAGGTACTAAAAGCTTAAAGATGGACTTGTCTTCATCTCCATCTTTAAACTTCATTTACATTCAGTATTTCTCACCAAAATACATCTTTGAGCTGAACATGATGATACGTTTACATCCTCTTAAAAGAAAAGCTGATTTAACTTAAATGTTTGAATCCTGTGCAGTTCTTGTATCCACCAATAAAACATTGTTTATGCTACTGAGCCAGTTCTACTGAATTGGGGATAACAATATGAAACACATACTTTAAATATGAAATCCAGCACTTCACTGAAGACACAAAGACAATACACATAATATAACATTCAATAATATGAATATTCTCTGACATTATTGTCACACATTTATGAGAGAAACGTCACTTTGCAAGGCTGCAACCTCACACACACGTCTGCTGTGTAGTAGCATAGTAGCATAGTATGCATGCACTGGAAAGTTGTATTAAACTTTGCAATCGGATTTAGCAGTGAGGAAATACTCCTGAGTTTAGCCCACAGTCGCTATCATTCACCTTAGAGACTTTGCCTTGGATTGGGCCTATTCAGAAGAACACAGAGTGATTTTAAATTTTTTATAACATTAATTCCAGGGAATTTCTTCTTGTAAATTTCAGACTTTCATCTAGGATTTTTTTTCTCGGTTTATTAACCCCCACCCTGGCTCCCTATTTTTTGGACAGGTAAAATACTCTATCTAAATATGTGAAAACACTCAGGAAAATTCAATTATAGACCACAGATGGGCTCCATCTACAAAACTATCCCGTTAATTAATTAAGATTCCTCTCTAAAATCACAGAGGCTGCAGGACTTGCTGTCTGAACGTAATGCTGTTACGCTGGAACAAATCAGTGAGTCACTCTAAAGCGACACTGCCCCACCAGATGGACGTGCACAACATAAATGCATGTACTGTAAATCTAGCTGAGCCCCAGTTACAGTGAGTCCCTTTTACTGGCTGGGTGCGGCTACAGGTTTTGATATATACAGTATAATATTCAGTCTGGTTTAAGGCCTGTCCCATATAGAAAGAGAGGCTATTAATAAATATATGGTAATCACTACTCGTTGGAATTCTATCTAGTTATTTTATCACTGGAGTCACCGGTTTACTTGGAATAATAAATAAAGAACATGATGACAACTCCACACCCTTCAAACTAAATAAGCGCTGCGTGACTCCACCCTGCCTGGAGGACAGGTACATCATCTTTGATTTGTATTTGCTAGCTGATACATTTAATCTCATACCACATTATTATTTATAATTTTAGATGTAATTACATAGGGTATATTATATATTGTGCTAGTGGCCTATCTGACATTTTACTTCTATGTTTAGCCTACATGACATGATTGTCGAGCAGGAACAGAACGTGGAAATACACACTGAGGAGATCAGTGATCTGAGGCCATGGGCGCATGTAGATGCAGCAGCCGGTAGCTTTTTGCTAAGTCATCACTGGGTTGTGTCTGATTGGTTTTGATTTAAAGGGCCAAAGTTTTTCTAATACACTGTTTCAGGAGATGCTGACTTTGACAACGGCTGTTCATGCCGATGCTGCAGCTCAAACTATATTTTATTTCTGAAACACATGACACTGGATAAGGAAGCCAGGGTTTGGATTAAAGAGCAGCGGCCCTTGAGACAATCCACCCAGCCAGGCACCACCATCGGTGATTGTCCCATATGAGAGGAAAGAGATCCGGGACAGGAGCCATGCTAAGCTAGCTTGGCCTTAAAACTGCTAATGGCTGGTCTGGTTGAAATGGGATCAAGCTGACCAAACGATGGGAAATCAGAGACTTTTGTAACTACATCTTTACAAAGACCTATTCCATCAAATTCCCGAATAAAGCACTCGCCAGGCAGACCATGTTCTTAGCCGACAGAGTGCGAGACTTCGGCAAAATGAGAGGAGACAGACTTTGTGCTTCCATTGATGATGCTTGGTGCTCTAACGCAGACAAAGTAGACACTGTTTCCCAAATTTCTGACTTTCTATGTAAAGATGAAAACCTTATTTATCATCACTATCTTGTTGCTACTGTTTACATTCCACCAAACGCCAATTCAAAAAATGCACTGTAGAAGTGTTTCCTGGGTTTATACATACATATATGTATATTTGAATAGAAATAACTGCACAGGCCTATATTGTTTCTTGTATTTATTTTATATGTTATCCTATTCTAATATACATTTATTTATCTGTTATGTTCTGTGTGCAGCATGAAGGTACTACAAAAGTTTATTCCATTGTACAATGAGAAGGATCTTCAGGAAGTGAATCCTGCTTCTCTGGAAATTTATAATACAAGATAAGGACTTTATCTCTGGTCTTTGTATACAGCGTGTTATCTATCACTGCTTACTGTACATGTTTTGATGGTTGTGCTGTGTTATTATATTTCAATCACGAGAGACTTCATGTGAGTGAACAAATAGTTTACTGACATGTGCACAATGAATATTAAAATGTGAAAAGTCCCTATTGTGACATCATGGTATTTAAAATGAATGGAGTCTAGACACTGATGGTGGTAACACCCACATTGCTTGTGTCCAGACAGGAACCTTTGCTGGAGCATTAACATTTGTTTGTGCATTACCACCTCTCAGTGGAATAGTGTGAAACCATTAGCAGGACTGTGTGCACCTTTGTGCTCATGAATGAGACAAACAAAATGGTGATCCACAAAGTTCAACATTCCCATGTCCATGCTAGGGGTCAGAAACACCAAAATTGCACAATGGTTTGTAATACTCACAGACAGGATTTTTAACCTCTCAATTACTAGTTCATGTTACACACTAATCCACCAGGAATGTGTGTTTGCATTGTGTTTGATTGGCCAAAGCAGCATTTTCTTCAGATGACGCAGTGTTGAAGCAAAAGTTCGGTCAGATTAAACTTTTTTTGTCTCAAGACCCTACATTGGCACACTGGCCACATTCAGAAGAATGACAGACATAAGTCATTTTTACCCAAACCCCAATATTATAAGACAAAGCAATGTCAAATACACGCAGGGCTGATTTCAGGCATGGGCAAGCTAAGCAGTCACCTAGGGCAGATACCAAAAAATACTTTTTATTTTGTGACCCATTGCATTGTTAAATAAACTCACCAATCACAATGCACTAAATACCAAGCCAGGAGTTAAACCTGGCAAGAAAACCACCTCAGTGTTGTAGGACTGGACACTACAGTAACTGTAGCTACAGTACCCTGCGAATATATGGTATTAGCGAAACAGAGGGTCAAAGTGACAGGGCCGAGTGAGAGAGAGAGCAGGGGGAGAGTGGAGGTGAAGCGGTAAGCATGAACTCAACCTGTAGGGAGGGAGCAGGTAGGGAGGGTCATTTACACTGCGACATGTAGCCACCACTTTTTGAAAGCATTTGTTTAAAATGTTCTGGAAAACAGCTTGCACCAAGAAATGTTGATTAACAAATAAAATGCTTTGAGAAAGGTTTATTTGCACAATAATAAAACCTGCAATGCAATGTAAATATAGAAGAAACCTCTGCGTTGTCCAAAAAAAGTAACTTAAGTAAAAAATAAGCTACTGATTACTGCATTATATATTATATGTTATTGTTACATTCTCCCTGTTACATTCTCCCCCCGCTGACCATGATGTACAATTCTAGATAATGGTGACTTTTTTCCCTCAGGTGTTTTAGGTCTGGGTGACGAGAAACTCATAAGAGGGGGCTGGACGCCACCTTTCTTTTTGACTGCTAAGCTCAAGCCAGTTTGCTAGTTCACTGAGAATCTACAGCGACACTGCCCCACCAGATGGACGTGCACAACATAAATGCATGTACTGTAAATATAGCTGAGCCCCAGTTAAACAGCAAGTCCCTTTTACTGGCTGGGTGCGGCTACAGGTTTTGACAAATAAATGCAGGGCTCACTTAGACATGGGCTCTGGTTCTGAGCTGCTTAGATCGTGCATGCAAATGTAAATGTCTAAACTTCTGTCAATATGGACATGCGACACATCATAAAAAGGTTCTCCACAATTCAATCTTTCAGTTCATTTTACAGAAACCATGAGCACAAAAGTATAATTCATTCAGATTTACTGACTTTAAAGTAGTCATTAAGTCAGAATATCTCTTTAGTCAGTAAGGTCCACGGATCAAAAGAGTCAAAACTTGAATCCAAGTTGAAATATACTACGGTAACCTTTGGCATCCTTTCTAAGGTAGGCTATGTTGATATCTCTCTCTCTCTCTCTCTCTCTCTCTCTCTCTCTCTCTCTGAGGTTGGCCTAGATGAACCATTGCACCATCTCTCGGAGCTATTTCAAATGAATGATTCTTAATTCATATGTAATTCAGTAGCCTAAGTTTTATACAAATAATATTCAGTCTGGTTGAAATAAACAATTTGATAGCAGGAATTAAAGGCCTGTCCCACATAGACAGAGAGGCTATTAATAAATATGGTAATCACTACTCGTTGGAATTCTATCTAGTTATTTTATCACTGAAGTCAACGGTTTACTTGGAACAATAAATAAAGAACATGATGAAAATCTTCTGTATGATCATCAAACTCCACACCCTTCAAACTAAATAAGCACTGCGTGACTCCACCCTTTGCCCTTTCCGGTATCTTTGGTGCACTTTTGCCAGAGCAGTGAGTATTCTAAACAATACTTAGTCATATACAGATCACAGAGATTGTCACCACCACTAAGTCAAATAAGCAGACTGTCAAGTGCCAAAGGATGTTGTTATGGATTAACTTTTCTTTTTCTTTTTTCTTTTTTTTTTTTTACAATGTAGTGATATTGTTGTTTGAAGGGAGCATCATCAACAAGGGAACAGCAAAGAAGACACTGTTGCACTGAAATGACATGGCAGCCGCAGACCACAGAGATTGTGACTGATTTGTATTCCTTTGATCATTGTTCTTTTCTCATATTTCTGATGGGACTGGTAGTTTAGTTTTCGTGGCTTTATTTCTGTTTGTTTAGTTAGGGATTGGTTTAGGGTAGAGGGGGAGCCTCCAGATCCTCCGGCCCTTTGTGGGCTGGTCTGGAGGGCTTCCCTTTCTTTTGTTTGTTTTGGCCAGCCCATTAGATTTGTTGTTTTGTTTGAATTAAATTTTATTTCATGTTTATTTCAATAAACTTATGTTTTTCTTGCATAACTCCTGGACTCTTTGATTATGTTCGACCTCCATTGTAACGAGCTTTGGTGGGGGTCAGGAAATGTCTCCAGAATGCAGGAAATTAAGTGTTTAATGCTAAAAATCTTCCCCAATCAAATATTTTATTTATAAATATTTTTCCAAATACTAGGTCTATTAAAATATATTCTTGTCTTGTACTCATGGACGCCAGTCTTGTGCAAATGTTCCGTCTCAATGTTTCATCACACCCCTAATCTGACTCCCTAAATGGATCAATGGTGTATTGGTGAAAGGTGTCCGACCAATTTTACACAGACTAGAATATGAGTGAAGAATAATCAAATTTTAATAAAGTTATTATAATTACAAAATATCATGATTAAAAGCTCAATTCACACACTTTTGCCAATGCATGTCAGGCCTACTGCGCCAAAACGTCCAAAACAGCACTGAATCAATGGCGCTTTCTGTTATTCATTTGAATCTATTCTTAAGCCACATATTCTCAGTAGACAGATGCCTGCTCACCCATGAATAGCTCCTGACATCCCTGACATGATCTCTGTCCTCGGGGGGCTCAGCTTTTACAACGCACTTGTTGTGCAAGCCTGAGAGAGAAAGAGCTGGATGGGAAACAGCTGAGAATAGCACAGCATAGCCACCTGAGACTGTTACACAAGTGTCAGCCAATCACTACTGATCCACCTCAAGCAGGTAAAGCTGCTTGACCCCCCGACACACAGACACACTAGCCATGCTCTACCAAAGCTAAAAGGCTTGTCCTCACTGTTCAGAATACATCAGATTTTCAGCCTTATAAGAAATGTATTGGTTGCTGGTAACAGCAATGATGTTAAGCCAACATGCTGTTCTTTTCAACTCTTACATAAGTCGAAGTAACAATGCAGCTATTGTCACTGACAGTATCTTTCAGTTTTTGTTTTCAGGCAGCTGATCCAGTGATAACAGATTAAATACAGTGTCGCAATGCAGAAATGCAGGGATTTTCTTTTCGCTAGTTAGTGTAATGTAGCAAGTCCAGTAAATGATAGGGACAAAATAGGGCTGCGCAGAGATTAGAGACCTGTGTCTGTTGACAGTGTGTGTGCATGTGCCAGCAGCATTAACGTACACAACAGATGTTATGTATATGTCCTCAGCTTGGCTCTCACAAAAAGCCTGAAAACTGACAGTACTCAGGGGGACTGGTCATTAAAAATTACAGTTAGGAGATAGCATTTCAGAATTCAATCTGATCACTTTACTGTTTTACAGTAGTGCATTTGTCTATGAATGTAAGATACAGTATGTCTATGACATAAGTGGTTACTGGACGACAGTAGTGGATAAAAAAATTCAATAATAGTGATTGCAGATCAGAAAACAGATTCCATTAACAATAGAGGTATTGTAAAAATAATATATATATAAAAAAGTACAGTATGAAGGAAACTGAATTCACAAACGTATAGACTACCTGTCAAATTAGTAACATTGTGCTTCATGTCAGCGTGATGGAAAAGCTTTTGAGTGAGTCCACTCCTAGTGAAGAAGAAAGTTTAATTGCTTACACTGCGCAGTTACTGATACTCTGCCGAGGAGGCAAAGGCACCAGCACAGAACACAGTGTAAGTCCAAACCAAATTTAAACATTCCTTTTTGTCCCACAGTATTTATCCCTCCGCTAGCCCATAGAGTCTATCATGTATCCCATATAAGGTCATTCTTTATTGGCCTAAATATGGGTAGCTATCCTACTGGATGCTAGACTCAAATGCGTTATCACGGTCGGAGGTCACATGTGTTACATCCTAAGAGTGGATAAGAGACAGTGATTCTGTAAACATCTGAAGTTAAAAAATGGATGTCAAATAATTTCCTCCAGCTGAACTCAGACAAAACAGAAAGCCTGGTCATCGGGTCTCAGCAGATGGCAAAACAAATACTGCCATCTGCTGGTTCCCTAGTAAATCACATTAAGCCTTTGGCAAAGAACCTTGGTGTTTGGTTTGATAGTATTTTAAATTTCGAGGAAATCAGGTCGGCTGAGTCAGTGAACTCTTTTAAGTCCCTTCTTAAAACGTATTTTTATAGGAGAGCCTTTCCCGATCTTATTTGACTTTATTTTATCCCTTTTATTTTATTCTATTTTACAAATTTTATATTTTTCTTAAACGTGTATTTTAGTCTTTTCAATCTTTTCATGCTTTTTGAAATGTGCTCTATAAATAAAGATCATTATTATTATTATTATTATCTACGGTTGAAGAAGTACATCAAGCACACCATATGTCGTGGCCTTGGCTCCTAGGTAACATGTACTCCTATCTGCCCAGCTGTCGTTATTTACTGACAGAGAGCTCGACAGCAGAAGGAACTCTTGCCAGTGAAGTACAGGTAAATCTACTTCTTTCTAGGTCTGTAAGTGACCCCAAGTGTCACAAGTATGTGACCCATACCTCACCTGTTACCCAAATTAAGTCCACTAAGAAAACAAACTACTTAAAAACTACAACATTTAGTTCTCGGAAGAAGTTCAATACAGCAACTGATCTGGTAAACATACCCACAAGAGAATCCCCCTAGTGACAATCAGGGTTGTCAGTAGACTCTTATGTAATGAAACCTACCCACCACCACTACCACCATCAATTTCTTTTTTTTAAAATGATCATTTGTTGGATAATTTAACAGTATACACATCTAACTTCAGTAATTCTGCAACAGTTGAAAATACAAAAACAGAATGTGCAGCTACAAAAGACAGAAAAGAAAAACCCAATACAGTTACGTGAGCATGTGGGATGGCACGAGTTGAAGCAAAACAAAATGTGTATGTGGTGGTATGTGTCATGTGAAGGATATGTATGTATGGTGTTGGTAATTATTCCAAATGAAAACATAATTTACCTTTGTGTTTCATACAACACAACTACACATGAGCAAGGTATTTACTAAAGTTGACCAGACTAACAGACAGCACCTTAAGCAGACGGCAGACCTCCAGCAGCATAAGCTCCTTCTGCTCTGTTGGGCAACAGCTTGCCCAGTTCCTGTTAGTGTGATACACCTGGGTGTGGGTGGCAAGGATTACAGAGATGCTTTGGGACTTTGGACTCAGGCTTTCTGGGATTCTGTGATGCTGTGATTATCTGAGAGGGCAGTTTTTTATAAACTCTGTTAATCCAGGGGAGAGTCAATGAGCCTGCTTGTTTTCAGCAAAGTGATGATCACTAAGACAATAAAACCATTTCCCAACCAGACGACCTGGATGAATGGAGAGGTGAGGGCTCAAGGAGGTGGAGGAGACATCAGCAGAGACCACCAAAGATATGTGGCAGGCCATCAAAAACATCACAGGTTATAAAAGCAGGAGCTCCCCATGTGTGAGGCCACATTACCAGATGAACTTTGATCTCCTCAACAAGGAGTCAGATGGAAAGTCTACTCCACCTCCAGAGGACCCGGCCGCTGTCAGTATCCACAGCAGACGTGAGGAGAGTCCTGCTGAGAGTGAATATGAGCAAAGCTGCTGGGCCTGATAACATCCCTGGCTGTGTACTAAAAACCTGTGCCAATCAGCTAGTTGATGTTGTTACTGACATTTTCAACATCTCACTGTCTCAGGAGAGGGTTCCCACCTGCTTCAAGACAGCCACCATCGTTCATGTACCTAAAAAGCCAATGTCTAGTCTGAATGACAGGCGATAGATTAAAGCGGGTGATTAAAACTGCTGAGAAGATCATTGGTACCAATCTCCCGAGCATTAGTGATATCGGTCAGGTGAGGTGCCTACGCAGAGCCCAGAGGATACTAAAGGACAGTACCCACCCAGCCAGAAAATGTTCACCCTGCTGCCTTCTGGGAAAAGATATCGAAGTTTCAGCTGCCGCACCACCAGACTGCAGAGCCGCTTTTCCCCCCAAGGAATTCAATCTGGCCAGGGCCTCCCAGCCATAAGAGAACTATCTGGCTCACCCATCTGCACCTGCACCTGAGAGAAATATGTGGCTCTTCAGCTGCAAACTGCTCCACTATGTTCCCTAGCTAGTCTCTAACTGGGTTTTTCCTGTTGAGCAGGTAGTGCTCAGTGGCTTTTTTACAGCCGTTACTCTGACTCTATGAGAGCAGTGAGAGTGATTCGAAACAGTAAAGTTGCTGTCGGACAGATAACAATGAGATGAAACTCACTCTAAAGCTCCATAAAGCTGAGGGGAGCTGCAGATTCAGCTCATAATTCTCTGAAGGTCCATCACTACGAGTGGCACCTTTCACACTGTTCTCATTGTCAGTTGATGCGTTGTGGTCATAAAAACTTTTTATAGATTATAGCCATTTTAAATTATTGTACCTTGGTCACTTTCAGCCTTTTATAAGTTTACTTCCCTTGTGTGTGATCTTATGATTAGCTCAATGGAAATACATTCTGTAATCTTTACTAATAGCTTTAAGAAACATTTCACATAGAAAGAAAAGAAAAACCAGCTTTTCTCCTTTATCAGTTTCATCATTCATGTTGGCCTCTGTGTAAAAACAAAAAAGGAAATAAATTAAGACTTGCTTTATAGGAAGGTAAAATAAAGGAACCTAACAATTTGACTGACTGGAAGTAAAAATGAAAACTGTAAAATGGCTACTGACATTTTAATCCAATGAAATTTAACAGTTTCAGGGGAGGCTCAGTGAATGGAAGTGAAACAATATTACATTAGTTACCAAAAGGAGATCACATAGAACAGCCTTTGTGTGACTTGGTTATTAAGAGAGTTCAGAGATATTTTTGATGACCAGTCAGAAACTAATAAATGCCTCAGGGGGAGACAACACACACAGATTAGTCATTCAAGACTAATTAACACAAGTGTGTGTGTGTGTGTGTGTGTGTGAGACACATGACATTCTTTCCGATTTCCCCAGGAAAAACAGACATATTGTTGTTGATCTTTCAGCTGTAGTTTACCTAGTAGTAGCAATTTGGTTGAGTTTGGGGAAAGATTGTGGTTTTAATGGAATGTCGCTAGTCATTCAACGTCTTTGCTGTATTTAATCAGACCACTATCTTTCCCTAATCTTAACCTAGAGCTGCCAAAAAGTTTAGTGATGCTGTATTTGCAACGAAAAAGTGTATTACTACAATATGTAAACCAGCCAGAATAACTTTCCTTCAAAATGTGTTTACTGTGTCATGTAAGTTGTATGTAATTTCTAAGAGACAGTGCAGGTGTCTGTGGTCCTGAAATAATAATAAATCATTACCTACATGAAGCATGTGACATAAATGTTTTCTGGAGATTCCACTCCACTGGAGAGATGAAAGACAGCAGCAGACAAAAACGTCCTATTGTGTTGAGTTTTACTGGTGCTCATTTAATCATTTTATCACGTTGGGTCGCATTCTTCCGTAATGTTTTTAGCTCCAACAGCTGCTTATTTCGATAAACCAACTCCTAATAATCACATAACAATAGCGGAAGGAACTGACTGAAAACAGTTCCTGAAATGCAACTTAAAGTTGTGATTTGAATGTTTAGTGTGTTGTGAAGAGTAAAATCATTCGGTCTTGAGATTTCCTATAAAATCCATGTTGGATTTTATTATCTTTACTATTAGATGCATTTAACATGGGCTTACAAAAACCACACAAATTATGTTGCAGAATCGTCTTCATAATTTAATCTTATCCCCTTGATGCCTGAATTTATTTACAATTAAAATATATTATAAATGATTTCTGTTGTCATTTGCTTTCAGGTTGATGTTAAATGAAGTGGAAATTGTTAATTTGTCTATAGAACATAGAAAGATATAGTCTTAGAGAAAGAGAGTTTCTACCTGAGTGTTCTGTTAGGTCTTTGTTTTTGTGTTCATGTTTTTCCTGTGTTTAGTCTGTTATGGTTTGGGGTTTTGTGTTTGTCTTTGTAGCCTTGTTTATTCTTTTGTTAATTTGCATTTTAGTCCTGTGTCTTAGTTCATGACCAACATTAGTGTTTACTCCTGGTTCTATGTTTGTATTATTTTGGTCTTGTCTGCTTTATGTTCTGTTTAATCGTCTCAGTCTGTTTTCCCTGTTAGGTTGCAGTTTATTTGTATTATTAGTTTTCTGTCTGCCAAGTATTGGTTTGTGTTCTGTCTGGTTGTTATTTACTTGACCATGTTTAATCTGCTTGTTCGCTGGAGGCAGGTGCAAGCAAAGTGCCTCAATATTAGGCTACAGACTTTTCTTTTGTGCTGCTGTTACTCAAAGCCTACTTGAAGACAGTTTGGGGACGCCAGCAGCAGGAGTGGGTTTAAAACTGTAGCCTACATTTACTCAGTATTTTCTTTGGGCCAGTAATGTACTTTTTATTTCACTACAGTTTTCATTCATACCTTCATAACTTCACCAGTCTGTAATCTGCATTTTGCTTCATTAACTGAAATTAGCTGTCATCCAGGCTGTGCGCAGTTACGCGATCAGCTCTGGTCTCTGGCACTTCTCACAGCACAGAGCTGGGCAGATGCAAACATTTAGAAAATCAGGCAAATACCTTTTCAGTTTAAGGCTTTATTGTTCTACTAATACAACTGAAATCCAGCACACCATGGTACTGGTGGCCTGCTGGAAAGCACCTTGCGTCACTCTTTAACACCGGCAAGTGACTACTTTCACTTTCCATTAATGGCGTGTTAAAAGCGTTGGGCTTTACGCTTGACGCACAGCTTCCTCTGAATGTAGGTTTACCTGCTTCAACAACGAGTTTCTCCCGTGTTGCTGTCACATGATTCTTTGCATTGTTAAGATTATATAGATGCTTTGGGAATAATCAGATTGTATGGGCTGCCTGTGTTATTTCAAAGCAAGTGGTTCGGTGGGCTACATGTCCATAATAACAGAGACAAGCAAACATAGTGGCTAGGCAGCAAACTGATATTTTAAAGTGATTTTATCAACACATTCATGGAGATTTAAAAAGGAAAATAATTGTTTTAAACAGAAAAAGCTAAATTACAGATGATCAACAAGCAAAGCAAACTGCAGTCCCTATAAATAACCTGTTGCACAGTAATATATATTTAAATATATGGTAGATAGAGTAATTGTACTTCTTCTTGAGTAGAGATTATGAGTACTCTACCTGCCACTGGGCAGCGGCACCAGTACTGGCTCTGATATGGTGAACATGTGACAGAAAGCAATAGGGCGATAGATGAGAGCAAAAGCAAAACAGAGTCAAAGCACCAGTTTATGGTAAGAATGATGATGATATGGCTTATTTATTTATTTATTTATTTATTGTATTCAAGGACTCACCTGAGTTGATTTCTTTACTTTAGGAGAGTTAAAGAGAGTTTTCTAGTTTTATTATTTTAAAGGCTCATCTAGTTATGTATTGTACTTTCATTCTCAAGAATACAGGAATAAATGTCTCTGAAGACCCAGCACCCCCGCCAAATGCTTTGACAGCAGAGTGGACTGACCAGGGACAAATTCCTGGGCCATGTGTTTGCCCCTGTCGGTGACCATCCTTGGCCTTAAAAACCTGTTACATGTCCTTTAACAGTTTAAAAAAAAATGTCACGAGCATCCTACAGTATTTTAAGAGGACGAGGACAGAGGTCACAGGAGGAGGAGTAGAAATAACTGAGGAGGACGAGCTTGTAAGTTGTGTGGATAGCTAGTAGACATAGTAAATTCTGAAAAGACTTTGTTAGGCCAACAACATGTCATCAAAGTTTGCATTGAAGACAGTTCTGTGTTCACAAACATTTGTTGCAGGGAGAGTCGGGGCCAAGTGAGACACAGGGAACATCACAGACAGCTCAGAGGTGTAACATTAAGATAAGTGAATACATGTGTGCTGTGGATATCGAGCAGGTTATATGCAATAGCATGGTTTTGGGGGGCATGCCCCCAAACCGCCTAGCCCTTCAGCCCCCCCCCCATGTTCAAAGTTGCTCCTACACCCCTGGCTCAATCTGAAAACTGACTGACCGAATAAAACTGTAAATCATAATAAGACATAGAGGCACAACAAATACACATTCAGCTGTTCATGTCACATGTCTTTGAGCCTGATATTCTGTATGAGGTCCTGGAGACCATGGGATATGTAACAGCTCAGAAAAACAAACATAACATTGTTTTGTTACCTTGGTAGATTTTTCCTGATTTCATAAAAAATGCTTACATCGTGTAAGCACGATCACAAGGAACGTCCCCTGTCTCTGTTTCTCCTCTACAAAACACGACACAATATCTCTTCACAAGTTATTCATTCTTGAGGCCTGTGACATTAGCGTTTGTGTGATGACATTGTCTGTGTTTTGTTTTGTTTCTATACAGCTGTCCCTTTACGGCCCTATCTGGCTCACCCATCTGCACCTGCACCTGAGGAAATATCTGGCTCTTCAGCTGCAAACTGCTCCACTATGTTCCCTAGCTAGTCTCTAACTGGGTTTTTCCTGCTGAGCAGGTAGTGCTCAGTTGCTTTTTTACAGCCGTTACTCTGACTCTATGAGAGCAGTGAGAGTGATTCGAAACAGTAAAGTTGCCTTACCTTGGTCACTTTCAGCCTTTTATAAGTTTACTTCACTTGTGTGTGTTTGTGTGTGGCTGCTGCCTGTTGCTTGTTCTCCGGCTAACACACACTGACGGATGTTGAACTTTCAGCACTGTTTTACTGCAGAAAGTGATGGAGAGAGAATCTGAAGAAATCAGGACTATGGTGCAAATAGTGACTGAAATGTAATTTAGGGTTAAGTGATTGAGTCCTGAAGAGGGAAGTCTTTCACTCTTGTGATTACCTCAATGGAAATACATTCTGTAATCTTTACTATTAGCTTTAAGAAACATTTCACATAAGAAAATAAAACTGTTGCACTCTGTGTAAAAAAAAGAGGCAACAAATATAAAAGACTTGCTTTATGGGAAGGTATATGGGAATTGATCGGAAAAATAAGGAACCTAACAATTTGACTGACTGGAAGTAAAATGGAACTGTAAAATGGCTACTGACATTTTGATCAAATGAATTTACACAGTTGCAATTCATCTCACTATCACCCATTAACCCTGTGAGAGTAACCTGACATTTACAAAGCACTGCAATTTATTTGTCACTTACTCCACACAAAAAAGACAAGTAACAGGACAAACTAATAATGAAGGAAGGAGAACTGGACTGGACCTCAAAAATCCTCTGAAATCATAAAACACAGATCGCATTTATAGAAAACTAGACCTCAGCTGTTTGAAACTAAAACAATAAACACATCATACAATTTACAAAACGTTTCTACCTGGAACATGGATGGGAGTTTCTCTGGGCTGGTTGATGTCCTTCTGTTGGACTCTACAGGTGAAGCTGTTGCTGTGTCTCTTCTCCACAGTCCCTCTGCTGCTGACAGTAAAGAGGTCATCAGGACCTCTGACTGTCTCTGTAGATCCAGCAGAGAGGAGGTTTCCCTCACCGTCCAGCCAAAACACCTCAGGCTCTGGATACCAGCTTTCAGACTCACAGTCTAAAATCCCCTTAGCTCTGTTTCTGTCGGTAAAACAGTAGTGGCAGCTGAAGGAACATATTGACTCTTTGGTCAATAATTAAGTTTTGTAAATGTGTGCAATTGCAAAGCTGATAAATTAAAAGTATCTTGCAGAAAATCTACATTTCCTAGGCTACAATTTTTCACTGGACCTTAAATTTGCAACTCTCCAAAGCTCCCATTTTGTCAAGAATCAAGACTTTTAGGAGATCTACGTTGGCACAATTATGAAACTGTGGCTTTAATCTTTTAATGTATTTAAGTATTGTTTACTTTCTTAAATCCTCAGGG
>NW_024040928.1:3921500-4393259 GCF_014851395.1 Micropterus salmoides | reverse complement strand
CTTTAAACAACTGCTGAGTGTCTATGGGATCAAGTTGCATAATCATCTCGGGCCTAAACTCCCGCAACTGGCTCGGCTGTGAGCCTGCATGTGCCGACCTCTGCAGCTAATCCAGCGTGCAGCAGCTCGGCTGGTCTTCAGCTACCCAAGTTCTGCCGCACTACACCGCTCCTCTGCACCCTGCACTGGCCAAAGGAGAGCAGTGTCAATCGGGCCTCATCGCCAAAAAGGGTCATATCGAAGAAGAGTGAGGGCTTGAAGTCAACGCCCTGCGCTACGCTGCGTGACGAAATGACGGGCAGAGTCTGCCCGACACACGTGCCAAGGTCAGCGTGGGCGCCGTCCTCGTTAGTATAGTGGACAGTATCTCCGCCTGTCACGCGGAAGACCGGGGTTCGATTCCCCGACGGGGAGACTGGACTTTTCTACCAGCTGCTGATTATTCACCAAGAAAGACCAAAAGAATCCACAGCATCGAGCGTGACCCGCTGTCCGACCGAGGCGAGGATATGCTTAGCTTCCCCATTAACAAAAGACAATAAGCCAAGCAGAAAAAGGCAATAGCAACACTTGACTGTATGAGTCAATTTCTCAGTTCCTGTCTGTCGCCTTTATTAGCAAGTCGTGTTGTATTGTGTACCCCGGAGCTATACATTGTGCGGCTGTCAAAAAATCTGAGTGAGTACAGTTTGCTTTTTATAGCGCGTTTACAGGACAACTTGGAGAGAATCTGCAATTGGCTCACACGCATCCTACACCCCGGGCATGGTCAAAGCCTACACCCCAGCCTGCTACTGCCAATCGGCTTGATACTCCCTCACTCCAAAGGTGTCCCAGCTACCCCTCGACAAAATCGCGACTGTTTGCGGTCCTGGCTCCAGTAGCAAACTACAGCATTAGGCTGTCTTTAAACAACTGCTGAGTGTCTATGGGATCAAGTTGCATAATCATCTCGGGCCTAAACTCCCGCAACTGAGCCTGCATGTGCCGACCTCTGCAGCTAATCCAGCGTGCAGCAGCTCGGCTGGTCTTCAGCCTACCCAAGTTCTGCCGCACTACACCGCTCCTCTGCACCCTGCACTGGCCAAAGGAGAGCAGTGTCAATCGGGCCTCATCGCCAAAAAGGGTCATATCGAAGAAGAGTGAGGGCTTGAAGTCAACGCCCTGCGCTACGCTGCGTGACGAAATGACGGGCAGAGTCTGCCCGACACACGTGCCAAGGTCAGCGTGGGCGCCGTCCTCGTTAGTATAGTGGACAGTATCTCCGCCTGTCACGCGGAAGACCGGGGTTCGATTCCCCGACGGGGAGACTGGACTTTTCTACCAGCTGCTGATTATTCACCAAGAAAGACCAAAAGAATAACAGCAGCATCGAGCGTGACCCGCTGTCCGACCGAGGCGAGGATATGCTTAGCTTCCCCATTAACAAAAGACAATAAGCCAAGCAGAAAAAGGCAATAGCAACACTTGACTGTATGAGTCAATTTCTCAGTTCCTGTCTGTCGCCTTTATTAGCAAGTCGTGTTGTATTGTGTACCCCGGAGCTATACATTGTGCGGCTGTCAAAAAATCTGAGTGAGTACAGTTTGCTTTTTATAGCGCGTTTACAGGACAACTTGGAGAGAATCTGCAATTGGCTCACACGCATCCTACACCCCGGGCATGGTCAAAGCCTACACCCCAGCCTGCTACTGCCAATCGGCTTGATACTCCCTCACTCCAAAGGTGTCCCAGCTACCCCTCGACAAAATCGCGACTGTTTGCGGTCCTGGCTCCAGTAGCAAACTACAGCATTAGGCTGTCTTTAAACAACTGCTGAGTGTCTATGGGATCAAGTTGCATAATCATCTCGGGCCTAAACTCCCGCAACTGGCTCCTGCTGAGCCTGCATGTGCCGACCTCTGCAGCTAATCCAGCGTGCAGCAGCTCGGCTGGTCTTCAGCCTACCCAAGTTCTGCCGCACTACACCGCTCCTCTGCACCCTGCACTGGCCAAAGGAGAGCAGTGTCAATCGGGCCTCATCGCCAAAAGGGTCATATCGAAGAAGAGTGAGGGCTTGAAGTCAACGCCCTGCGCTACGCTGCGTGACGAAATGACGGGCAGAGTCTGCCCGACACACGTGCCAAGGTCAGCGCGGGCGCCGTCCTCGTTAGTATAGTGGACAGTATCTCCGCCTGTCACGCGGAAGACCGGGGTTCGATTCCCCGACGGGGAGACTGGACTTTTCTACCAGCTGCTGATTATTCACCAAGAAAGACCAAAAGAATAACAGCAGCATCGAGCGTGACGCCGCTGTCCGACCGAGGCGAGGATATGCTTAGCTTCCCCATTAACAAAAGACAATAAGCCAAGCAGAAAAAGGCAATAGCAACACTTGACTGTATGAGTCAATTTCTCAGTTCCTGTCTGTCGCCTTTATTAGCAAGTCGTGTTGTATTGTGTACCCCGGAGCTATACATTGTGCGGCTGTCAAAAAATCTGAGTGAGTACAGTTTGCTTTTTATAGCGCGTTTACAGGACAACTTGGAGAGAATCTGCAATTGGCTCACACGCATCCTACACCCCGGGCATGGTCAAAGCCTACACCCCAGCCTGCTACTGCCAATCGGCTTGATACTCCCTCACTCCAAAGGTGTCCCAGCTACCCCTCGACAAAATCGCGACTGTTTGCGGTCCTGGCTCCAGTAGCAAACTACAGCATTAGGCTGTCTTTAAACAACTGCTGAGTGTCTATGGGATCAAGTTGCATAATCATCTCGGGCCTAAACTCCCGCAACTGAGCCTGCATGTGCCGACCTCTGCAGCTAATCCAGCGTGCAGCAGCTCGGCTGGTCTTCAGCCTACCCAAGTTCTGCCGCACTACACCGCTCCTCTGCACCCTGCACTGGCCAAAGGAGAGCAGTGTCAATCGGGCCTCATCGCCAAAAAGGGTCATATCGAAGAAGAGTGAGGGCTTGAAGTCAACGCCCTGCGCTACGCTGCGTGACGAAATGACGGGCAGAGTCTGCCCGACACACGTGCCAAGGTCAGCGTGGGCGCCGTCCTCGTTAGTATAGTGGACAGTATCTCCGCCTGTCACGCGGAAGACCGGGGTTCGATTCCCCGACGGGGAGACTGGACTTTTCTACCAGCTGCTGATTATTCACCAAGAAAGACCAAAAGAATAACAGCAGCATCGAGCGTGACCCCGCTGTCCGACCGAGGCGAGGATATGCTTAGCTTCCCCATTAACAAAAGACAATAAGCCAAGCAGAAAAAGGCAATAGCAACACTTGACTGTATGAGTCAATTTCTCAGTTCCTGTCTGTCGCCTTTATTAGCAAGTCGTGTTGTATTGTGTACCCCGGAGCTATACATTGTGCGGCTGTCAAAAAATCTGAGTGAGTACAGTTTGCTTTTTATAGCGCGTTTACAGGACAACTTGGAGAGAATCTGCAATTGGCTCACACGCATCCTACACCCCGGGCATGGTCAAAGCCTACACCCCAGCCTGCTACTGCCAATCGGCTTGATACTCCCTCACTCCAAAGGTGTCCCAGCTACCCCTCGACAAAATCGCGACTGTTTGCGGTCCTGGCTCCAGTAGCAAACTACAGCATTAGGCTGTCTTTAAACAACTGCTGAGTGTCTATGGGATCAAGTTGCATAATCATCTCGGGCCTAAACTCCCGCAACTGAGCCTGCATGTGCCGACCTCTGCAGCTAATCCAGCGTGCAGCAGCTCGGCTGGTCTTCAGCCTACCCAAGTTCTGCCGCACTACACCGCTCCTCTGCACCCTGCACTGGCCAAAGGAGAGCAGTGTCAATCGGGCCTCATCGCCAAAAAGGGTCATATCGAAGAAGAGTGAGGGCTTGAAGTCAACGCCCTGCGCTACGCTGCGTGACGAAATGACGGGCAGAGTCTGCCCGACACACGTGCCAAGGTCAGCGTGGGCGCCGTCCTCGTTAGTATAGTGGACAGTATCTCCGCCTGTCACGCGAAGACCGGGGTTCGATTCCCCGACGGGGAGACTGGACTTTTCTACCAGCTGCTGATTATTCACCAAGAAAGACCAAAAGAATAACAGCAGCATCGAGCGTGACCCGCTGTCCGACCGAGGCGAGGATATGCTTAGCTTCCCCATTAACAAAAGACAATAAGCCAAGCAGAAAAAGGCAATAGCAACACTTGACTGTATGAGTCAATTTCTCAGTTCCTGTCTGTCGCCTTTATTAGCAAGTCGTGTTGTATTGTGTACCCCGGAGCTATACATTGTGCGGCTGTCAAAAAATCTGAGTGAGTACAGTTTGCTTTTTATAGCGCGTTTACAGGACAACTTGGAGAGAATCTGCAATTGGCTCACACGCATCCTACACCCCGGGCATGGTCAAAGCCTACACCCCAGCCTGCTACTGCCAATCGGCTTGATACTCCCTCACTCCAAAGGTGTCCCAGCTACCCCTCGACAAAATCGCGACTGTTTGCGGTCCTGGCTCCAGTAGCAAACTACAGCATTAGGCTGTCTTTAAACAACTGCTGAGTGTCTATGGGATCAAGTTGCATAATCATCTCGGGCCTAAACTCCCGCAACTGAGCCTGCATGTGCCGACCTCTGCAGCTAATCCAGCGTGCAGCAGCTCGGCTGGTCTTCAGCCTACCCAAGTTCTGCCGCACTACACCGCTCCTCTGCACCCTGCACTGGCCAAAGGAGAGCAGTGTCAATCGGGCCTCATCGCCAAAAAGGGTCATATCGAAGAAGAGTGAGGGCTTGAAGTCAACGCCCTGCGCTACGCTGCGTGACGAAATGACGGGCAGAGTCTGCCCGACACACGTGCCAAGGTCAGCGTGGGCGCCGTCCTCGTTAGTATAGTGGACAGTATCTCCGCCTGTCACGCGGAAGACCGGGGTTCGATTCCCCGACGGGGAGACTGGACTTTTCTACCAGCTGCTGATTATTCACCAAGAAAGACCAAAAGAATAACAGCAGCATCGAGCGTGACCCCGCTGTCCGACCGAGGCGAGGATATGCTTAGCTTCCCCATTAACAAAAGACAATAAGCCAAGCAGAAAAAGGCAATAGCAACACTTGACTGTATGAGTCAATTTCTCAGTTCCTGTCTGTCGCCTTTATTAGCAAGTCGTGTTGTATTGTGTACCCCGGAGCTATACATTGTGCGGCTGTCAAAAAATCTGAGTGAGTACAGTTTGCTTTTTATAGCGCGTTTACAGGACAACTTGGAGAGAATCTGCAATTGGCTCACACGCATCCTACACCCCGGGCATGGTCAAAGCCTACACCCCAGCCTGCTACTGCCAATCGGCTTGATACTCCCTCACTCCAAAGGTGTCCCAGCTACCCCTCGACAAAATCGCGACTGTTTGCGGTCCTGGCTCCAGTAGCAAACTACAGCATTAGGCTGTCTTTAAACAACTGCTGAGTGTCTATGGGATCAAGTTGCATAATCATCTCGGGCCTAAACTCCCGCAACTGAGCCTGCATGTGCCGACCTCTGCAGCTAATCCAGCGTGCAGCAGCTCGGCTGGTCTTCAGCCTACCCAAGTTCTGCCGCACTACACCGCTCCTCTGCACCCTGCACTGGCCAAAGGAGAGCAGTGTCAATCGGGCCTCATCGCCAAAAAGGGTCATATCGAAGAAGAGTGAGGGCTTGAAGTCAACGCCCTGCGCTACGCTGCGTGACGAAATGACGGGCAGAGTCTGCCCGACACACGTGCCAAGGTCAGCGTGGGCGCCGTCCTCGTTAGTATAGTGGACAGTATCTCCGCCTGTCACGCGGAAGACCGGGGTTCGATTCCCCGACGGGGAGACTGGACTTTTCTACCAGCTGCTGATTATTCACCAAGAAAGACCAAAAGAATAACAGCAGCATCGAGCGTGACCCGCTGTCCGACCGAGGCGAGGATATGCTTAGCTTCCCCATTAACAAAAGACAATAAGCCAAGCAGAAAAAGGCAATAGCAACACTTGACTGTATGAGTCAATTTCTCAGTTCCTGTCTGTCGCCTTTATTAGCAAGTCGTGTTGTATTGTGTACCCCGGAGCTATACATTGTGCGGCTGTCAAAAAATCTGAGTGAGTACAGTTTGCTTTTATAGCGCGTTTACAGGACAACTTGGAGAGAATCTGCAATTGGCTCACACGCATCCTACACCCCGGGCATGGTCAAAGCCTACACCCCAGCCTGCTACTGCCAATCGGCTTGATACTCCCTCACTCCAAAGGTGTCCCAGCTACCCCTCGACAAAATCGCGACTGTTTGCGGTCCTGGCTCCAGTAGCAAACTACAGCATTAGGCTGTCTTTAAACAACTGCTGAGTGTCTATGGGATCAAGTTGCATAATCATCTCGGGCCTAAACTCCCGCAACTGAGCCTGCATGTGCCGACCTCTGCAGCTAATCCAGCGTGCAGCAGCTCGGCTGGTCTTCAGCCTACCCAAGTTCTGCCGCACTACACCGCTCCTCTGCACCCTGCACTGGCCAAAGGAGAGCAGTGTCAATCGGGCCTCATCGCCAAAAAGGGTCATATCGAAGAAGAGTGAGGGCTTGAAGTCAACGCCCTGCGCTACGCTGCGTGACGAAATGACGGGCAGAGTCTGCCCGACACACGTGCCAAGGTCAGCGTGGGCGCCGTCCTCGTTAGTATAGTGGACAGTATCTCCGCCTGTCACGCGGAAGACCGGGGTTCGATTCCCCGACGGGGAGACTGGACTTTTCTACCAGCTGCTGATTATTCACCAAGAAAGACCAAAAGAATAACAGCAGCATCGAGCGTGACCCCGCTGTCCGACCGAGGCGAGGATATGCTTAGCTTCCCCATTAACAAAAGACAATAAGCCAAGCAGAAAAAGGCAATAGCAACACTTGACTGTATGAGTCAATTTCTCAGTTCCTGTCTGTCGCCTTTATTAGCAAGTCGTGTTGTATTGTGTACCCCGGAGCTATACATTGTGCGGCTGTCAAAAAATCTGAGTGAGTACAGTTTGCTTTTTATAGCGCGTTTACAGGACAACTTGGAG
The DNA here is from genome assembly GCF_014851395.1 of Micropterus salmoides. NCBI lineage: Eukaryota > Metazoa > Chordata > Actinopteri > Centrarchiformes > Centrarchidae > Micropterus > Micropterus salmoides. The sequence goes on along the minus strand of NW_024040928.1, from coordinate 4,386,244 downwards.
AGAATCTGCAATTGGCTCACACGCATCCTACACCCCGGGCATGGTCAAAGCCTACACCCCAGCCTGCTACTGCCAATCGGCTTGATACTCCCTCACTCCAAAGGTGTCCCAGCTACCCCTCGACAAAATCGCGACTGTTTGCGGTCCTGGCTCCAGTAGCAAACTACAGCATTAGGCTGTCTTTAAACAACTGCTGAGTGTCTATGGGATCAAGTTGCATAATCATCTCGGGCCTAAACTCCCGCAACTGAGCCTGCATGTGCCGACCTCTGCAGCTAATCCAGCGTGCAGCAGCTCGGCTGGTCTTCAGCCTACCCAAGTTCTGCCGCACTACACCGCTCCTCTGCACCCTGCACTGGCCAAAGGAGAGCAGTGTCAATCGGGCCTCATCGCCAAAAAGGGTCATATCGAAGAAGAGTGAGGGCTTGAAGTCAACGCCCTGCGCTACGCTGCGTGACGAAATGACGGGCAGAGTCTGCCCGACACACGTGCCAAGGTCAGCGTGGGCGCCGTCCTCGTTAGTATAGTGGACAGTATCTCCGCCTGTCACGCGGAAGACCGGGGTTCGATTCCCCGACGGGGAGACTGGACTTTTCTACCAGCTGCTGATTATTCACCAAGAAAGACCAAAAGAATAACAGCAGCATCGAGCGTGACCCCGCTGTCCGACCGAGGCGAGGATATGCTTAGCTTCCCCATTAACAAAAGACAATAAGCCAAGCAGAAAAAGGCAATAGCAACACTTGACTGTATGAGTCAATTTCTCAGTTCCTGTCTGTCGCCTTTATTAGCAAGTCGTGTTGTATTGTGTACCCCGGAGCTATACATTGTGCGGCTGTCAAAAAATCTGAGTGAGTACAGTTTGCTTTTTATAGCGCGTTTACAGGACAACTTGGAGAGAATCTGCAATTGGCTCACACGCATCCTACACCCCGGGCATGGTCAAAGCCTACACCCCAGCCTGCTACTGCCAATCGGCTTGATACTCCCTCACTCCAAAGGTGTCCCAGCTACCCCTCGACAAAATCGCGACTGTTTGCGGTCCTGGCTCCAGTAGCAAACTACAGCATTAGGCTGTCTTTAAACAACTGCTGAGTGTCTATGGGATCAAGTTGCATAATCATCTCGGGCCTAAACTCCCGCAACTGAGCCTGCATGTGCCGACCTCTGCAGCTAATCCAGCGTGCAGCAGCTCGGCTGGTCTTCAGCCTACCCAAGTTCTGCCGCACTACACCGCTCCTCTGCACCCTGCACTGGCCAAAGGAGAGCAGTGTCAATCGGGCCTCATCGCCAAAAAGGGTCATATCGAAGAAGAGTGAGGGCTTGAAGTCAACGCCCTGCGCTACGCTGCGTGACGAAATGACGGGCAGAGTCTGCCCGACACACGTGCCAAGGTCAGCGTGGGCGCCGTCCTCGTTAGTATAGTGGACAGTATCTCCGCCTGTCACGCGAAGACCGGGGTTCGATTCCCCGACGGGGAGACTGGACTTTTCTACCAGCTGCTGATTATTCACCAAGAAAGACCAAAAGAATAACAGCAGCATCGAGCGTGACCCGCTGTCCGACCGAGGCGAGGATATGCTTAGCTTCCCCATTAACAAAAGACAATAAGCCAAGCAGAAAAAGGCAATAGCAACACTTGACTGTATGAGTCAATTTCTCAGTTCCTGTCTGTCGCCTTTATTAGCAAGTCGTGTTGTATTGTGTACCCCGGAGCTATACATTGTGCGGCTGTCAAAAAATCTGAGTGAGTACAGTTTGCTTTTTATAGCGCGTTTACAGGACAACTTGGAGAGAATCTGCAATTGGCTCACACGCATCCTACACCCCGGGCATGGTCAAAGCCTACACCCCAGCCTGCTACTGCCAATCGGCTTGATACTCCCTCACTCCAAAGGTGTCCCAGCTACCCTCGACAAAATCGCGACTGTTTGCGGTCCTGGCTCCAGTAGCAAACTACAGCATTAGGCTGTCTTTAAACAACTGCTGAGTGTCTATGGGATCAAGTTGCATAATCATCTCGGGCCTAAACTCCCGCAACTGAGCCTGCATGTGCCGACCTCTGCAGCTAATCCAGCGTGCAGCAGCTCGGCTGGTCTTCAGCCTACCCAAGTTCTGCCGCACTACACCGCTCCTCTGCACCCTGCACTGGCCAAAGGAGAGCAGTGTCAATCGGGCCTCATCGCCAAAAAGGGTCATATCGAAGAAGAGTGAGGGCTTGAAGTCAACGCCCTGCGCTACGCTGCGTGACGAAATGACGGGCAGAGTCTGCCCGACACACGTGCCAAGGTCAGCGTGGGCGCCGTCCTCGTTAGTATAGTGGACAGTATCTCCGCCTGTCACGCGGAAGACCGGGGTTCGATTCCCCGACGGGGAGACTGGACTTTTCTACCAGCTGCTGATTATTCACCAAGAAAGACCAAAAGAATAACAGCAGCATCGAGCGTGACCCGCTGTCCGACCGAGGCGAGGATATGCTTAGCTTCCCCATTAACAAAAGACAATAAGCCAAGCAGAAAAAGGCAATAGCAACACTTGACTGTATGAGTCAATTTCTCAGTTCCTGTCTGTCGCCTTTATTAGCAAGTCGTGTTGTATTGTGTACCCCGGAGCTATACATTGTGCGGCTGTCAAAAAATCTGAGTGAGTACAGTTTGCTTTTTATAGCGCGTTTACAGGACAACTTGGAGAGAATCTGCAATTGGCTCACACGCATCCTACACCCCGGGCATGGTCAAAGCCTACACCCCAGCCTGCTACTGCCAATCGGCTTGATACTCCCTCACTCCAAAGGTGTCCCAGCTACCCCTCGACAAAATCGCGACTGTTTGCGGTCCTGGCTCCAGTAGCAAACTACAGCATTAGGCTGTCTTTAAACAACTGCTGAGTGTCTATGGGATCAAGTTGCATAATCATCTCGGGCCTAAACTCCCGCAACTGAGCCTGCATGTGCCGACCTCTGCAGCTAATCCAGCGTGCAGCAGCTCGGCTGGTCTTCAGCCTACCCAAGTTCTGCCGCACTACACCGCTCCTCTGCACCCTGCACTGGCCAAAGGAGAGCAGTGTCAATCGGGCCTCATCGCCAAAAAGGGTCATATCGAAGAAGAGTGAGGGCTTGAAGTCAACGCCCTGCGCTACGCTGCGTGACGAAATGACGGGCAGAGTCTGCCCGACACACGTGCCAAGGTCAGCGTGGGCGCCGTCCTGGTTAGTATAGTGGACAGTATCTCCGCCTGTCACGCGGAAGACCGGGGTTCGATTCCCCGACGGGGAGACTGGACTTTTCTACCAGCTGCTGATTATTCACCAAGAAAGACCAAAAGAATAACAGCAGCATCGAGCGTGACCCCGCTGTCCGACCGAGGCGAGGATATGCTTAGCTTCCCCATTAACAAAAGACAATAAGCCAAGCAGAAAAAGGCAATAGCAACACTTGACTGTATGAGTCAATTTCTCAGTTCCTGTCTGTCGCCTTTATTAGCAAGTCGTGTTGTATTGTGTACCCCGGAGCTATACATTGTGCGGCTGTCAAAAAATCTGAGTGAGTACAGTTTGCTTTTTATAGCGCGTTTACAGGACAACTTGGAGAGAATCTGCAATTGGCTCACACGCATCCTACACCCCGGGCATGGTCAAAGCCTACACCCCAGCCTGCTACTGCCAATCGGCTTGATACTCCCTCACTCCAAAGGTGTCCCAGCTACCCCTCGACAAAATCGCGACTGTTTGCGGTCCTGGCTCCAGTAGCAAACTACAGCATTAGGCTGTCTTTAAACAACTGCTGAGTGTCTATGGGATCAAGTTGCATAATCATCTCGGGCCTAAACTCCCGCAACTGGCTCCTGGCTGCTGAGCCTGCATGTGCCGACCTCTGCAGCTAATCCAGCGTGCAGCAGCTCGGCTGGTCTTCAGCCTACCCAAGTTCTGCCGCACTACACCGCTCCTCTGCACCCTGCACTGGCCAAAGGAGAGCAGTGTCAATCGGGCCTCATCGCCAAAAAGGGTCATATCGAAGAAGAGTGAGGGCTTGAAGTCAACGCCCTGCGCTACGCTGCGTGACGAAATGACGGGCAGAGTCTGCCCGACACACGTGCCAAGGTCAGCGTGGGCGCCGTCCTGGTTAGTATAGTGGACAGTATCTCCGCCTGTCACGCGGAAGACCGGGGTTCGATTCCCCGACGGGGAGACTGGACTTTTCTACCAGCTGCTGATTATTCACCAAGAAAGACCAAAAGAATAACAGCAGCATCGAGCGTGACGCCGCTGTCCGACCGAGGCGAGGATATGCTTAGCTTCCCCATTAACAAAAGACAATAAGCCAAGCAGAAAAAGGCAATAGCAACACTTGACTGTATGAGTCAATTTCTCAGTTCCTGTCTGTCGCCTTTATTAGCAAGTCGTGTTGTATTGTGTACCCCGGAGCTATACATTGTGCGGCTGTCAAAAAATCTGAGTGAGTACAGTTTGCTTTTTATAGCGCGTTTACAGGACAACTTGGAGAGAATCTGCAATTGGCTCACACGCATCCTACACCCCGGGCATGGTCAAAGCCTACACCCCAGCCTGCTACTGCCAATCGGCTTGATACTCCCTCACTCCAAAGGTGTCCCAGCTACCCCTCGACAAAATCGCGACTGTTTGCGGTCCTGGCTCCAGTAGCAAACTACAGCATTAGGCTGTCTTTAAACAACTGCTGAGTGTCTATGGGATCAAGTTGCATAATCATCTCGGGCCTAAACTCCCGCAACTGAGCCTGCATGTGCCAACCTCTGCAGCTAATCCCGCGTGCAGCAGCTCAGCTGGTCTTCAGCCTACCCAAGTTCTGCTGCACTACACCGCTCCTCTGCACCCTGCACTGGCCAAAGGAGAGCAGTGTCAATCGGGCCTCATCGCCAAAAAGGGTCATATCGAAGAAGAGTGAGGGCTTGAAGTCAACGCCCTGCGCTACGCTGCGTGACGAAATGACGGGCAGAGTCTGCCCGACACACGTGCCAAGGTCAGCGTGGGCGCAGTCCTCGTTAGTATAGACAGTATCTTTATTTTATTTTTTTTATCTTTATTATATAAAGTACAAAGTACATTACACTGGTCACAGTAAAAAGGAAACAGAGCTTCCCACACAAAACAAACAAACATCACAAAGATATACAAAAGCAGCATTACCAGAAACACACACAGTAAGAATTTCCCCATTATCCACACAAAAAAAACAAAACACCCCTTGCTAATAACCAACAGGTGAGAAACCCCACCCACACACATCAACCAACTCCCTCACTCAAACCCATAATTCAAAAGGCAACCCAAAACTCTTGTACATGTATAAATCAACCCCCACACTCACACACATAAAACAAGAGACAACCCAAAACCACTGTACACACAAATCAACTCCCACTCTCAAACCCATAAAACAAAAGACAACCTAAAACCCCTGTACACACATAAACCAACCCTCAAACCATAATTACAAAAAAGAAACAACCTCACCCCGCTTGTCACGCGGAAGACCGGGGTTCAATTTCCCCGACGGGGAGACCAGACTAGACAAAGGAGAGCAGTATCAATCGGGCCTCATCACATACATACACCGTCAGGGTGGCGTCTGCATGGCTTGGCTAATACAGATAGCCAGAGGCCTGATGCTGTGGGCTGTCAGGCACCCGTGCTCTTTCAAAGTGCTTTACATTCCTGGTGTTCAGAAAACACACAGTACGCTCTGTGGTTCTCACTGAACACACGGGACGAGCCGCCTCTGCGTGTGGACGCCTTCTCGCCCAGAGCGCTTCTTTGTTCTTTCCCCTGGATTCCTCTGATCCCCCGCCTTCTGGCACGCATTTAGGAGGAGCTCCTAACAGTGATTCTTGTGGAACCAGAGCGCACAAGCGCATCATGGTTTCCAGCGATGATTCAGCTGCTGACGGTCAGAATCTTGGGTTACAATACGTAACCAATGATTGACAATATGATATGATGATCAGATTTCTCGCTTTCTGAGTTTTTCTGTTGATTCTGGCCTAAAGTTGAGTCAAGATGTGTTTAAATCATAACAATAACCATTTAACTGAATTCCTTGGAACAGATTTTATGAAAATAATGTGCTCATTGGTCTCTTTATGTTTGTTGTAAGCTAACCAGAGACCGGAGGAGGCTAGTGTTAGCAGTGCACCCATATGGAGCGCAGCACAACCTGAAGCTAGCAGCAGCAGCAGTGAACAGTGGATTTATCAGGTATCTGACCCGGTGTTGTGGGGGGGCAGTCAACGAAGATGCTCGCGCCGATCATGGACCTGCTGCCTTTCATAACGGAAGGAGAAAATGTCCAGCTTCAGCCTGTGATGTGCAGTAAGGTGTGTTAAATTAACATTACCTCACTAATGATCTGCTGTGTTGTCAACTTTATAATGGGGGAAAAGTTCAAAGAGAGTGGATTTGTGTTTTTTCTAACTGGAAAGACGGCAATCGCCTGCGTGAAAAAATCACAGAGCACTATTCTTAATGTTAGCATTGCTTCGGCGCTCATCTGTCACTGGATTGTGAACATAAACTAGTGCAACAGCTGGAGGGAGAGAAGAGGTAACTTACTGGCGGGAGGAGCTCAAGCAGGTTTTGACTATCATCAAAGTTCAAAGTGAAAGAGGTCTGCCTTTACGTGGCTACCATGAAATAGCCTTTTGTGTGTGTGTGTGTGAGTTATGGAAGAATCTTCTTCATTTCACTGCATTAGATGCGAGGCAGTATGTGATGACGCAGTGGATAAGACGCATGCCTTTGGTGTGAGAGACCCAGGTTCGAATACACTCTGAGACACCAGTGTGTCCCTGAGCAAGACACCTAACCCCTAGTTGCTCCAGAGATGTGCAACCTCTGACATATATAGCAATTGTAAGTCGCTTTGGATAAATGTTAATGTAATAATGCCAGTCATTTCCAGTAAGCAATGGAAGGTATAGATATTGTTGCTGCTGGTCCAGGAAAGCATTGTTGCAATCATGTGATGTAAATCCTGTATGATGAGGATGTGTACAGGTATTGATCAGTGTAAATCCTGTGGAGCCTAACCGGTATGGGTTTTGGGGGAGCCAATGCTGATATTAAAGTGAAAAGACCCAATTTTTAAGCAGATATTTTGATTTTGAAAATATTTGGATAGTAGACCACTTTCCTACTATTAACTACCCCTTAGATCAGGCCAATATTGAAAGCTGTTACGTATGTGGGCTACAATTTCTTTTTTCCTCAAAGGATTATGTTAAAAAAAAATTGAACTGAAACATGAAAACAACTGCACATCAATAAAATTTGCTGGTAGAATGCAGAGAGAGCGAGAGAGAATGAGCATATTCACATCTAGTTTATTCTTTAACCAGCACTCTTTTAATTTTAAATCTACAGGAAACCATTTCTCAACCACTACATCACTGTCTACAACTTTGAGATTTCACACCGTTTTGAAAATTGACATTTGAAAGAGGAACTAGATAACTTTGTTTGGCTGGAATCTGGGCTAGGTTGAGCTCACTTTTATTTAAATGTTGCACTATAACTACAGACACGCAGCTCACTGATATATTTAGAATAAGTTAAACGCTCTAATTTAACTGCATTGATGTTAGCGCTTATTCAAGGATAAACATGGCATTAACCAGTTTTGTGCTTAATCTAATTTAGCAATGGGCAGCGTTAGCTGCTTTAAGTGATATTAGAGAATATTTAAGTAAAACAGTAAGTAAGTGATGAACGAAGAGAAATGAAGGAGCCTTCGCTAGGACTGCCACTCTGTTTCAGAAATAAATCTACAATCAAGTCTGTCAACAGCATAGCCTTCACCACTCAACTACTGTAACATTAACCATACTGCTGTGAGCCAGGAGGAAACTGGGGGAGGGCAATGAAAAATTGGAGTCTCCCAGTAAAATTGGGTGGGTTGGTATGGTCAATATTGTCAGACTTATTTAGGCAAAGAGGGAAAGTGATGAGTGCTATTTTTATTATTTAAGTAATGTATTTTAGGTGACAAATGACCAACTCATTTTGAACTCTGTCATTGGTTCTGTACCCTCTGCAGGTTAGGGTTAATACATAAAAATAGCTCACAGTCGTTATAGCTCGGATCAACTCAGCTTGACTTTAAAATGAATGCTAGCCTTAATGGTAACTTCATGTTAAGTGATGTTACCAATGGTCGGTGGAGTAACAGTAACGTTAATGTTCTATCTCGCACAGGCTCCGCCCTCTATGGGTACTACGTCCTCCAATCCTACGCACGCATTTGCCCAATGAAATTTGTATTGTGCACGTAGCCGACCAATAGGATGTTGCTACCGATACGTGTGTTAAGTATAAATACTACTATTCTACTGGTCTCTATGGGTACACTGGGTGGAGCCCGATGACTCTCCGCCCTAGCCCCAACAAGTCGAAGTCCACCACGCCAACCCGGTCGGCCACAGGCCAGCCAATCCCCCCTCAGGTACTGCCAGTGTATGTTTCCCCTCTATACCCAATAGTCACCAGATCCTAACTTTTCAGATCCTAGGTTGCACTTTGCGAGCAGTATCCTGAGTAGGAGCCCGACATATCCAAGAGATAAAAACATACAAACAGGCACGGTAAGGGTCAAGATGCCATTGTGCAGATCTCTTTGACACACACCCCTCTGAAAAAGGGTTGTAGACACTTCCACACTTCGAGTGGAATGTGCACACACTGCTAAGGGTGGGTCTGTTCCCGCCCATGTACAGGCTTGGGAGATTCACTCACAAAGCCAGCTGGCCAGACTATTCTTGGACAGGGTTTTTACTGACTGCAATATCACAGAAACAGACGACCAGTGCATCGAATGGGGGCTGTGTGTTCTACGTAGGATGTTAGCATAGCACACATGGAGACAACAGATGCAATCTCACCTCCCCTGTAAGAGGGCTAGGGGGGAAGGCATCCAGATTTATTGTCCTGGACCTGAACATGCTCTTTATGTTCTTAGGAACGAAGGAGAGGTTTTGTCTCAATCCAGCTGCACTGTGGTCACCATGAAGCAGCATGCAGCTGGGGTGAATCGACAGGCACACAGCTCACTCACCTTCTTAGCAGAGGTGAGAGCTAGCAGCATGGCTGTTTGAGAGATAGCATTTTCAATGAGGACTGCTCCAGGGGCTCATAAGGTGCAGACATTAGACCACCAGCACAAGCATTAACCCCTTGATGCCGAATGTCGCGAATTCGCATCATACCTCTTCCTTGCAGACTGCAAGCCAAGATAGCACATGAATTCCCCTAATGCCTTTTGGTGCATATTTGATAGGTACCTAGGCTTTTTATCTCTGTGACCATGAGGTCGTCTAAGTAGAAAAGAACTGGGAGTAGGGAGGAAGCCCAGGTCCTACTACCGTCTCGCTCGGTTGCCACCAGGAGAGCGATGTGGGCCAGGGGCTTCTGTCTCTGTGGTTTGACTAGTGCAGCTAAGACCCGGCCCCTAAAAATTTCAGTGGGCAAGTGCATGCGTGTGATTGGAGGAGGTAGTACCCAGAGAGTCCAGTAGAGGAATTACATTTGTGGAAAGCTATCATAAATTTTGAATGCTCACATGAGATATCTCCTGTCTTTCCAGTTGTTTATGGAGTAAAGTAATGTAATAAGAACTGCATTATTGGCCTTTTGATTATTAATAAGTTACTCATTACTTAGTAAATGGACAAACAGGACATCAGAGGATTCAACAAGATATCAAAGCAGACTGTGTCCACGGACCTCACAGTAACCTGAAGCGCCTGTGTCTGCAATCTGGAAAGCCAAACTGATGCTGGAAATAAATGGTAAGCGCTAATGATGTTCTGCAGGAGTTCCACTGTATCTTAAAATAAAAAGAGTTAAAAAAAAATTTTAATTAAAAAAAAGTTATTTAATTGTCAGTGTATTTAATGAACATACAGTTGAGTGGACCCCAGTCATAAAATGCCAATGGGGATCAAATAAAGATAATTATCCAATAAAGAAAAGTTACAAAAATGTTTGTGTGTGCTGTCAATTTTAGTTTTTAGAAAGACCAAAATGGCAGCCACACTCCTACAATCTTTTAAGAATGTCTCTTCTCCTTAATCAATAAGGTTAGTTGTTCAAATAAATCATTTTCGTTTCAAATCAAAAGATAAAAATCACCAAAAATAAATTGGCACACAAATATATAAAATCAGTTAATCATTTCCTCTCAGATAATCATCAGCTTTGTCTAATTGTGGAATTGGCTTGTTTTTCTTGTCTTGCATTGTAGTAAACTTCAGCATTACCTTGAGCAGAAAATCATGACAGACATTTTATTTTATTTCTTCATTACACCAAATTAGGCAATAGGGTTAACCCTAACCCGCATCCTGGAGAGGATTGTGAAACAAAACCCATTCAAAAATGTGGGGGAGATTCACAAAGAGTGGACTGCAGCTGGAGTCAGTGCTTCAAGAACCACCACGCAAAGATGTATGCAAGACATGGGTTTCAGCTGTCGCATTCCTTGTGTCCAGCCACTCTTGAACAAGACACAGCGTCAGAAGCGAAGACAAAAAGGACTGGACTGCTGCTCAGTGGTCCAAAGTTATGTTCTCTGATGAAAGTAAATTTTGCATTTCCTTTGTAAATCAAGGTCCCAGAGTCTGGAGGAAGAGAGGAGATGCACAGAATCCACGTAGCTTGAAGTCCAGTGTAAAGTTTCCACAGTCAGTGATGGTTTGGGGTGCCATGTCATCTGCTGGTGTTGGTCCATTGTGTTTTCTGAGGTCCAAGGTCAACACAGCCATCTACCAGGAAGTTTTAGAGCACTTCGTGCTTCCTGCTGCTGACCAAGACTACTGACTGGAGATGCAGATTTCATTTTCCAACAGGACCTGACTGCACACAGTGCCAAAGCTACCAGTACCTGGTTTAAGGACCATGGTATCCCTGTTCTTAATTGGCCAGCAAACTCATCTGACCTTAACCCTATAGAAAATCTATGGGGCATTGTAAAGAGGAAGATGCGATACGCCAGACCCAACAATTCAGAAGAGCTGAAGGCCACTATCAGAGCAACCTGGGCTCTCATAACACCTGAGCAGTGCCACAGACTTCTGTACTTTTTGATGATATTCTAATTATATGACTAGCACCTGTACAGTAATAAAGAGGTGAATTTGTGCATTATAATTTGTCAAATAAAGCAAGCCAGGCAGCCTTCCGTGTTTGAGAACGGTGCTGTTTTTTAATCGCCCATTAGGGGGCTGCAGCGCCACAATAACCAGCCTAGTTCAAATGAACAAAATGACTCAAAAAAAGATAAGTTCATTTTAATGAAAGAGATTTGAATGAACCAGTCTGTCAAAAGACTTGAACTTGCCATCACTAGCAAGTTAGTCGATGTTACGAACCTTTGCTTCGGGAAATTTTCCGTACCTGGACCTCTTTGAATACTAATTGAATATCCCTGTCCAGTGGCTACTCACCGCTCTACCTTTGAGGTCCGCCGCTTGGATGTGTTAAGCCATCCTGTTATCTGTTTTAAACGCGGATGGCAATTTCTGTGGATCACAGTTTCTGCAGTGTAGTGGATTGGATACTTGCCTTCCGTACTGAAGGTTCCTGGTTTGAGACCAGATGGAAACAATTAACTATATTTCGGTCTCTTATCACACATTGTGTGATTAGGGTGCTGTACGCTGGTGTGTTAATACAGTACTTATGACCGCTGGTGTATGGCAAGTGGATAGTGCCACGGATAACCTACCAAAGGAGACCGTTGTGTGACAGCTACGTGTGTATAGGCTACAACGTTGTTGATAAGCTCGTCGCCGTCAGGCTTGAATTTTTTCCCTCAAACTTCTTCTTTCTTTTTTTTTATTGACAGTTGGCAAACTAGCCGAGAGGTGCATTACCGCCACCAACTGGACTGGAGTGTGGAACCTGAGATTATTTTCAATACAAGGACTCCAGGCCTACATGTTCCAGCCTTTTTGTCATTAAAAGTGTTGATGTAAAATTAAATTTTACACAGAAATCTAAAAGGAGGGTAATCTAATGGATATAATATTTATCCAAGATATTAATCACAACTATGTAAGTTATGTCAGCTGAGAAGTTTGTACTATTTTAAAAAACAGTAGGCTACTTTTGCTTTGTTAGTAGGATTTCTTTGTCCAAATTTTCAAAAGGTTCTTTTGTAAATCAAACCAAAAGGAAGCGTGAAAAATATTTTTCATGTTTCCTATTTGTTCTCTTCAGTAGAGCAATTTAATCTGTCTTGCTGTTTTGTTATGTCTTCACTTGATGGCACTTTTGCATTGTTTGTCAATTGCACAATTTCAATAATGCATTTTAGGCTGAAAAGTCGATAATATCTTGTGAATTAATGTTTGAATATCATAAGATTGCCATAGGCATCTAGGGTACACATTGTTAATTAATGCACAAGGGTAATTTATTAAAAATACGACATATAACATTACTTTAGGTTGTTGTGTACCAACAGTGTGGATTTGTGCATTTTATATTAAATCATTTGGAGACTCAAAATTCCTCCTCTCTCTCTGGGAGAAAGAAAGGAGGGGATTGAGATATCAACTTTCAACAAACGGCTGAAGAGACCCAAAGGAAAAGGTGAAAGGTTCGCTCTTCCTAAGTGCTGTCTCAGTCTGATCGTAAAACTGGCACCTTTTGATGCCGCAGCCAGATAACGCGGCGCTTGACTGTTAAACTGACAATGGAACACTGACCAGCATTTAGCGTTTTAAACTCTTCAATAAGAGAGGGCAGGAAACCCTAATCTGACCCCCACACATGTAACCATGGCAACTGACCTTCCTCTGTGTTTAATTACCTCACATCAAAGGAGATACTCCTTTTCACGCCCAGGTGTGAGAAAATCCAGGACACCAGGGACAGCCCTGAACTCCTTTGTGTAAAGACTGCTGTCTCCTCAAGATGCAAAGCCTCCTGGTTTAATTCAATCTTTAAACTTACTTGACTAGGTCTCTCCCCTACATTTGAGTAGTTATGTTACCATGTTGTTGTTCTTCAAAAGAATCTAAATAAGTTAATTTTGCAGTGTTTTAATATTCAGCAAGGTTAATGACATTCCTTCATTTTATGTGTAACCAATGCTTGTTCACAATACTTTCTGACACCTCCTTTAGAAATGATGATAAAGAAATGTCATCCTATACTCGATTAATTTGCCAGCTTGAATTTAAGGTTAAATAACTGAATTTCCCAGCTCCTAAACAAAGATTGTCTTAGGGTTAATCCAAGCTATCGTCATGTAACCTGAGCTCCCCCAAGTGGACGAAATAAGTATTACATGCCATCGTCTGAAATGCCGTTTAATGTTTAAATGTCACTTGGTATTTATCATGTCCAATAATCTGACAGTTGTCTCCCTTATCAAGTGCTTAAAACTAAGAACGGTACAACCGTTTGACAATTGAGGGTTGATTGTGGGAAGATATTTGATTACAATACGCGCCAGTAGATTTGTTTTTGATTAACTTTAACATGTCTAACGAAAGACAGTCCTCAAGGGACAGTGGACTGCCCTCTGGGAACCACGCCCCAATAGACAAAACAGCGACACAAGCGCGTGTTCGCGGCCGGCGTGCCCCCCTCTCCCGGCAACGCCCTAAGAGTTCGGCCCGGCACAACAAAAGCTTTTGTTCGTTTCAAGCTACACACGCGAAGTACTGCGACCTCAGCTTTCCCTCGTTTCAGCAGTTTACTTGTTTTATTTGCTTTGATTTTATTTTGTTTTGTTAAAGTTATCAGTCCGTTAAGTTACCCTAGTTTTAATTCAAGAACGACCAAGTTTTAAGCTTTATTCCGTTGAGCTAAATGACACTGAGCCCCGACGCCCGGGTCAACCATATGACCCGCCAGCAGTAACAAAGGACGACAAAAACTGCTAACCCGAGCCAGGGTTGGCCCCCACTGCAAGTTTCTTCAATAAGCCTACCAAAAACCGACCTCCAGAGCAATTCCCTGGCAGAGAAAACGACTGGCCGACAGCCTGAAGCTGTCCTAAACGAGAACGCACGAACTCTGCCAGTGTGAGGCCATTTTACCAGCAACCCGGCGGGGAGAAACACAAGCAGTAAGACCAAAACCCTGCACTCTATGATCAGTGATGTCCAATAGTTGGTTAGTCCAGCATATTTAATCCTTGAAACTCCTAGACAAATTTAACCGAGTTATCATCTAATTGCATTCATTAGTTGCCGTATGAGTCAAATTCTCCTACAATCGAAACCCACATTCTCATTGTTTAGCCATTGTGTATTTCTTTGGTGTATTTAACCGCATTTTTATAGCACCTTAGTTAATAAATTCACTGTAACCAAGGAATTGTGTGTGTTGCCTATTTCTAAGTCCCTGCCAATAGAATTTACCCCTTCCATATGAAACTGACTGACTGATTTAAGATAATGAGCGATTGTTAACTAACTGATCACTAGTGAATAACTGTCTAATTATTAGCCATACCCAGGGAGTCCCGAAACCCTGGGCGAACGATATATCGGGTGGTGCCCCGCGAGAGCTTTATGAATTAATATTTTCTGAATATTAAAATTCATAATTTGGTATTAATTCTCATAAATTTATTACATCAATGTAGTCATGCAACAAGGTGATGGGCCAGCGGCAGATTTCATGCATTTAGACGATCCCCATCGAGAGAGGACCCCACTTTTTGCTAACAATTTATACAGTTTTCAACAAATGAAGAAAAAATGTTGCCACTAGTACTTCTTGCAGATTTTTATCAGTAAGGTTGTCCAAATTACTTTTTCCGGTGTTCTGTCGATTTATGCTACCTATGGTTCTGCGCATGCCCCACAAGCGTGGTCTGTTTTCTCGCCCATAAATCTGTGCAACCTTGCTGTTGGGCATGCCGTCGAGACACTGGCTGATCGTCAACAATATCAACATAAAAATCATAATTAGTAATCAGAATATGCTATCCCTGATAAATTAAATAAAGATGCCATAATATATTATATATTTCAACATGCTCCCAATCTTCAAAAAAAGAAGATGTCATAATACTGTGAGAATTATACCTTTATGGTATTGGAAATGAATAAGTAATCTTCTGAAGCGTTTTTTCTGTATTAATTTAGGTAACATCAACAATAATACTATAAATGACAATGGCATTGACAAGGTGTTTTACTGGAAATTTGCAAACAGAATTATGACACTTAATTTAGGCACAGGGATTAGTGTTAGTCAGAACACAGTAACAATTTCTGGTCACACTCAATTCAAACATTCACACAATGCTGGTGGTGGCTCCACGGCCTCTGCATATTATGTAAAAATAATTTAAAATGTTACTGTCTTATTGGTTGTGAATAATCAGATATTCAGTGTTACATCAAAGCCTTATCTCAAATAGTATCTGTTTTTTGGAACACAGAAAAATGTCACCAACATGTATTCACACAGGACACAGATATGCCCTGGATGACCTGACGGCCTAAGACTTCGGGTTGCTGGTCATAGGCTGTGATAAAATGATGCCCAGATGCTCATTAGCTCCCCCTACATCAATGATTAATCTGGTGTGCTGCTCTGTCTGGATCTCTCTGCTGTTTCCGCTTCAGTCCATGCATTTCTCTTAGCTCTTCCTTGCATTAACCCAGAAAAGAAATACACTGCTCAAAAAAATAAAGGGAACACTTAAACAACACAATGTAACTCCAAGTCAATCACGCTTCTGTGAAATCAAACTGTCCACTTAGGAGGCAACACTGATTGACAATCAATTTCACATGCTGTTGTGCTAATCGAACAGGTGGAAATTATAGGCAATTAGCAAGACACCCCCAACAAAGGAGTGGTTCTGCAGGTGGTGACCACAGACCACTTCTCAGTTCCTATGCTTCCTGGCTGATGTTTTGGTCACTTTTGAATGCTGGCGGTGCTTTCACTCTAGTGGTAGCATGAAGTGGCTCGGGTAGTGCAGCTCATCCATGATGGCACATCAATGCGAGCTGTGGCAAGAAGGTTTGCTGTGTCTGTCAGCGTAGTGTCCAGAGCATGGAGGCGCTACCAGGAGACAGGCCAGTACATCAGGAGACGTGGAGGAGGCCGTAGGAGGGCAACAACCCAGCAGCAGGACCACTACCTCCGCCTTTGTGCAAGGAGGAGCAGGAGGAGCACTGCCAGAGCCCTGCAAAATGACCTCCAGCAGGCCACAAATGTGCATGTGTCTGCTCAAACAGTCAGAAACAGACTCCATGAGGGTGGTATGGGGGCCCGACGTCCACAGGTGGGGGTTGTGCTTACAGCCCAACACCGTGCAGGACGTTTGGCATTTGCCAGAGAATGCCAAGATTGGCAAATTCGCCACTGGCGTCCTGTGCTCTTCACAGATGAAAGCAGGTTCACACTGAGTACATGAGACAGACGTGACAGAGTCTGGAGACGCCGTGGAGAACGTTCTGCTGCCTGCAACATCCTCCACCATGACCGGTTTGGCGGTGGGTCAGTGATGGTA
The DNA here is from genome assembly GCF_014851395.1 of Micropterus salmoides. NCBI lineage: Eukaryota > Metazoa > Chordata > Actinopteri > Centrarchiformes > Centrarchidae > Micropterus > Micropterus salmoides. Next base: position 4,369,728 of record NW_024040928.1, on the reverse strand, counting down.
TGGGGTGGCATTTCTTTGGGGGGCCGCACAGCCCTCCAGGTGTTCGCCAGAGGTAGCCTGACTGCCATTAGGTACCGAGATGAGATCCTCAGACCCCTTGTGAGACCATATGCTGGTGCGGTTGGCCCTGGGTTCCTCCTAATGCAAGACAATGCTAGACCTCATGTGGCTGGAGTGTGTCAGCAGTTCCTGCAAGAGGAAGGCGTTGATGCTATAGACTGGCCCGCCCGTTCCCCAGACCTGAATTCAATTGAGCACATTTGGGACATCATGTCTCGCTCCATCCACCAACGCCACGTTGCACCACAGACTGTCCAGGAGTTGGCTTGGATGCTTTAGTCCAGGTCTGGGAGGAGATCTCTCAGGAGACCATCCGCCACCTCATCAGGAGCATGCCCAGGCGTTGTAGGGAGGTCATACAGGCACGTGGAGGCGACACACACTACTGAGCCTCATTTTGACTTGTTTTAAGGACATTACATCAAAGTTGGATCGGCCTGTAGAGTGGTTTTCCAATTTGATTTTGAGTGTGACTCCAAATCCAGACCTCCATGGGTTTATAACTCATTTATTTGATTTCCATTGATAATTTTTGTGTGATTTTGTTGTCAGCACATTCATCTATGTAAAGAAAGGAGTATTTAATGAGATTATTTCATTCATTCAGATCTAGAATGTGTTATTTTAGTGTTCCCTTTATTTTTTTGAGCAGTGTATGTATTGGTGTACATTTTTACTAAAACATATCAAGCAAGACTTGTAGCAGGGGATAATGCAGACAAACTACTGCAGTTTCAAAATTGTCCTTCAAAGACTCACTGGGACCCTCAAAAATTAAGTGCTCAGCATTTCCAATAATTACATGAGGTCAGGTTTTGTGGCTTTGAGGGATTACTAGCATGGTGTGAATGCTGATACTAAACTGGATTGCTGGCTTTTATTACACCTTTAACTTTGACAGATGCGTGTAATCCCAATTTCCGATAACTTAAATTATCAGGTGGCAAAACAGTTGGCAAAGCCAAGCTTTGTGTGTGCCAGTCCCCACAAAGGTAGCTAAAATCAGTTTGTCGGTATTTGTCTCTTTGTTTGGGATCTTCAGCCATCTACCATAAAATAGTGGAGCGAAGTTTGTGTGTGTGTGCTCGTGTTTGTATGTTTGACTTTGACTCATCAATAAATGTATTCCAGACAGGTATTCCAAAAAAAGCTCCACTTTAGGCCACCAATTAGTCCTTTGTGCTTTGCTTAGCTAACTAACATCAGCAAGGTAACCAGCTTTCCCTAGACAGATAGGAAAAATGCATGAAGAGTTAAAATATTGGTCAAGAGAAAATATTAAGATGAGTTCCAATGGCTGCTACACTCCATCGATGATGTCACGCACACTAGCTCAAGCAATAAATCCACATAAAGCATAGATCTGAAATGGCCATATTGAAAAAAAATCATAAAGATGATTCATAAAAATGAATGCAACTTTATTGGCTCAAGGATTTTGAAACAGTTTAAAGTTAGAAGGACAGTTAGCTGAAAATATGCAGAACAAGCAGCATTTCAAAGTAAATTAGGGTCAGGAGGATTTGAACGTTGTTCCATTGGCTTACATTGTAAAAACAAATGCTGGAAAAAAAAACTTAACATTTCAAAAAGGATACAAATACAAAATAAAGTTTTTTAAAATTTTATAATATTTGAACATTAGTGTGACGATAAACTGGATTGACAAAGCTATGATATCACCTTTTGCACATGGAATAAATCAAGATTTGAAATGAATGGATTAAAGAGCACAAACCCTCTCATAATACTTATTTTGCCTGATGAGACATCCCCAAGCTGTGTGTGTGTATGTAATCATCTCCTCCCTCACTGTCCTGCTGAGCACCTTAAGGCAAGAAAATGTACACCTTTATCGCTGTTATTATTATAGTGAGTTTGGTTGTTATGGCTGAATAGAACAGAGCTCTAATCAACAAGAACTGCAGACATGTGGGTGTGCAAGGCTTTTGATAATGAAACAGGAAAGACCCATTAAATTCCAGTATGAGGAAGGGAAGAATAGGGAGAGTGGAGAACAAAGTCAGCAGGATAATTACAAGTGGGAGGGTGGGGGTGGGTTGGGAGTGAAGGGGGGGGTTAATGAGATTATCCTTTCTTTAGCTAACTAAATAATATGAACAAAACATCATGTAAGAACTATATACAGTACATGCCGCAACCTCACCCTTATCTTTAGGCAGTTCCAAAATTTGGAGACTGGGCAATGCCAGATATCATACAGTAAGAGAATGCTTCATATGAGGCACGTAATGGCAGCCTCAAGATCAGAGTGCAGGTGTTTGCCTCAGAAAAAACCCTCCTCCTGCTGTTAACTGGCTCATTAAAAAAAGCCAGTGTAGGTACCTCATTGAACCCAAGTGGAGGGATTTGTTCTGTGCCAGTTGCAAACATCAGCACATCTTCAAGAGTCACACTGACTGGCTCAAGTCTATCCTCCACAAACAGGACAGCATCTCCACTGCAATGAAAAGATGCGATCCATGTTAATGCAGGCTAATATTTCTGTACAAGATTGCTTTGATGGCAGAAAAATAAAAAAATCAATTAATAATGGCTGGTACTGAAATAGATCTGAAATGACAGCTACACAAATGATCACTTCATCTTACGTTATTGTGCCTACAAAATTAATCAATACATTTTTATTGCAGCAATGCTTCATGTTGACTTTACTGAGAGCTTTTACTTTGAAAATTTCTGAAGGATATTCAAAAAAGTGTCTGGCTTGCTTGACACAGCTCTGAAAAAGCTATCAGTAAACATGTGCCTTGAGATGCTGGGTACATGCAAATAACTGTCCATAGTTTTATGAATGCGGGTTGCCGGGATGCACGTCCTTAAAATTAATTAGTTTAACATTTACAGCATGTTGGGATCAATCATACAACTCTCCCATTGGGAGTTAAACAGGCACAAGATAAGACAAAGGTTTACAATTATTTCACTATGTTATGGCCCACCATGTAATGGCTTCAAAAAAAACATTGGCTCAATGCCAGACAAAGGTTTGCATAATTATCACACATAGTGATAAAGCTGTTTAAATAAAAATCACAATTAAGCATGCAGGTCTCAAAACTGATTAGGTCTGGTTTTATTGTCATGCTGTTGTTGCAGCAGTTCCTTTTATTAGAGACAAATTTCTCCATAGTGACATAAAAGTGACTTTTATACATAATTGACTGGAACTTGGAATGGTCAACAATTTAAGTTTTATGTACACACTCTCAGTAATGCAGATATACTTTGTGGTGTTCATCTGTTATCAAGTGGACCACTATGATATCATTCCTGAAATTACATTTTTGTATTTGAAAACTTCATGAAGAATTACTGTGAATAAAAATTGTGCACTAAGGTAATGATTTCAAATTTTTAATTTCAAGTTTTCAAAGTGTGCATACCCTCAATATCAATGAGCCAGTCCCTCCAGTGGCCAACAGCTTTCTCCTCCTCCATACGCCGCGAGCTTCCTGCCACCTTAAAAAGGTTGGTCCTCCTTTTTTATTTTGGTATTAGTGTAGGATCAGGGGTAGCGGAGAAATCTGTTAAGTAACCTATAGTGCATTAACACCGAAAACATATCACACCAATTGTCTATTAATCTTTCAAATACACATGCCATTTCCTGCCTAGTTCCACAGACACAATGAAAGCACTTACTGTCTTAGAGGTGCGTTCACTCTTCCCTCTAAATAAAATGTCAGGGCCGAAGAAAGAATGTCATCCCTGTCATTTAGAGACCGGATGATGGTCAGGGACCCCAATAGGGACAGGTTGGAGGCTGCCTCTTCTGCAGCCTCACAGGTTTCCTCCACCGTTGCTGCTTGTTGGATCTGCAACGAACCAATAATTAGTTTCAGACAATACAAAGTTACAAAACCTGGCTGGCTAATATGAATTTCATGTATGGGTGTGCAAAAGTGCCCCTGATGATTTTCAAAACAAAAGCCAACCTCTCTGATTCACCTCCAATTACCAAATTGTGGAGGCACGTGTATCATACCTGGACACACAAAAAAGCAATTGGAAGGGTCAGGGTAGGGTAGTATTAAAACTCTAGCCTAAACACAACATGAATTCTGACATTAAGAATATCATAGCATTTGATTTGTTTTGTTTTTTTACTGTTTAGAGGCTTCGTACACACACTCCTACAGGTTGTGGACAATAATAATGATGCAATATAATTTTCCTAAACAATATAACGTAATGTTCAATAAAGGTTTGAAGCATGAATTAGCACGATGATTTTCTATTAAAAGGTATTTAGTTGAGGAAAAGACATCATAATATCATATCATGATTGATTTATTGAAAAGATCCACTGTTTGGAAAGTGTTTGTCATGTTCTGACCATAAATAGAAAACCACAATTAACCATCTGGTTTTCTACTGTCACTCAGGAGCAAAAATCTGCCTTTAAACCTGAAAGAATTGATGATTGGACATTTATCGTGATAATTATGTATATCAAATTATATGAATTTTTTTATTGTGATAACATTTTTTGGCAAGGACAATACAAAATACACCACCCATTTGACAAGATTTTGTCCTAAGGTTGCCCATCTAATATCTGACCCCGGTTGTGTCTGCATGGGTTTCCTGTGCAAGAAGCGTAAGAACATCAAGTGTTGAACAGAGTCTGAAAGATAAGTTTGCTGAAAAGTGTGCAAAGAAGTACGACATAATGCAATATTTATGTACAATTAAAATAAGAGCAAAAACTGTATCTGTAATATTAAAGCAAAACTAATGTTAGAGTGAAAAACACCAGAATTCCTAACGTCAATGAAGATATAAGGGGCTTGATAGAAACCAAAGGATCTGCAACCTTAATGTAATTAATGTAACCTGTAATGACAATAGGAAGACGTGTATCAAATGTAGCTTTAATGCGACAATTAAAGCATAATATAGAGACATTGATGAAATTATGAAAGGAGTTGTTTCCCCCATCAACTGGCAGAGCAGTCGATTGGAGAAAACATGGGGCCCCACTCCTCCATGAATAACACAGACTGAAATTATTGTTACAATGATTTTGTAGATTCCTCTACTAAGTCCTGAAAATAGAAAAGCTGATTTTAAGGATATTTTCAGGATGAAAAGTTCAGCAGCCCATACAGAGTAACGAGTACAGAGGAAATTGATAATCTTGAGTGGTGCACAGAGAACAACCTACTGCTCAACGTCAGCAAAACTAAGGAGCTGATCATGATTTCAGAAATGACATAAAGACACGCACTCCTGTCTACGTCAGTGGTGCTGAGGTGGACCAGGTGAACAGTTTCAGGTTCCTGGGAATCAGCATCACAGAGAACCTGACATGGTCGTCTCACATCTCCACGCTGGTGAAGAAAACTTAAGAAGGCCAAATTCCCACACCAAGTTCTTGTCAGCTTTTACAGAGGAATTATCCAGAATTTACAAGAAAAAAAAATGCATCAAGATGGATCACTGCCCTCTGAATTGTAATCAAATCGAATTGTGAGGTGCCAAGAGATTCTCATTCCTACTGCCCAAACGGTATTCCCATTCAATTACTTTAAAATGTCTTTTAATAGGACACATTTTGTGAAGTGGTTGTCTTTAACGTTAATCGTCCACTGTATCTGTTAGGGCCTGTCCATAGGCTCGCCATTCATCTGTGACAACATCTGAGCCTCTTCTTACATGATGTTGGTTGGCAACAGGTCTTCTCTTGAGTGATCTTTCACCACCCAGACAACGTGTTTTCTTGATGTAATTATGTTGTGTTTTTGTGCTAAACTGCAAAATGTTCAAAATTCATACAGATTGTTCATAAAGTGAAGAAACATAAATAAAAGTTGTTTTCCTGCGCAAAATGTGTGTCACTTTACTTAAAGCAAACAATGACGTGGTATAAGGTCATATTATTAGTTCATATGGTATTTTGTCCACCTGTAATATATTATACAGGAATAGATATTTTAACACTTTACTTAAAGCAAACAAAGACATGCTATATAACTTTAAACATTACTATAAGCTATTATTCCATTTTATATCACTAATTGTAAATGGTGACTAAAGTATATTCATAATGAGGCAGAGTCGATGGGTATAATGTGTTATGGAACATGGTCGGAGATTCTTGACGCACATGATATAAACTGGTATTACTATTAGTTATAAAACATTAAATCAAAAGGTCATAATACATTATTATCTTTGCTATAGCGCCTAATGCATGTTTGTAACTGTTATAATGTCTTATGGACGCATTATATCGTGTTATAAATATATGCATAAGTCATTATAGCGATGACCTTCAGAGAAAGTGTTACCGGAAAATTAATAAAAACAGGAAGTAAAATCAACAACAACATTATGAAATACTCTAAAAAAAGGAGATGCACTACCAAACATGAGAGTGTCATGTTTTTAGTTTCAAACAGAGCATAAACAGGTTATATTAACATTTTATATCCAGGAATTACTTCAGCTACACTGCCGGAGGACCCTAAACTAGAGTTGATGCCATATTTTATCTTAAACTTGCCCTTTGTTAATTTTGTAAATAATAAATATATATACTGTGTTTGATTTAATGTCAAATTAATTTACTTTTTATGTTTCCTTCAATTTTACAGTGTGTGCTGTATTCTTGGTGTAACCACTTTTATGCTTGTTAGTGCAGTAGGGACAGAGGAGCAAGAACACATTTTTACTCACGTATGACTAGAGTCTGTCACTGTTGTGGTGATGCTACAGTGTAAACAACACCAAAACAAAAGTAAGAATAAAAATGTCATGTTACATATTTCAACTATGGTATAACCTACGTTACACAACCAAAGTTAAGGAATAGACATTGTCCTTTACTTAATTAAAGACACAGCCACTTGGGAGTTAAGAATAACTAACACAATAATATTGCAATTAAATTAACTTACACCATATGTATGTTCTTAAATCATAAAATGTATATCATGCTTCTTGATTCAAAAGGTCAGCATTAGTGCAAATAGCACCCAATAATGTTTTCTTATAAAAATTTAATTTACACGGAACACCAAAATGTTATAAAACAAAGTACTGTGATGAAATGGGATGACTTATATTGTAATTATGTGTTTACAGCTTTCATTTCAGGGGCTTCTTGTTTCATAAAAAAAAAAAAGATTTAATCATTTTAAGTGGTTCCACATAACAATATAAAAAAGTGTGGTTTTAAATAACATTTCATGGGGAATTAAAATACTTTCTTGACTTCATCATTTCCTATTCAGCAGATTTTCTGATGTTCTGATGGTGTCTAATTAAAAAATAGAAAATCTGTTTCTAATGAGCGATCCTGTCACAAGACCAGTCAGCATGAGGTTCATTAGTCATTTCTAGGAATTATGTTTTATGCATCTATTCTGAAAATAAAAAAATGAAATAAATTAACAGTAGCCATATGTTGTAAATTTGAAGTTCTCCATAAAGCCATAACTTTAGATTCCCAAACATTAAATCTGTGTGAAATGTTAATGTTTTGTGTACTTGCACACTTTCTATTTCTAAGATTATATATTTAAAATTATATGACTATCAGTTTTCAATAAAATGTATGACCCACTTCAAAGTTATGTAATTTAATTTTTCCAATATTATTTCACAATTGTTCTTACTTCCAAAGTTTACGTTATATTATTTTATTTTCGCATCTCTTTAGTCTGTTTAAATGCAAAATGTACAAAATGTCATGGTTTTATTCGCTGAATATTTCGCTACTTTTGCTTAGCTCAATACCGGTACTAAACATAGAGGAAACCTTTGCAGGCGCTTACCTGGTGTTGCAATGTTTTAGATGGTTCTCTAAAATACACAGTGGCACTTCATGGTTGCACTTGTTGCATTTTTGTTTTAACTCCTCAATACCTTCATCCTAAAATGTAATTTACAGAGATTGGGATGAATAACATAAAGAACATGGGAAAAAAACTAACAAACAAATAATTTACAACTTTTACCTTTTGCACATCCCCATTCAGGGGGAGGTCTGCCTGTAATGGCACAATGTAGGCCACAGCCTTGTTCAAACTGCTCCGATTCTTTAAATAATATGCAGTGTAGCCCCCTGGTGGCATGGCGATATCAATGAGCTGCTTGCTCCTGCAGGAGCGCACCAGTTTAAAGCCTCCAGAGTGCTTTAATGGAGGAAAGGCCCTTTCCAGTGTGCTAATAAACTCCAGTGAGGAACCTTGCACATCCGTAAATTATACTTTTTTCCCACCAAGCCTACTTGCCTCGAGGCACACTGTTTCCTCCAAGTTAGGACTGTAGTGGGTGCACAGAAGAAAAACTTGTGCTCCCAGGGCTGGGTTTGTTTATTTGGTTGTTTGCGCAAACCTTTAGGGTACAGCTGGAAAAGCTGACTCAAAGTGGCCCTCACTGAGTCTGGCTGGCCCAATGGAAAACGTGCCATAGAAGGGGGTAAGACCTGGTCTATGGGATATGTTGTCAATCCAGTGGTCAGTAAACCTGTCTGACTAGGCGCGCCTGTCTGTACAGCTGCCAGTCCAGTGGTCAGTCCAGTGGTCAGGCCAGAAGTCAAGGAGGAGGGTGGTGCTGCTGGCTGTGTGGCTCGATTCCTTAGAAGCTGGCTCAGCTCCATAAGAATCTCAGTTGCCCTGATTCGTTGAAAAATAGAAAACACATACAAAATCTTTTATATTACAAAGATAATAGTGTGGAAAATGTAGTGTTTTACAGTAAATAATAGTAATGAGTTGAGGTGGAATGTACTAAAAATCATTAAAAAAAGGCATTATAGGCCAGAGAGTAGAGAATTTAGCTAATCAGTTAATGAAATATTGCGCTACAAGGTCTGTTACTGAGTCAGAGTGTTTGAGTTTTATGACCACAGACATCCTGTGGTGCACTGTTATGCATTTATTTTTATCATCTGTAGCCAACAATGCGAAACATCATATTTATTAGCACAAACACATTTAATAAAAACACATTTTTAAAAAGTAAATAATTCGACATTAGGGACTATTTCCCCCCTCCCCAAGCTATCAGACTTTGAAACTCAAATTCATCTTCATCACTGCTCCATTGAATATCGTTTATTTCTCTTTACAATTTTAATAATTGGTTTTATATTGCCTACAACAACTTGCTCTGTATTTCACGAATGGTGTACTTTTAATTTAATTTAAAACATTTAATGGTTTATGGACAGCTGGATGGATTAAAGTACTCCTATGGCTAATGTCCTTGTTTATATTTGGAAAACGGACTGTAGCCAATAATAAAATGACTTACTGCTGAGTGGTAAATAAAATAAAGACATGATATCTTTTGCAATTATTCTGATGACTCTGCATTATTGTAATTGCTGTGTGCCAACCAGTCCAGCAGCTGTGAGTGCTTCAACTGGGAAATCGATGACATTTTAGGCCACCAATCATTTAGACGGGTGGGACTCGTCACCCCTATAAACAAGATAACTGAATAGAGGTTTGTGCCAGCGGGGGGAACCAACTGTGATTCTTAATGCTGAATCATTAATAGCTGGAAGCATGTAAGCCAGGGCCTGACTGTGAAAGTATCAGGCATGTTTGTCTTATTATAATAATATATATATTATCATATGCAGCCGTTTAGCTACAATTACGCTTCACACAAAAGCTGCGGTTGTGTTTGCGACCTGACCTTTCTTTTCTCCGTGAGAGGGAAGAATTTATAAAGTTGCGTGACGCTGCGTTGAAGACCTGTTGTGCCGAATTCCAACACGTTCTCATCTCAATGCGTCATAACTGACAGCGTAACAAAGCGTAAGGATTTTACGCTAAACCCTTCAGCGTCCGTATGAAACGCCCCCGTGTGCTACATTGCAGCAACACAAGGGAGGGCTAATATATTATATACAGTCTATGGGGCTATGTGCCAACAGGTAGGGTTAGCCGGTCGACATGCATACATTCAGTGACTTACGTTTAGGTACTAACATTTCTGATGTTTATGTTAAGGGTAGGGGCTTCTGGGGGCTGTCAACACCTTTATCACGAACGTAGCTAACTAGCACTTCAGGTCTGTACCGGACGCCCCAGAGCGTCTCATAGAGCCCTGAATTCTGCAGAAAACAAACAAAATGTCTGGTCGTGGTAAAGGAGCCGGTAAAGCCAGAGCAAAGGCTAAGAGCCGTTCTTCCCGTGCCGGGCTCCAGTTCCCCGTCGGCCGTGTCCACAGGCTGCTGAGGAAGGGAAACTACCGTACCGTGTCGGTGCAGGAGACCCCGTTTACCTGGCAGCGGTGCTGGAGTACCTGACCGCTGAGATCCTGGAGCTGGCTGGAAACGCCGCCCGCGACAAGAAGACGACCAGGATCATCCCTCGTCACCTGCAGCTGGCAGTGCGTAACGGCGAAGAACTCAACAAGCTGCTGGGCAGAGTGACCATCGCTCAGGGCGGCATGCTGCCCAACATCCAGGCGGTCCTGCTGCCCAAGAAGACCGAGAAGCCCGCCAAGAAGTAAACACCCAGAACTATAACACAACGGCACTTTTAAGAGCCACACATCTCAAACTAAAGAGCCGTTTCCTTACTATTTGTGACAAAAGTTCTGTTGGCTGGATTTTATATCTTAAAACAAAATAGCCTACTTTCCCACAAAGAACAATTATTGCCTCCAAGCTTCTAAATGCACACATCCTATTTTCTCCTGTTAATTTAACACCCAAACCTATTACTTTTAAAACATTTACTCTAAGTTCATACAGAATCAGATCAGCTAACTTTATTTTGTGTCCACATTGACTGGTTTTTACTGTTTCAGTGGTTTGTAAACCACCCCCCATCTGGAGCTGTCCCAGGTTTTAATTGTGTTAGTCGTAAAACTCCATAAGGTTTTAACAGACCTGAAATCAGATTTTACATGGCCAGAAAGACTGGACAGTAGAGCATACAGGTGTTGTACCGAAAAGTGATCTTTACGTCTCTGCTTTTATCTGGATCAAAAATACATAATGTGCAACTAAACATCACTTTATGTCCGTGGTGATAGCAAAGGTATGTCTTTGTGAAACTTTAACATTTCATTTAAGGGAATAATCACATCTGTGGCCAAATAAGTGTTTGCAGTAGGGCCTATTATGTTTGGAAAACGGCATGTAGCCTATAATTAACAACAATTTACTGCTGAGTTTAAAAAATAAAATAAAAATAAAGACATGATCTCTTTTGCATTATTTAACTTGCAGTGTACCAGCCAATCCAGTCCTTTTTACCTGTTGAAATACCTTTAAATGGCCAATACAACCCATTCTACTTGCCAGAAAGTGACTGCAGCTTCTACTTATTGGCTGAAAGGTAGATTCTGCCTCAGAATGACTTGGTTTCACTCAGAAGTTATATTTGACAGATTATAGCTCAACAAGTACTTTTTACCTCTTAAAATACCTTTAAATGGCCAAAACAACAAAATTCAGTATTCTCTACTTATTTACTGAAAAGGGCAAAAGGTTATTTCTGCCCTGAAATTACTTTATATTCATGAGGGTTATATTTGACATAGGCCTATTATAAAACCGAGATTGACACCCCTTTTTATTTCATATATATTTTTATTAATTTACTGACCAAACCAAAAACGTCTCCGGTTTTCATTTCAGAAGTCTGGGCCCTAAATTAAACAGGACTCCAAACATACACAGATGAGAACTTTACACTGATAATGACATTTCTTCCAGCATAAGCCCAATATAACTCCATGTGGAGATTAATGTAACCTTCATGTTGCTTGTAACCCATAGTCTAGAGCTAAACAAATATAAGAAAGTTAACATGTTGCTATCTAGCTAAGTCTAAGGTGGCTCTCTTGGAAGCCACTTAATGTGATTCACCGTGTTTAATATGGATCTAAAATAACTGGTTTCATTAAACTACATGAAGCAGAGGAAGAAGCTGTTCAGTTTGAGTGAAGTGGCTCTTAAAAGAGCCATTGTGGTGTAAAGAGGTGTGGGGGGAGTTTAAGCCCTCTCTCCGCGGATGCGTCGGGCCAGCTGGATGTCTTTGGGCATGATGGTGACCCTCTTGGCGTGGATGGCGCACAGGTTGGTGTCCTCAAACAGACCGACCAGGTAAGCCTCGCTGGCCTCCTGCAGAGCCATGACGGCGGAGCTCTGGAAGCGCAGGTCCGTTTTGAAATCCTGAGCGATCTCTCGCACCAGGCGCTGGAAGGGTAGTTTACGGATCAGCAGCTCGGTGGACTTCTGGTAGCGGCGGATCTCTCTAAGAGCCACGGTACCGGGCCTGTAGCGGTGGGGCTTCTTCACTCCGCCGGTGGCCGGAGCACTCTTACGGGCAGCCTTGGTGGCCAGCTGCTTTCTGGGAGCTTTTCCTCCGGTGGATTTACGGGCGGTCTGCTTGGTTCTAGCCATTTTAGTCTCAATAACTTCTCTGTGTTCACAGATACAGAAGAATGCGCTGACATTGCGAGCAGCGGCTTTATAAAGTAGAGCCGGAGCGACGTTGGCGCTGACTTGTCCAGGCTGAGAGGAGCTGCTATTGGACAAAAACAAAATTCAAACTGACCAATCATCCGCAGCAACTGGCTAACGGCAAATGACGTATTAAAAATGTTACAACTTCATAGCATTTGGAGCTATGATTTGGAGACTAATTATCATGTTTCAAAATAAGATGAGTTGGAGAAATAAGTAAACAAAACTTGATTCCAAGTAGATAAAGTAAAAATTATTATGAAAAATAGAAACTATACAAGAGCAAAATCACAAGGTAAGCAGTAGAAATACACACAACTACATCGATATTTAAATTCATTCGCATTGTTTCATGTTCATGTTGTTAAATGTTCTCAAACTTTACAGCCCCAGACCCAAAAGAGAAATTTGTTGACCCAAACTTACAAAACTAGATTATGAATTGTCAAAACATCTACATCCATAAACTACTCGAGAACACAACAAACAATGAATTTAAAATGTAGGCTACAGCCATATAGAAGCTGTGTCTCCTTTTACTTCCCCACAACCTGAAAATAGTTTTATTAAGTGGAAAGTAATTAAGTCATTAAATCATTAAAGCTGTGTTTCAACTTTCATGCAAGTAAAGTTTACATCTTTAATTGTATTTGTTATATTGCTTTTGTTTGGTTATTTACCAACAAATGATATAGTTTTTTGATGGTGCTAATAAGTTACTAATTAATGTAATGCTAATGTAGTTGGAGGATGAAGGGTAATGTAAAGCCTACTGTTTTGTTTAGCAATTATGTTGGTGTTGAAAACAAGACAGCAAATAACAAATACTTTGATCCTCATTTGTCACTGGGATGCTACATTAAGATAAATCAGCACTTATAACATGACACAAATGTCATTTCTCACTCTACATTACTAAAATACTACTCTACGTTACTGCTCATAAAATTAAGCTCAATGATTCTAAATGCTTGACTGCAGACAAATGCACCTAGGGTTAATGCACAGGAGGGGTCACTTAAGCTACACAACAATTATTAAGCTTCTAAAAGAACATTTACAGCAGCATCAAATATGGGGAAAAGATACAAGAAAATAAAAAAGTAGACGTTGATCTGTTTGAGATATTGAAAAAAAGAGTGTCGGATACACAAAGGCAAGAATGAGAGCATACAGAAAGACCCAGAAATCATCAGGTTAACCAAATAAAGAAGGGAGACTAGAATTTGAAGGTCCATGATATCTGTTAGATTATGGGCTGGTCAACTATGTTCCAAGAATTAGCAGTAATATTTTAGAAGATATAGCTCTAATCTAGTCATTAACACTAATAAATGTAAAAATACTCTAAATGTAATGTTTCAATATTTAAACAGCACAGTCTATTGACTTTATGCAGCCTAATAATAAGCAAATACATTTTCATATACAGTGGGTACGGAAAGTATTCAGACCCCTTTAAATTTTTCACTCTTTGTTTCATTGCGGCCATTTTCCAAAAATCAAAAAAGTTCATTTTATTTCTCAGTAATGTACACTCAGCACCCCATCTTGACAGAAAAAAACAGAAATGTAGAAATTTTTGCAAATTTATTAAAAAAGAAAAACTGAAATATCACATGGTCATAAGTATTCAGACCCTTTGCTCAGTATTTAGTAGAAGCACCCTTTTGATCTAATACAGCCATGAGTCGTTTTGGGAAAGATGCAACAAGTTTTTCCACATCTGGATTTGGGTATCCTCTGCCATTCCTCCTTGCAGATCCTCTCCAGTTCTGTCAGGTTGGATGGTAAACGTTGGTGGACAGCCATTTTCAGGTCTCTCCAGAGATGCTCAATTGGGTTTAAGCTTTTTTGATTTTTGGAAAATGGCTGCAATGAAACAAAGTGAAAAATTTAAAGGGGTCTAAATTTAAAGTTTGGTGCGGCAAAGTGCCTCAATATTACGTTTCTTTTGTGCTGTTCTTTTTGTACCTGCAGACAGCAGAGGAGACGCCTGCTGCAGGGTGGGTAGTGACTTGTTAGAAGTAACGTAATTTTGCTAAATAAAAAATAAAAAAGTCACGTTCCTTTTTTAAAACTGTAGCCTACTTTTACTCCAGTATTTTCTGTGGGCCAGTAATCTACTTTTAATTTCACTACATTTTCCATTTATACCTTCATAACTTCACCAGTCTGTAATCTGCAATTGGCTTCCCTAACCGAATGAGCTGTCAGCCAGGCTGCGTGCGCGCAGTTACGCAGAAGAGCGTCAGGTCTCCTCTGTGGTTCGAAGAGACAGGCGCTTATCACACATATGAATGAGCTGGGCAGATGCAAACATTTATAAAATCAGGCAAATACCTTTTCAGTTCAAGGCTTTAACAGAATGTCGCCAGTGAAACAAATATTGGCTTTCACTCAGCAGCTACCAGCTGTTATTTATTCAGAAAACGATCATTTTTCAGATGCACAGAGAGAGAAAATATGGTGGATAAAACAGTCCTGTTGGGTTTTACACATGACGCACAGCTTCCTCTGTATGCAGGTTACCTGCTTCAACAACGAGCTGCTCTCATGTTACTGCCACAATAATTCTTTGTTCTAAAGATTATTTAGATGCTCCAGGAATAATCAGATTGTATTGGCAGCCTGCGCTACTGCAAAGCAAGTTGTTTGGTTGGCTACATGTCCATAATAAAAGGCACAGGTAACAGTGATATTTGACAGTGATTTTGTCAACACCTTCATGGAGATTTAAAAAGGGAAAACAATTATTAAACAGAAATAGCTAAAGATAATCAGCCAGCAAAGCTAATTGCATTCCCTAGAAATAATCATGTAGCAGCTGTTTCAAACCTGATGAACAGCAGCTAAAATATATTATTATACTTTTACATGAGTAGGTTTGTCATTGTTTTCTTTTACTTTTTCTTGAGTAAAGATTTTGAGTACTCACCAGATTTTGAGTACCTGCCACTGGCCAGCAGCACCAGTACTAGCGCTGACATGGTGAACATGAGAGAGACAGCAGAGATGAGGTCAATAGCAGAACAGAGTCAAAGCAGCACAGTCCAAAGCACCAGTGTATGGTAATATTGATGATGATATGGCTTATTTAGTTATCTACTCAAGGGCTCATCTCAAGTGATTACTTTACTTTAGGGGTGTTAGGGGTTCAAACTGTTTCTAGTTTTGAAAATGTATTTTAAAGGTGAATTTAGTTATGTACTCTACTTGCATAGAATTCTCAAGAATGCCGGAATAAAGGTCTCTAAAGACCCAGAGGACCCGACACATGCTTTGTCTGGAGAGTGGACTGACCAGGGACAAACTCCTGTGACCTTCCTTGGCCTTACAAACATGTGCCATGAGGTGTGCATGTGTCTTTGCTACATGTCCATAAACAGTTTGAAAGTAGTCAACATGTTCACACAGAGATGAGCATCCTACACTATTTTAAGAGGAAGAGGACAGAGGTCACAGGAGCAGGAGCAGAAATAACTGAGGAGGACGAGCTTGTAAGTTGTGTGGATAGCTAGTAGACGTAGTAAATTCTAAAACTCACGTAGTAAAAAGACTTTGAGACACAGGAAATATCACAGACAGCTTTGGATAGTGTAACATTAGGATAACTGAATACATTTGTACTGTGGCTACATTAACTAGCAGCTGTTTCTAATTAGTAGTTTTTATGGTATGTAGTCGGTTTTGTTCTAGTTATATTATACTCCCTCTCTCTGACCCTCTTCGAGCAAGTTATATAATAATATTAAAAAGAATAGAGAAAAATAATACAACTATTTGCAGACTATTTATCTATCAAATATTTAAGTGCTTTATTTAAAAAAAGTATCTAAGTTATGCCTATATAATATATAGGCATAACTTAGATACTTAACTTGTTTAATATCTTGGATACAGTAAACATTACATCCATAAAATGATGTGGCAAAATATATATATATATTTATATACATACTGTAAAACATATTTGACTACTAGGCCTAAAATGTTTAAAGGTGAAAACTATTACTATAAATACATCTAATTATTTTTTATTGTCTTCATGCTACTTCCTTCTGGTTTGATTTTGACAAAGATCTCACATTACCAAACTTAAATATCCCAACTTCGAAGCAGACATAACTTACATGATTACCTGGATTAATATCTTGGATAATATAATAGCTATCCAAATGATATGGCTCAAAATATTATCCTTTTATATTTTTAATGTACCTATTGTAAAACATATTTGATTACTATTGAAAAATTAAACCTAAAAAATTATAACATCAAGTATAAACTTTTACTCAATAAAAGTCTCCTTAAATCTGGGAAAGACTAGAGTCACAAGATACATTTTACTATAACACTAGATAATATATAATAATATAGCCTATAGTTAAAAAGTAATACTCAACGTGAATAAAACATCCAGTACTACATAATAAATACGTAGCCTATAGTTGTGTGTGATTTGGGGGTTTGTTGTGTGATCAGCTGTTTAAATGTTAACAATAAATGAGGAAGCCTCTTTAGTGAAGCTGTGGTGGTTCTTAAAAGAACCTTTGGTGCACTGAGTGCTGGATTAAAGAGCCGCTTCACTTCTTGGTCTTCTTGGCTGCAGTTTTCTTTACCGGAGCTTTCTTGGCAGCGGGCTTCTTGGCCGCCTTCACCTTTTTAACGGGGGTCTTCTTGGGACTCTTCTTCGCTAGCGGCTTTTTCACGGCTTTCTTCGCCGGTGCCTTCTTCTTCGGGGACTTCTTGGCTGCCGCTGCCGGTTTCTTGGCCGCTGGCTTCTTAGCTGCCGGTTTCTTGGCCGCTGTAACTTTCTTGGCGGCGGCTGCGGGCTTCTTGGCTTTAACGGGAGCTTTCTTCTTCGGCGCCGCTTTCTTGACAGGTTTGGCGGCTTTGGGCTCCTTCTTGGCGAGCTTGAAGGAGCCGGAGGCCCCGGTCCCTTTAGTTTGTCCCAGGGTTCCTCCGGTCACCAGCTTAGTCACGGCGGTGTTGATGCGTTTGTTGGCTTTGGTCACATCGACGCCTTTTGCCGCCAGAACCTTCTTAATGGCCGCCAGCGAGATCCCCTTGCGCTCCTTGGACTCAGCCACGGCGCTGATGATGAGCTTCGGGAGGGTCGGGCCCTCCTTCTTGGGACGGGGAGCCGCCTTCTTCTTCGGGGCTTTAGCCGGGGCTTTGACCGGGGCCGCTGCTGGAGCTTCTTCCGCCATCTCTGCGTCTCTGTCTGCTGTGTTTGTCTGAAGGTGTCCGAGCTGAGAGGAGGCGGGACTTATAAAGCACATGAGAACCGTGGAGAGGCAACACACGCAGCCGCTCCGCCGCCCGGCTCAAATGTGGCGACACTTGTGTTTTCTCTTTCACGTTTTGGGGATAAAATACCCAGAAGAGGAACGTTTTAGAACATAAATATTATTTTATAAGTGAGAAAACGTTCTTCCCTTCAGATTGAGATCATGTATGGCGACCAGGACTCGTTTATTTAATTCCAGGAGGCTTCAAACCTCTCTGAAACACCATCACTTTGTACAACTCGCAGCGAGTTTTCGACACATTTTGTCTCTAAAAATGGCTAAAAGTGATTTGTATTAAATGTGAAAGTGGTTTTCCAGTAAGCAGAGACGTGTGTTTATAGAATACAACTGAAATGGCTGCAGTAATGAGTTTAATTTAGTTTTAATCAGAGACGTTTTCTGTGGAGGTAAACACACTGTTGCTGTCTGTGACTCAGGGTGTTAGACTCCTGTCACAGATCCAGCAGATGATAGATTAGATGATTGGAAAAGACTTTCCGTTTCTACCAAATGTTAGATTTAAAATGAAGGGATTAACTGCACAAAGTAGCCTACTAGCCTATTTCTTTTTTCTTCTGTTGGCTACAAAGATCTGCTTTCTGTCTGCAACATGATTTGATCTGGTCAGTCCCAGAAGTTAATACTTTAATAGGCTATAACTTTAATTTGATATTTAAACGTGATTAAAAATATTTTCTTGGTAGCTTAATTCTTGTCAGCTACCTTGAGGACAAAGAAATTTTATTATCTGCTTGCTTTGTATTTTATTCGGGAATTTACAGACTTGATTTTAGATTTAGCTAATTTAAAACATAATGGGTCTCTAAAGGCTGATGTATTTTTAGACTCATCAAACTTCATTTAAATATGGGAAATATTAAAATCAATATGTGATTTTACAGACTTTACATTGTTTATGAATTTATTGTAGGTTTGTTTATGGCCTTGGCCCAGCTGCTTAATGTATTGAGAGGAATTTATGAATCAAATATCTGTTATAAATCTGCTTTAGCATACCATAAATTCTTAGCAGATAAACCTTTAAACACAATTGAACTAAATAAAATCCAAATATTTGGGGTGGAATAAATAAAACAAACCATTTCTCTTGCCTCTGTATCAAAACTAACTGAAATAACATTAACTTGAGGTTTAACCCTAGGTATGTATTTAATAGTTCATTTATTTGATTTATATGAAAACAGGTCTGTAAATTTAGTTTTCTTGGGTTGAATTCAGGGAGAAATGTGTCTTTAACAGTTTGATGGCAGACAAGCACAGAAAATCTGATTCAGCAAAATCGCATTACCGATCAAACTCAGCTTCAGTTTGTGTGGAAACCACTTTCTCTGCAGGTTTCTTGTTTGTAATAGGCTACAGGTAATGTTGTTTTGTTGTTGCACAAAATGAAGTCAAGACTGTATGTTCTGATGTCCAAAGCTTATTATAATGAGTTTAAATATGTACAGGAAGGATATGATGTAATATAGCAAGATAGAATTGTTAACCGCAGGATCGTAGTGGGAGAGAATAATGACTGTGTCTCATATATGAAGTACAACATTGTCACCAGCACTGCCTTAATGTATAGCTGATGTGAGTGTGAACATGTTTTGTGTTTACTGTTTTCCCCTCACATGTGCTTTACATTTTGGTCTGTGCCCATTGGGGTTCTGGGGGTTAAATGTGTATGGTAAACTATGATGACGTCTGTCTTGTTTGAATTCCCATTGGGGATCAAGAAAGTATTCTGAGCTTCCTAACGTCGATTAATTAACTGTGTGCAGTCTGGAGACGTGGTATAATTTTGTCTGAAACTTAATACACCAGAGGTGTGGACTCAAGTCACATGACAAGTATGATGACTTTAGACTCAACTTGACAAAATCAAAAAAAGACTTGCAACTGGACTTTAACACCAATGGCTCATGACGTCCCATGGACTTGAGCCTTTTTACTCAAAATGACTTGATACCCTCCCCAAGACCAAATATAAATTATGATATAAACAAAACTATGTGTAACACTTCATTCAATTCAAATAAGAAATTTGTTGTATGAAACTGTGCCTCTGCCTTTTTGCTGTACAGGTTAAACCTTTATTCAATTAAGTTTCTTTCATTTTTAACTCATGTTAATGTCCTAAAAAAGTTTAGGACCTGACACTTGACTTGCTTGTCTCAACCGGTGTCGACCTGGGACTTATGTATTAGGACTTGAAACTTACTTGTAAAACAATGTCTTGGTTCCACTTCTGTAATACACATTGTTAAAACCATAACATCTTTATTCTGTTAATGCACATTTTTATCATTTTATCAGTTTTCTGTTTTACTTTTGGCGTGTTTAACTAAATTAAGCAGGCAGCTCGCTATCCGCTATAGCCTATTGTACTTTTTCCTTGCCGTTCTTGTGGTTAGGTGAATTGTTACAACATGAAGTTTATGTGCACACAGGACTTTACAGATTGAGATGGTAATTCTCCTTCAGGCAGGTCTGGAAACAGTCTCAGCAGTAAACAGGAGAGGAAACAGCCCCACCTGGTGGTCTAAAAGTAAAACTGCAGCTGTAAGCAGCCCTGTATGGAAACATGAATGTTTTCCGCCATGAGAAGCACTCCGCATACCCTTCCTCGTTAGTATAGTGGACAGTATCTCCGCCTGTCACGCGGAAGACCGGGGTTCGATTCCCCGACGGGGAGAATATTTTATATAATGACTGAATGGAAATAAGAGTCTGAGGTTCTGATTCTGCCAGCATACGATAAAACAATGATGATCTACCACGAATCAGGTCATGGTTATTGATTACGAATATAGAGGATGCATGTAAGACACATTCTGTAATATAGCTCTTCGTTTTTATATATATTAATAGTAGTAATTTGTTGACAGAGTGACACAGACATGTCGGATTAAAAAGGAGGAATTTATTTCTACAAATTGCTTGGTCCGCAGGAACGTATGAATGTAAACATTCATATATCCAGCACATGACAAAGTAAAGGTCGGAGTTGATGCACAATCGGAACAGAACATTATTATGGCAAAGACTAAGATGAAGAGACAGGAGGTGTAATTACTACATACGTCAACAGGAAAGAGCTCTAGTTGAAGCAGTGGGTGGCCCTGAAAAGGGCCTTTGTGTTGGTGGTGCAGCAGCGGGTTTACTTGGAGCTGGTGTACTTGGTCACGGCCTTGGTGCCTTCAGACACGGCGTGCTTGGCCAGCTCACCGGGCAGCAGCAGGCGGACGGCGGTCTGGATCTCCCTGGAGGTGATGGTGGAGCGCTTGTTGTAGTGAGCCAGACGGGAGGACTCGCCGGCGATGCGCTCGAAGATGTCGCTCACGAACGAGTTCATGATCAGCATGGCCTTGGACGAGATGCCGGTGTCGGGGTGGACCTGCTTCAGGACCTTGTACACGTAGATGGCGTAGCTCTCCTTCCTGGTCTTCCTCTTCTTCTTGCCGGTCTTGGTGACGCTCTTGGAGACGGCTTTCTTTGAGCCCTTCTTCGGCGCTTTCACGGGATCAGGCATCTTCTATCACGTCGTTTGCAGTTTTAACGAATAGCCCTACAGCTCTCAGGCTGAATGTTTATATGCGCTGGATGTAAATTAGGCTGCGCTGTCCCTCGTACGTGATTGGCTGAGTTTTAAACGCGACTGAGCATGCTTGAAATAAGCGCTGATAAACATTCCTCTAAGCAGAAAAATATACTGATTTTTAAAAGTTGAGTGTATTGACTGAAGGAAGTATTCAGATAATTTACTAACACTACACTGTACAATGTCCACTGTGCCTGTTATACTATTGTTTATCCTTTCATCATTATTCCTCATCATTCATGTAAAGTAGAACATTGCTGCTGTAGTTGTTGAACTGGAGCTCATTCTGAACTGTAACTAATGATTATTTTCATTCTAGATCAATCTGCTGATTATTTTCTCCACTAATCAATTGATGATTTGGTTTGTAAAGATTCTAAAAATAGCTTGTTTTGTCAATGTTATTAAAAATATTACAGTTATTACAGACTTTCACAGGAAAAGCAGCAAATCTTCACATGGGAGAAGCTGGAAATCAAATGTTTCACCAATTTATTTGCTATCAATCAACTAATCGTTTCAGCCGGCCTACTTGTAAAAACTGTTGGGTAGTTAAAATTACAAAACAGCACTACATGTTGTAATACAAACACCTAGTAAGATCTCAATATTCCCTCTAAGATGTAGGGAGCAGAATTATGAAGTTAATACGTCACTGGTGATGTTAAAAATGATGTCTGAGGCAACATACTGGTTCAATGTGTGAACTGAATATAGGACCCCCCCAAATCATTCAGTTAACCAAATACAGGGTTTTGAAGTTATAATGAATAAAGATTCAGGGTAGGTACTTTTTACTAATGGGTTAATTTTATGCTTGTGGTCACCTCAAATCATTTCTCTCAGATAGCAGCTGCATTATAAAGGACACTGAGAAACTTAGTAATAGTTGATGTAAGGATGAACTCTTCAGATGAGTGAGCGGCCCTTAAAAGGGCCTTTGTGTTTGAGTATCAGCAGGTCAGGATCAGGTTTAGCCTCCGAAGCCGTACAGGGTGCGGCCCTGCCTCTTCAGAGCGTACACCACGTCCATGGCGGTGACGGTCTTTCTCTTGGCGTGCTCGGTATAGGTGACTGCATCACGGATCACATTCTCCAGGAACACTTTGAGTACACCGCGGGTCTCCTCATAGATCAGACCGGAGATCCGCTTCACTCCGCCACGACGTGCCAGACGGCGGATAGCGGGCTTGGTGATCCCCTGGATGTTATCGCGGAGCACTTTGCGGTGCCGCTTGGCGCCTCCTTTACCGAGCCCCTTTCCTCCTTTGCCTCTTCCGCTCATCTTGCTGGTTTGATTCTTCTACTGACAGCGTAAAAACTACCGTTGAAGCGCAGCAGTTGGGTATTTACATCTTTTCTGCGGACGTTAAAGAGGCCCGAGTGTCGCTGGGCGGGGCCATACTCAGCTTTCCTAAAGCCCCGCCCCCACACCAACATACCTTATTTGTACACATAACACTCATATGGGCCACGTTGTAGACATTTGTTTTTTGGAGAAAATAAAACTGAATATAAAAATCAGCCCATGATACACACCTGGCGCTGAGACCGACAGAGTTTGCTGGTGACTAGAAGCTCTTTCACCAGAAACTGCAGCTCAGGATGAAGAGGCACAGATCTCTTCACTGCAGCGCTCATCAGTTATGACTGAAGTATAACAGAATTACCACAGAGCATAAGACAATCCATTTTATTGATTAACATGATTGTTTCGCAGATGGAGAAACAAATTACACTGTAATTACCATCCACTAGTGACTCGTTTCCTTTGGGTGTCAGCAGGTAATGTGGACCCTGAGGCAGACGGTACTAAAACAGACATTATTATGTCAGTTAGAAACATGAAACAGTCACTCTTGATTAAGATACAGACCACTAAAATATTACTTTACCTGCTAAGTCTATAAATTGAAGTAATACTACATTTTATTCATTCACACATTCTTGTATGGATCGATGCTTAGTTAAAATACTCTTAGCCTTTATAGTCTAAGCAGGTGAAGCAATCCTACTAAATTCCTGCTTTAAATAACATGCATTGAGAAAATCAATTCATGAACCCTATTGGTCAGAAGGAACATCAGCATGCAAACACAACATTAGTGGAACACAGCAAATGATGATGGACCAGCGGCTGGCAGCACACAAAAAGATTCAATGATATTGATAACAGATTGGCAATTAATGACGCGGTTTGAGCCAAAATCAATTTTGAATGATCAGTCAGTAGAAAATCAAACAAAAAATGTACTTACTGTACACGTGCTTTGGTGGGTGTGATATGCTCTGCGGTGTTTTCTCCAGCTCCTCATCATTCCAGTCATTATTTGTTAGGTAAAGATAAAGGACTGGTCCACGGACATTCAGCTTACCTTCCAGTTTGCCAAAATTGTTGCTGGATGTTTGATGCAGTTGAAGCAAGTTCAACATGCCCAGGTTATCTTTTCATTATCTGTCTTCACCCCAACAATCGCAATCAGGATAAGCAGTCACATGAAGCTGGTTATCAACTCAGTAAATCAACCCTGTACAATATGAGTGTGTTGATTCGATGTGCTCTCATGGCATGTAGCTATGTCAACTTTAGTAGGCTATTATTCTTTTATTTCCACATTAAAAGTATCGGGCTCTGAGTAAGTGGTTGTTCAAACTCGCTTTTAAGAACTTCCCCTCTCTTCAAAAATCAGAATCATTTTTTTAACACACATAAAAATGTTCCGAACATTGTTCTAAATTAACTTCATAAAGCAACGACACAGAAACTCCATTCACGCCATAAAAGGTGCTCAAATAGTGCTTGAAAGACTGAATCTCAACATTTACTCCCCACACATTAGCCTAGGCCTACCTTCCCCCACATAGCAAAAGGTGGGGCGGGTCAACATGCCACATGACAGTCTCTGTAGATAGCTACTAACATAAACACTTTCCTATTAAACTGAATTCCAATAAGCCTACCAAACAATTTTTCTTTTGAGTTTGTTACTTTACTGCAAATGGAATTTGTAAATAAATAAGTCACTTAATGTAATCGTAAATGTCAATGAAATATGGTAGGCCTATAGTGTAGGCCAGATATCTCCTCAGATGTCTGTTAGCGGCCTTTACATGGCTTGATGTATAGCCTAGATCTTAAATTTTACATATAAAGTTCTGTTAACCTGTGGTGAAGTTCAGGATATCAGTAGCTGAGTTGGTTGTAAGTGGAACAACACAACTCTTTATTACAGCCTATGTTAGGCCTATATTGTTCTGTTGATAAATAGTAAATAAATAGATGAATATACGGTGATTGGGCGTATTTAGCAGAATCTAAATATTTACACGAGACATACAAAATGGCTAAATATGAATGTTCTGTTGACCGCTGGATGTAATGGCAGTGTGTGCCCTACTGCCGAAAATAATGCTGCGTTCCCGACTACTGGGAATTCGGAGTTATCGCAGTTGAAACTTCCGACCTCTTTCCAGGTGCATGTCTGACCTTGACAAACTGATGGTTATTTGTCAAGTGTGCACACAACTGAACCCCTAGCAGTGCCCCTGGTGCACCGATGTTAACATTAGCAACATATTTCCAAATCACCTTTCGGAAAGTTTCCGAGTTGCCTAGAACGCAGCGTAAACACAGCAGGCTATGATGTCATCTCCGTGCGACGATCGAGTCTTCCAATTTCGCCATGGCCGAATCTGAGTATGTATTTGTTTTTAATTATATCAAAGTCCATCCGTTCTTTCTTTGCATGCAGTGATATTGCTTTGAGTCTTTCCAAGAAATAAAAGGTTTGCTTATTCTGTCAAGACCTATATTTAGAGGGTTGATGGTAAGAAAAAAGAGCATTTAGGGAGCTTTATCTCACATTGTGTTTACTTTACATTACCGAGAGATAGCCGCGACATAGCTATTGTAATATTTAGTGAACATTTTGAACTATTTATGTGTAATTGAAGTTGTGTAGCTGACACCCTATATTTTGTATGTTCTGTTTGGATTTAGTCATTTTCGCACATGTTGAGCAGCTGACAATAAGTTAAGTGAAGGTTACAATAATCAAACTGGAAAGCTGACGCTACATGTGGCTAACGTTATCGTCTGGGCAGAGGTGACAGCTTGATTCCCACCACGTCTTAAGGCTGTAGAAGCCTTACAGTATAGAAGTCATGGGGATGTCATATGTTTCACAAAAGCTTTCCTCACTGACTATGTGTTTGTATGCCTCTGTTCTCAGGTCAAAAAAAGTGATCAAGTTAGTTCCTGAGTATCTCCTGAAAAAGAGGAAAGCATACCAGGCTATTAAAGCCACACAAGCCAAGCTTGCACTGCTTGAGAAGAGAAAGGTAAATGAGAATTTTTTCCCTTGGGATTATTTTGCAACATGTTAAGAAGTCAAAAACAAGTGAAAGCATAAGGACTAAACTGTGATACATGATGATAAATGATAGATCAGGCTTTACAACAAACATACCATCTATATTTATGTGCTGCTGTATAGTTATGTGTGTATTTCTACATTATTCCAGGTATCAAAAGGCAAATCATTAAAGTTCAAGCGTTTAGAAGACCTTTTGAAAGACAGTCACAAGAAGCATCGTGATGAAACTCGCATCCGCAGAGGCGAACACAGGCCCCCTGCCCCTCTGCCTCCTGCTAAGAACAGGCTAGCCTTCGCCGTCCGGATCAGAGAGTGAGTGCTTTGACTCAACGGGTTTTTAAATGAAATTCCTCCCGATGTTGTCTCTGTTACGTAAATAGGTGTGCTATACAGAAATTCATCAAAAGCTGAAATTGGTTGTACACACGCAAACAGGAGGTCATGTCCAATATCTGTTATACAGTGAACATTTTGTCAACAGATGAGTTGTCAAAGTGAGCACTCGTTTGGTAGGTTTAGTTAAGAATCTTCTCGTAGGAGGCAGCAGGTGTAGTAAACTAGTCAGAAATCATAATCCCTCTACATGCTGCATGCATTTACCTCACGTCACAGTTCACTTCCCTCTCAATGTCTAATGTAACTTGAGCCATATAAGTTATGTGGAGAAGTTTTGGGGGGGTTTTGCGTACACATTGACCATAAGTAAAATGTTGTCATCAGTTTAGTCTAGATGTTGAGAATTTGAATGTACCACAGGGCTGTCTGTTTCCGCTTTGTCCGGTGTTCAAACTTAAACCGGTTTGATATTATGTGAACAGACTGAGCCGGCATTTTGAATAGTCTAAGTTGTCACTGACATTTTAAGCTGCTGTAGGCAAGAGACAGCTAGACAGCCCCAAAACACATGTTCGTGCGTAGTGAGTGCACAGGCAGAGTGCGCGCTGGAAGGGTTGGTAGGCCTGCAAATCATTTCATTCAGACCAAAGGAAATGATTGGCTATTAGGGTAATAATAAATCATAATATTCACAATATACCCCCCAGTCATTCAGCCCTAGTAGCTAACCAGCTATAGTTTGTTGGTACAGTCATTAACATAACAGATTCAAGGGTAAGTGCTTAAATCACTGAACTCACCCTGCCTTTATATGGAACATGCCTTTAATTCTTTACTATGCCGGTAGATCTGAATGAATAACACTTTGTTGCTCACTGTTTCTGTTAATCGAACTAAATGATTGAATTGTGAAGGGGGGGGCTCATTCATTGGATTTCATTTTGTTACACTTGGGAGCGGCTGACTCACATGTGACACCTAGTGGTAAAATTCCGTGTTACTGGTACGGCATTTGGCTTAATATCAAACAGGTTTGAAATGTTTTATATTGGCCCGAGCCTAATGTACACGTCCTATTCTTTGGTTAGATACTTATGAACTGGTCAGTCTCACACTACAGCAAGCAGACTCAGTTTAAAGTGCAGAAACGTATAGAAGATACCTTTTTTTTTTTCTTTTTTTTTTCTTTAAACTGGAAACTCTTAAAAGACGTGTATGTTACAATCGCATACCCCACCTTTTAAAGCAGGGTTAATCGTGAGCTTAAACGAGCACGGCATGATATTTGTTACTGTAGGATTGCGTTGCCATGTTTTTCTTTTCTTCCTTGCTGTGTCAAATGTGTTTTACTACCTCTGTGGCTATCTACTTTCCAGACTTCCTTGTAGGAAGCAAGATTAACTAATACCTGGTGCACACTAGAGGATTTTAAAATCTCATCTGATTTTAAAATCGTGGGCTACCGCAGACAGAAAAATAATTGATGATCCTCTCCTGTTAGAATTAAAGGTGTCAGTCCTAAAGTGATGAAGGTGGTCCAGATGTTGAGGCTGAGGAAGATCTTCAGTGGGGCCTTTGTCAAAATCAACAAGACCTCTGTAGCCATGATGAAGGTGGTGGAGCCCTATGTGGCTTGGGGGTAAGTAACAAATTACTTTGTACTTGTTTGGGGGGGGGGGGGCGGGGGGTGTTTTTGTCTTTTGCATGTTATAAACACATGGTAGCTTCCCAACAGATTTCCCAACTTGAAGTCTGTTCGTGAGCTCATTCTGAAGAGAGGACAGACCAGGATAGGCAGGAGGAGAGTTCCTCTCACAGACAATGCCTTCATTGAGCAGCACATGGGTGAGTCTCTTCCTCAGTTTGATTTAGCCACCGAAGAATGATACCAAGGCACATCACCAACACTCATGTCAAACTTAAATTTCACTCCAGTTAATGAACGTCTACTTGCTGATTGCAAGGTCATTACTGAGCGCAATCACCTTAATTCTCTATTGCAAGACCAGGTGTATTTACAGCTGCCAAAGTATGTTTGGCGACCCAATTTTAGCGTTATAGCGAGAAACACAGAGAGAGATGTTATCTGATATTATGTTACAAGATGCGGCCACAGATGTCATCCGGTACCATGTGGTTCTGATTGTTTCAATAGGCTACGGCATTAACAGGCCTCCTCCACATGCGCCACACCTGCTGCTGTGGAAAGAGAATCACAGCTGGAAAAATCCAAAAGACGAGTTCTGTCTCTTTTCTGTAACTTTATAAAACATACTGTTGATGGAGAAAGTCAGCAGAGCAGACACATACAGGGAGAGAGAGACATGAAAGAGGTGGGGCAAGTTATGCCTTTTTACAGTAAAAGACCAGAGAACAGGAAAAGTAAGGTGAGCAGATTCAAATAGGGAGTAAACACTAAAATAAGGTGGAAAATGAAGTAGAATTAAAAAGGGTGAAATAAGCTACTAGAAATAGAAATATACCCACCTCCGCCACAGTTAGTCATTCTGTGGGAAAAGCTGTATTCAGATTAAATGAAAAAAGGGGAAAATTCTATTTATACCTCTCAAGGGGAAACTCAAAGCAAGTGTGTGTGTTCAAATACTTGAAGGTAAAAAATGCTGCAATGTTATATTACCAAGACGTGATATTTAAAAACTTAAACAATGTAATGTGTATTTATACTTATTATTATATGTTATTGTATGCCTTTTGGTGATCAGTTTAGAATTGGCTGGGGTCTCTGTCCATAGCTAACAATGATACTTTTTTTACTTAAGACATTTACATAAGCAAGTATTTTCTAACAGTGAGACTTGTGTCTTGTACTGGCCCTTGTTCTGACACTTCACAAAGTGTCAGACTGTTATAACACAGTTCAATTGGATCATCAAAGGAGCATGTGAATGCACATAGAGCTGCTGGTTGCAATTCTCAACACTCACCACTAGATGCCACAAATTTACCCACTGAACCTTTAAAATTGGTAAACCATTTTGTTTTAGGCTGTTTACACATGCACGCCCTAAAAAACAAAAAAAAAAAATTTGCATACTGAAATCTGTGAATGAAGTTTTTCCGTGTGCACTAATCCCAGAATGGTTAGTTTGGTGCATGGGCTGTATGTATCTGTTTGTTACTTGAATGTTATTTCAGTTTCTAATTGAAGTTCCATCTCATGAAAAACTTGATTTGTGTAGCTTTAAATAATAGCTCAAAAAAATGGACAGCCTTTTTGTCATACACGTGTGTGTGTGTGTGTGTGTGTGTGTCCCCTCCCTTTTTTGGTCTTGTTTACACTCTGTCACCATCCTGTCATCCATAAAATCTTTCCATACCTCCTTTCTCATCACTCTCCTCTCCTTCTTGTTTCTCAGGTAAACATGGCATCATCTGTTTGGAGGACATGATTCACGAGATCTACTCGGTTGGTAAGGCCTTCCGGGCTGCCAACAACTTCCTGTTGCCTTTCAAGTTGTCAGTGGCTCGTCACGCTGCCAGGGATAAGGCTGGGCTCCTGAAGGACCTGGGAAACCCTGGGTTTCGTGATACAGACATTAACTCTATCATCAGACAGCTGAACTGAGGAGAAACGCATCCAATGTGGACACTCCAGTTATTTCGAGAAAGCTTTTGTTCTTGAGGAGCAACAGCCAATGATGTCAAAATATGTTAAAAATATTTTTGGTTTCTTTGGCAGTGAAGCTCATGGGAGTCCCCCAGAGTCATTTCTCATACATTAATCTGTACACCCACTCTCTGGTTACACTTACTCTGCAACTGCTGGGAGACATCAGAAGGACCTAAAGTGGAGACTATCGTTATCCATGTTGTTTTTTTGTTTTGCACATGTTTGAAATACAATATCATGTAGTGCCCCCTCCCCCCCGACCATGGACTAATGGAAGCAGTTGTGCTCTTTGGTAAAAATGTGTAACAATATTTTGAATCACTCGTGACATGTAAAATATTGTCAAAAGGTGCTTAGTTGTTACACAAAATATTCCTCAATTTGTCAGAAGAATTGATCACTACTTATTACATATGCAAGGACAGTCATAGAATAATTAGGACGGCTTGTCCTGCATGCAG
This sequence comes from Micropterus salmoides, assembly GCF_014851395.1. Taxonomy (NCBI): domain Eukaryota; kingdom Metazoa; phylum Chordata; class Actinopteri; order Centrarchiformes; family Centrarchidae; genus Micropterus; species Micropterus salmoides. The sequence continues at coordinate 4,339,497 of NW_024040928.1, read as the reverse complement.
GAGCAACCAGCCCATCTACAGCTAGCTCATTTACTGCATTTAGTAGTGTTCAGTGTGGAAAGGTGTGAAGTCTGAAAATCTGTTAAACACTCATTCATTGACTTATGATTCACTGTTGATACACTTTGTTTTTACAATAAAAAAAAAGATCCAGTACTTTTGCAATGATAATTAAGATGTTTGATAGAAAATGAGAGCATGTCTGGTCATACAGAAGGTGCCATCACTGTACACAGGAAACATGATGTGTGGATACTCTGCTCTGGTTTTAGTAATTTGATTATCAGAGGCACCCTGCTCCAACTCCAAGTAGTTTACATTATATGATGAGCCAGCATTTCCCTAATCATCCAGAACTTTGTGAAGTGTGTAGAGACTTTGTCAGTGCTGAAGAAAGTTTAGATGATGGTTTCCCTAAATGCATTTCTGTCAGGTTGGACATAGAATTATTAGTTTTATAAATGTAATCAGTTAAGGCTATGGGATTATGTCATGTTTGTTCAGCCTCATTCTCCCCTGTGGTGTTAGACTGGTGTCACTGTGAATTCAGTGAGGCATGAGTCACCAGCCAGAGGAGGGGAAAGATGTGGCAACCAATGCAGCTGCGCTTCTGCTAATGCGCACTGGGAGAAATGGAGAATGGCGCCGGGAACGCTTGATGAATGTCATTGATGTATTCCCCAAAGTGGACGCCTGTGTGTATGTGTGTGTCGCCAGCCAGATGGATGCTACGGAGGATAGTCCTGTCACAATGTACTTAGACGTTGAAATGAACAGGTAAGAAACAGACAACCGTGTGTATGTTTTTTGCGGGGTAAGTGATGTCAATTAATAATGATGACTTCCCTGCCTCCACCGCGGCAGCGGTTGCAGACTGGCGTTATGAGAAACATTGAACCGGTTCCTTGCACATTTGAAGTGATGAAATGATTTCGACAGACGGCTGCTTATCTTGTGAGTCACCTTCACTGGCTTTATAGTGTAGTTATATTGCATTCCTTTCTAAGTGGAAAACTTGTGCTCCCAAATCAATGCACCAACCTATTCACATGTATTTCAGCCCGCCTAAGCATGCTATGTCGGGAAGGTCGTAATTATAAGGATTTGGAATATGTGGCGAATGAGGACTGCAAGCAGGGGCGGCAGGCCATCAGAGGGCGCAGTCCTCCCCGAGCCACAAAAAACATTCATTAAAATTAATTATACAGATTTTTAACATTTGTGCGTTTGTTATATGGAATGCACCTACTATGTATAAAATATAATAGAAAACCTCTTCCCCTCCACATGTCTGCATATCTCAACAGCATATGAGGCGGGTCTCTGCAGCAATTTAGCCAATTGCTGATTAAATATCCAATCAAATAATTTTATTTACATTGCAAAATCACCATGCAATCTATGGTCCCAATTCACTTTCCAAAACACACTCAAATACAAAAGAGTAAAAAAAATAAATGGAACATGACGACAAGATTTATGTCACCCCAGAAAGGGGCTATTATTGTATGGTGAGCCACTGCTTATTTAACTTGATTAATTCCAAAGTACTGACCTAGGATGCTTTCCAGGATCCAAGTTAATGGGTTTTTTTTTGGTGGGGGGGTCCATCTCAGTAAGGTAAGGAATTTTGAAGCAGAAGTTTGCTCGAGCTTATTATCTGTAATCCTCATGGCACTTGACTCCCATTCCTACTTTCACTTCATGTTTACTTTGATCTCTATTGGTTTCCCCAGCTAAACAAGGTCCACAGGTTCTCAATAAATCAACATTTTATAGAACCAACCGGGTGATTTAAATAACACTCATGTTACTGTTTTTATGTTGGAATAATAATAATTGTTAAATATTTAACTGCAAAGGAGTAGGCCTACTGCGTTTTTTGATCCCTTCTGCTTTTGAGATTGACCCACAGTGAGATGTTTGCTGAAATTGATTGGATGTGACACAGTCCTGCGTAGAATATTTCTACTGGCTGCATAACGTTAAGCGCTTTAAAGCCGTGTAATGGCAAACTAAGCCTATTTAACAATAAAAACCTACTGTGGCTATAGTGTATTTAGTAGTAGTAGTAGTAGTATTTTCAACCAAAACGATTCAAACCATGTAAGTGCAGCAACGATAATAAATAACCGAAAGCGGGAAATGACTTGTGGGTGTACCAGGAGCGCGTGAAGCCAGCTAGTAAAGTGGGCGGTCTGTCAACGCCTGATCCAACGAACACATGCGAGTGATGTGCCGCAACGTCAGTGTTTAATCAGCGAGGAATGCTTAAAGGTAAGCCTGTTCAGTCATTTACTCAATTCTGACGATATTCATATGGAAAGGATTGAAACGCGTGTCGTCGTCTGTGAGGCTGCCGGGTGTTAGCTGACCTCGGTGCGCCTGATAACAGAAAGAAGTGTGGACGACTGGGCAACAGAACCATGTGCGCGCATAGTTAAATATCAAACACGTTTGTGTGTGCTGGTTCCTGCAGGTTGCCGTTTCCTCATGGCGCGATAGTAAATGCAGCGGTATTGGTTACAGGACAGCGGGTTAATGTCCTGTCCCGCGCAGTTAACTGCACCATCGTTCAGCCACGTTAGCACGCCGGCTGGCTAGCTCACACTGGAGCTGAAATGAAGGACTTGCCGGAGCGTGTGGGGACTAATTAGCCGACAGCAGGCATTTGTCTACATTGCATATTGGAACGGGAATATGTACCTAAATAATACACACATTCTTTATCAGTAGACGTTGAGGGCTTAACTTGTAACTTATGTTGGGGGTGACCTTTTAGACAATAGCGTTAATGGTTAACAGACAGTTGTTGGATTCACCACTATATCCTTGCACTGTTCTGTGAAAGGCCAGTGCTCACTTCTTGGTTTGAATGAACCTGTTTAATTTTATTACCGGGAGAGGGGAGGCACTTTGACTACTTTTGATAGTCCTGAGTAAGGACTGAGTGGTCACAGATGTTTATTGAGAATGAATAGAGGCATTGGGTGTCTGAAATGTATTTCTGCTATTTGGTTGCTGCTTCTCAGTTCATGGTGTAACCTAAATAGATTGAAAACTCAAGTCACTGTATTCATTGTTTGGTGACATTGTGCTAACTGGTTCTCAGATTGAAGCCTTTCCCAGTGCCTTACTCTTAAGTAAAACACATTTCCCTGGCCCAATACAGTGGAGCAGCATCATCAACTGGCGGTCTGCAGGCCACATCCGGTCCCACAGAGCTCCCCATCCTGCTCACAGAATGGCCACTGATGAAAGTATTGCAATATTTATATATTTGCTGCACTAGGAATTGGGAATCTGTGGAGAAATTTGTGGAAATGCTGAATTTGGTGACTGAACATTTCCTACTTCTGAAGCTTCACATTACTAGCATTTAACTGGCGAAAGACATGTTGACTTTTATTATGAAATAGTCACAGGAAATGCAAATTGAACAAATGTAATTGAGGACCCCCGTAATTGTGTCTTCAGAGAAAGTTGGATAGAGTTTGTAATGTTTTGTGCAGTGATCACAGGAAGGTGCTTCTCGAATAATCCTGTCCTTAAAGTGTACGTGCGCACAAAAATGGCGTTAAGCCAAAAAAAAAAAAGATTTAAAACACCGGACGCACACCTGCAGGTAACTTTCCCTTTATGAATCACAGTCAACCTGGAAATGTGCACCTGTGGATCCGCCTCATATCCATTCCTCAACATGCCCACATTAAACTATAAATAAGTAAGCGACGCACACGCACTGGGCCATCCGCGTGATGTAAAAGGAAATGTAATTTAATCAGACCAGGCTACCACCTTCAATTGCTCTGTGGTCCAGTTGTGATGCTTACGTGCCCAATGCACACTCTTTTGGCAGTAGACCGGGGTCAGCATGGGCCCCCTGACTGGTCTATGCAGCCCCATACGCAGCAAACTGCAGTGCACTGTGTTCTGACACCTTTAGTAATCAGGTAAAACTGATTAATCTGCTTTGTTTGGTGACATAAGGAGTCTGTTCATCTTTTCTCTCCATGCCCTTAAAAATGCATCTTCTGTAACTTCTGCATATTACATTATAATCTATTAATTAAGCTATATGTCTCATTATCATAAAAAATTTGAAATCAAAATGGCAGATGGACCTAATTATTGATTATGATGGAATTTTTGTGTGTCAGAATGACAGACACAAAGTCTAACGCAACCTCTGATCGCTCAGTGTCTCTGCTATATGTTTGGGGCAGGCTATGTCACAAGTCAGGGCTGGATTCTCGTGTGATATTGCCCACACCTAGTTTAGCATTTATCAGTATTCAACCCATGCCCAACATATACCAGCACATAAATCAGTGGTAGCAATTTTATATTTCACTGGTCAGTAGCTCTTTATGTTTGCTGCTTATAAACATTTTATCAGCGCTGTCTAGTTTGACAGTTTGGTCCAAGTTTCATTAGCTTGGTGCGTTTTGCTGGTCAGGCCTGCTGTCTGGACACCGGTCCAAACTTGCAACCCATAAGAGCAGTGAGATATGTGACTTTTCAAATGTGGACTGGACACACTTCTGTTGGTCTTCGTATCAAAACTGCCCCACATTAGATCCACTTCGGATGAAAATCTGTCTAGATGGGAAGGGGGCCAGACGGATCTGCCAGAGAAAAAAAAAACATGAGCTTGGCGGATTCGTCTGGGTTCCTAGGCTAGTGGAAAGGCACAGCTGTAGAGAAATAGGCCTCGACCAACTGGTGCAGAAGCAAATTGCTTGCTGTGAGCCATGTTCTTTGTATTGAACGTTCCTAAGTATTGTATTTTGTTGCCATGTTAATGCAAGCCACTAACTGTACACTATTCAGATTGTAGTAGTCCTTCTACAGTCCTACAACTATTTCCATACTGTATCAGTAGTGGAAGTAGGCAGTGTGGAACCATTTTAAAGTTTCTGAGAAAGACGCAAAAATGTCTGTTTGCAGACGCTGTTCTGCTGAATTGTCTCCTAGCACATCCACTCCATCTGTGGCTGACTTCTTAGAAAAGGCAACAAACGGTCTGACCCGCTTTGACTGTTTCTGTCAATCGTTACTGAGAAGGTGAATAAGCTAGCTGCACCTACATTTGGAGTGCACACGTATTAAAGCCTTTATGGTAAATCCACTGAAACGGCCCAGTGCGAGCTGACAGGCAGGTTAGAGACTTTATCCTGTTAGTTTGTCTCAAGTGTTGCAGTATGAGAGTCCTACCTGAAGAGAGGCTGCAAAGAACTACACACATTATTTATCAAACTGGGTCAGACTTGAGGAATTTAGTGCGAGGATACACATGTGACAACGTCCAGTTTTCAAAATAAGGTGTCTATACAGGATGGAAATAAGATTAATTGGATTATAGTCACAGAAAGTATAAAACATAGTACATTTGTTCATTAGAAGTAAATGGACACATGTAATTTACTTTACTGGACCCTCTCAGGCCTCGGACCCCCCCACCATAGTCTCTCCAAATCCTGTGAGTAAAAAGCACATTTTGACTATTTAATTTATGCAGTGGTTTAAAAAAAAAAAAGGCAAAATAAATGGACAAAAATGTGAATTTACTTGTTCGGTGTTCAGTATTCGGCAAATTTTTACATTATATTCGGCTTCGGCAAAGAATTTTTCATTTCAGTGCATCTCTACTTTTAGAGAGCAGGTTACAGGACCTTCTCACACATGTCAAAATGAAAAAGTGCTCCAGGTTAGGCTGCTGGACAGAGCTGCTTTGTATAAATAAAATCCCAATGAAAATAAACTGCAATATGAAGTCCGTCACGTGATGTAACCTTTAGTGGTTCCCACAAAATGACAGTGAAACTATGGGTTTGTATATTTTAGTTGTAAATATTTGAAAAAAATACAATACCCTTTTTCGTGTAAATTATTTCTTATGTTACCATTTTGGATTCTGCCGTTAATGTACCCGGGGGCGGTCTGCACACGTAAAAAGCTGTGAAGAGAATTTTTTTTTCCTTCTGGGTTAGGGTTAGGCCGATAGACGATTCCGTCGTCCATCGGCAATGGCTGATAGACAGGTTTTAATCCCCACGAACATTATTATTATAAATTTTAAATATGCTTCGCACTTTCCTCGGAATTCTCTTCTCCCCCACACTCAGGCCCAGGTGAGCCTTGTGGGCTTGTTAATGACGCAGCCTTCAAACAACCGAAACCAACATCTGCACCTGTGTGTTCACTGCTGCCACTTAATATTCCCAAAGTGATGAAATTATTCATAAAGTCAGTCTTGCATTTGATTGCGTGGTCAGTGAAAGTTGACTAAAGTATGTAAACCTGGCAATCTGTAAACTTTCTCAGGTGAAGGTAACAGCACCTGAAGGCAACCCTACAAGAGCAAGACTGCCAAAAAAGGCCCCGCAACGCTACAGATATTGAGCGTCATCGATGGATATCTTTTTCTTGTAAAATGTACGGTGCAACAACACGTGTTTATTAATCGATGGGAAAATGTCCTCAATGTTGTATCCCTAGATACCATAACTGTGAAGCTTCTGGGCTTTTTTTTTTTTTTTTTTTTTTTTTTTTAAGCACTGGAGAGATTTTAATACCATGCCCTTTTGTAATGTGCCAGCTTTTAATGCCTGTTTTTCACATTGATGCTGCTCATTTTATGGCATCTTAACAGTAGGGGTCTGATTGTTTCTGGCCAGCAGTGCAACAAACGGCTGCAAGCTCCAATCTTATAACTCTCAACAGTAGCAAAGGTTTCTATGAAACAGCAGATCAAGGTGTCCATTATAGTATGTGTGTGTGTGTGTGTGTGTGTGTGTATATATATAAAATATTGTCTTGGTGTGCCTTGAACTACTGTACATAGCATCTGCAAAAGATTGATGTAGCATCAGTAACAAAATGTGATGCTTCCCGTTTTTCTTCCTCTTGTCTCAGTCTGTGCTGTTGGTAGTTATGTCAGTGAGCAGGCCAGGGTTCAGCTGAAGGTTTAATGATTACTTAAATTATTGGCCTTTTCGGTCTCTGAGATACAGATCTGGGGCCTGTGGGTGCACACATCCCAAAGCTGATGATAGCCTGTGAGTAAGCATTATTTTGTCATCAAGTTTTGGCACTTGTCGGGGGGGGGCGCATCTGCGCCGCCGATGTCCGAGATTGGTCGAGGCAGCTCTGAATTTTCATGAATATCGGGAGACTGCCAAAGGAGTTAAATCCAGTTGTTTATCTGGATCTTTGTCTCTCAGGAGATTCAGCTTCTCCCCTTTTCTCCCTCTCTCCTAATTTTCATGTTACCATGGCGCTCTCCCTCTGTGTGTTGGTTTCTCCTGTCTGTGTGAATGCTGTTATCCTCGCATATGTTTGTGTGGCCTGTCCTCTTTTCAGGTCTCTATCCTACTTAGTGGATGACACCTGAAGCTGCTCATTTATCCTCCTGGATCCATCCTCTTCACTTATGTTTCAAAGTCTACATGTTGTCATCTTAACTGTATATATTTTACGACTGAGCGAGACTGAAAGACAGCATCAAGGAGGCAAAGCGGAGACATAGCAGAGACTGGCAAGAGACCTCAACACCAACAACACCAAAACATCACAGGCAACCAAAGCGGGGAAGCTTCATATGTGAGGCCACATTACCAGATGAACTTAAAACCTTTCATGCTCGCTTTGATCTCCTCAACAAGGAGTCAGCTGGAAAGTCTACTCCACCTCCAGAGGAATGGCCCCTGTCAGGATCTACAGCAGATGTGAGGAGAGTCCTGTTGAGAGTGAATATGAGCAAAGCTGCTGGGCCTGATAACATTCTTGGCCGTGTACTAAAAACCTGTGCCAATCAGCTAGTTGATGTTGTTACTGACATTTTCAACATCTCACTGTCTCAGGAGAGGGTTCCCACCTGCTTCAAGACAGCCACCATCATTCCTGCACCTTTAAAAGTCTGCAGTGTCTGAACGTCTACGGCCCTGTGGAACCCACCCCCATTCTGATGACATGCTTTGAGAAACTGGTTCTTCAGCACATAAAGAACAACATCCCAGCCAGCCTGGACCCTCTTCAGCTTTCAGAACCAACAGATCCACAGAGGATGCCATCTCCACTGCCCTCCACTCAGCCCTCACACACCTCGAGGAAAAACAACGCCTACATCAGAATGCTGTTTATGGATTTCAGCTCAGGATTCAACACTGATTCAACATTCATCTCCCCATGAAACTGATCTGCAAACTCAGCACTCTGGGCTTGAGTACCACCCTCTGGTCGAGGCAGATAGCCAAACAATCCTGAGTCTAGGTTCTGTTGAAGGTTTCTGCCTGTTTTAAAAGGAAGTTGTTTCTTGCCACTTCGCCAAGTGCTTGCTCACGGTAGGAATTGTTTGGTCTGTGTAAATAATAGTACAAAGAGTCTAAAACCTGCTCTATATGAAAAGTGGAGTGAGGTGACTTATGAATTGGCCCTATATAAATAGAATTCAGTTGAATTAAACTCTGCAATTGAATATTTGACGTCCTCACAGTCAGACCCCAGACAGTTTAGATTGAAAAGAAAAAAGAAAAAAAACATTTTAATAAATGGTAATAGCGTATTGCTATACTTGTAGAATCACAATACATATCGAATCGGCACCCCATCGTGATCGTATCAAATTGGGAGATAAGCATATCTGCCCAGCTCTAATTATATGTAGTGTAGTTGGCAGTACGCATGGGGCTGACCTGAACTATAGTAGCAGGAGAGTTGTATCGCATCGCTGTCTGGAGCTGCTGTGCTGGCTCTGGGACGGTCTCGTCCTCTCTGCATATTAGCTTTGCTGCAGAAACTGTTGCCACAGTTTGCTAGCCCACAACTTAGCTAATGCTAGTTATGTTAGCTGTTGTGTCGTCGTGCGTTCTATGTCATGGTATTTCTTATGGTATTAGATTTCTCCAGAATCTCATACCCCACCTTGTAATAACCAGATAAGTATATAATGTTTGAAAGGCATTTGGAAAAGACAAACTGCTCTGCTATTAATCAAACTGACCTTGTAAAATTGTGAAATGAGATGGAACTGCTGTTCTCATTTAAAATCAGTTTTATGACTGATACAAAATAAGACACATTTCTGTCTCTTCCTGTCGAGGACAAGAAGAAGAATTCCTTAGTATTTCTCAGGTTCACTGCTTTAATCCCTCTTAATATTCTGTTTGAGTGGTCTGGTTGCCTGATGAGGAGAATGAAAATGCGTGGTTTGCTGTGAACTACTTTGATAGGATTTTATAAAGCACTGGCCTCATTCACCAGTCTGACCTGTTCTGCTGCGAACCTTCCAGTGCTCTACCTGCTCTCTCACCATCAAACAGCAGGGTCTTCTGTTTTCCACCATTTACACACAAAATGGTAATGTATGGGTGAAAGCACCGAGGCCGCCAGCTCAGCTCTGGCTACCTCGTGTAATGTATAATCATTGTCCTTGTGTTGCCAGGCAACCACGGTCTCCCTGACCTCCTTATGTGGCTTGTGTTTTGTGACGCGGTCTCATACACACTGCCTGGCCAAAACACAGGCAGGACTGCACATGCAAGTTGGAGAGGTGCTTGGCCCTTTTTCAAGCAGGAAAAAAAATGGTAGTTCACACTAAAGTACACTAAAATGTGTTTCTGAAACATTTTTGAAAAAAGGGAAATAGGCAATGCAGTCACAGAATATTGATTCATATTGAACCTGAAAGTCAGAATTTATTGCATTTGTTTCACATTGATACTGCCAATTTTAGTATGGCATTTTTTTTCAACTGACTTTTTATTTAAGACATAATACAAAGAACACAAATAGAGTTGCTTATACAATTGGTTATTTTTTAATTGTTTATATCCTAAACATAGTTCTGACATTATTAGACAATAACATTTGTTTGTGCTTTCATACATTTCAATAATCATGATACATAGACAACGAAATAAACAAAAGTAAAAATTTGGAAGGGGGGGGGTGACTAAAGTTAGTATGGCATCTTAACTGTTGGGTTCTTATTGTTTCTGCCCAGCAGTGCAACGAAGGGCTGCCAGCTCCAATCCTGTAACTCTCTACAGGAGCAAAGGTTTCTGTGAAACAGCAGATCAACGTGCCCACTATATATACTCCAGACCAGCCCAATTATTAGCACTCCAGAAAAGGTCTAGTTACTTTAAATACTGTTAAAATGTTTTCTATTTTCTTGCCTTGAACTGCAATGCATAGCGTCCTCAAAAGACAGATGTAGCAGCTGCCTATGAAGTGACACATTCTGTGCACTGACTTTAACATTAGACCCACATAATATCTGCTGAAACATCCACGTGATGGGTGTTTTTGAATTGGGAGTTGCACTGTTATTTCTGTTCACAACCAATCATTTCAGGTAGATTAGAAATAATAAGTCCTAATAAGAGTGGGATTTAGTAGGGTCATATGTCTTGAATATCACGCAGACAAGCAGTCTGTTCAGAACACTACTGAAGTTTAATGAACACACACACACACACACACACACACACACACACACACACACACACACACGATCTCACACACTCATAGTCTCACACATGTAAATCGTAGCAGAGTTGTTCTTTGGTTACAGAGACAAGTTGCCAAAAAGGCAATAACCAAGCACTCAAGCTAGTAAAAGGTGGGCTCTGTGACATTGCCTTGGTCTTTTCCCTCCTGTCATTTGAAACATTTGCCCTTCACTGCCATTTACAGCTGCCAGCATGTGAATATGGCTGGCGAAGTGCCTCTCTGAAGAACAGATCAACAGGTGTCTATGTGAAAGTCCTGCTTGGCGTGAGAGTAGAGCCGATACAAAAGTGTGTGTGTGTGTGTGTGTGTGTGTGTGTGTGTGTGTGAGAGAGAGAGAGAAAGCACTGCTGTTGAGAAAGCTGTGCAATCTGAAAGTGGTAGCCATGTACTGTTTTCTGACATTTTATGGACACTACCGTCAATAAATCAAGAAAATAATTTGCTGCAACCCAAGTACCAAAACATACATTCGTACAAATGTATATGTAGTGTGGCCATTGCATAGTTTTGCCATCAGAGTGCTGACAAGTTTTGTTTTTTTTAAAACTGTAAAATACCCCGTTCTATACATATCTTGGTTACATTCCTTTAATAAATAAATGTACTGGATCCTTTAAAAACATGTTTGTGTTATTTAAAACATTTTTTTTAACAATCAATATATCAAATTCTTAACTCTCAATATCAGTATGGGGCCTCACAATACCAGTAATGGTCGGGCCATAGTGACAACAATTCAAATGTGAAAGGTAAAAACAAACTGTTTAATGGAAGTTATGCCTAACTCAAATTCAGAATTTCTTCAGCTGTTAACTATAAACTAAATGATATTCACCCTGTGTGCTAACTCAAATGCTTGATGCTGTGTAGGTGGGATTTTTTCCACTCTGTATGCACACCTACAGTTTTGTGCTCACACACAGCTAATCTCTGATCCTAATGGAACTGGGGCTCAGTGATTCCATCTCCCCTATCCTCTCCTCCCCATCACTCTTCCTCTTCCCACCCTAAGCCTTGCCTTTAATGTTTGTATGTCTGTAATGTTTTTTTTCCATATTTCCAACTATCTTTGCTGCACAAAGCTTCCCTCTCCTCATTCCATTTACCTGGCTTTCCTTTTAACCTCATTTCTCTCTTACCTCATCTCTCTGCAGTCAGCTGCCCTTTTGCTCTTCCTCATCACAAAAACTGTAAGAGACTGCAGCACAACACACTGTGAAAGAGAACATGGTGTTATGTGTAGTGGAACACAAGCGTTATTTTCAGATGAGCACAGCGAGGAGCTAAAACTTGTCTTCAGTGTTTACATCAAAAATATGTCCCCCAATGTGAAAGTTCTCTTGTAAAAATACAACAAGGGATTGTGTTTTGTTTTGGTTAAAATAATCTGCACCCAACAGAATAGAATCGTCTGTTTTTGGAAAGCATTGCACAGGTATTGAATAATTTGTAACAATATTGTGCAAGGTCATTTTTCTCTCGCATTTCTTATGTGTGTGGAACTATTTTGCTAAACTTCTCCTCCTGCCTCCATAGTGACCGTGATTGGAGGTGGTGACAAAGATACTCCCCTCCAGTGAGCCTGAGGTCTGACTGGCCAGTGTGTGTCAGCCAGCCAGCAGCAGCTTGATCTCAGTAGACACAGTAAGTAAGTTCTTTGCTGTTTTTCTTTGTAGCTTTGGCTGTCATAAAGACTACATTTTGTTTGTTGTTGGGATCTTTCTCTGACAAGTTGTTCAGGAGTTATGAGGGGTTTTTTCCAGCTGTAATTTAGACACAAACTAAATGCAGTCCTAACTGTGACTGGGGAAAGCAGATAGGTATGGTAAAGTGTATGTTTTCTTGAATATGCAGATGACTGGGTGCAAATGTGTGTAACAGTGAAGGAAGCGGATTAATATGCTTTCTTGTTTGTCCTCTTTGAGCTCTTCAGTACAGTAACAAAAAATGTGATATTTTTAAACAAGCACAGTAATGAATTAAAGTTGATTTAGTTGTTTTTACTGAAGATTTGTGGCACTTTTTGATTTGGGACTATGGTGTCGTTCTGCCCTGATACACATTTTATCCTAGCACTCGAATTAGCACTGTATAGTATGTGTACTTGAAAATAATAAAAAACATTTTATGGTCAAATTTCAGATAAGATATCCTAGTAGAGGAGCAAAGTCACTCATGTATTTCCTCACATTCTTTTAGCCTTTCATGCAGCAGTCTTCTCTCATTCATATTCTTTGGCGTGGTGCAGGGTTTTTCTTGGCTCAAAATGAGCTGGAGGTGGTACCATCCTGATCACCTGCATGAGTACTGTGCCTTAAACTGGCTTAAAGCAAACACTTTTTACAAGCGGCGTATTTTAAGAGTTCTAATAATTATATGACAACTATCATGTTAAAGCATATTTTATTCAATATTAAATCAAACGCAATATAAAAGCGAATGTGTTAATTTACACAGCTAACAAACAGTAAGCTGTTTAAGATCAAATCAAATGTTACATCTGCTCTTGTTATTTATAATTCGTCCTCATGCAGTGATGTGAATTCCTAGAAATTAAATGTTCATCTGCAATTTTCTGGAGTTTCCCAGCAATATTTGTTCTTGCTGAAGCATGCCACATGACCTGGTTCGGCTCTGTTTGAGACTGAATATTCTGCCAGTAAAATATTATTTATGTAGATCTCCTCCTGTTTTGAAGCAATTAAGTAATCTCCTCCCACACTTTTATTAGGCAGCCTATCGTTTTTATAACTTATTTTATTTTACCTCCTAATTTCAATTGTTTGTTTTTATTGCGGTTTCAGCAGCGTAAACTAACACACTGGCATTCAGACGCACATGCAGACCACACGACTTTCAGCGTCGGCCGATGGCCACACTACACGCCTTGGCGTCTTGTGACGGGAATCTTGAAGTCGTTGTGGCGTTTACATTACGTGACTGAACAGTGACAGGGGATGGATTCCTTTTACTATGTGATGATATACAAATGGGAAAACTGACGTAATATTTGAGGTGACAGAAAGTCATCACATTAAGGATTCATGTGTTAGACTGTCCCGCCAACTGTATACTCAGAAGTCTGCTATTTAACCGACAGCATGAAAACTTCAGGAGATGTAAAGAAAACTCTTAATACCTGAATGAAAATAGAGTTAACACATTTGTAAGTTGAGGTTTAAGAGAAATAAGCTCATTGAGTGTCAGCAGTGTTTTGAAGAAGAGATCTGTGCCTTTAGGTGGAGTGAGTCCAAGAGAGAGCAACTTTGAGGGCCCCTATCTCCTCAATGGTTTGTCATTCTTATTCTCATGTAGGAAGAAATGTGTTCAGATTGACATTGGTCAGAATGTGCTTGGTTTCTGACCGAATGCCCCTCTGTTGCTCTTAAACTTCCTGTTTGTTATTAAACCAACGAATAAAGAAATCCCTCTATTTCTCCTTCTCTTGTTTTTCTTGCCCCAGTCTCCCTATGGGTGAAGCGCTTTCTGTGCCGTTGTAATCGGCCCCAACGGCCTTCACTCCCCCATCCCACACACCCACACTCATCATGGGAGAAGTAGTCCTAATGCACTTCACCGCTGTGGACTACGCCATCTTTGCCTTATTGCTGGTGGCCTCAGCTGGCATCGGCCTCTTCTATGCCTTCTCTGGTGGGCACCAGCGCACAACACAGGTAGCCTTTGGTATTGAACAATAAAGATTATTTTTAGTCATTTATCTCCTTACAATACTTCCTTTACTTTTCATCCTCCACCATTTAAGACTACAGGGACATTTCAAACGTTCACGAGTCACAAGATTTGAGTTTAGTGTTTTTAGAAAATGCCTGACACGGACATTTTGTTTTAGGAGTTCCTCATGGCTGACCGCTCCATGAGCTGCCTGCCTGTGTCTCTGTCCCTGCTGGCCACTTTCCAGTCGGCTGTGGCCATCCTGGGTGCTCCATCTGAGGTGTACACCTTTGGGACTCAGTACTGGTTCCTGGGCTGCTCCTACTTCTTGGGCCTGCTCATCCCAGCTCATGTTTTCATACCTATCTTCTACAGACTGCGGCTGTCTAGCGCCTATGAGGTACACACAAGTAGAGAATTGATACACAACATGCACACATGGTTTACAATGACCACCACTATGGTGGATTTCTGACCTGTTGGTGTATTTACTTTAACATTTCTTAATTGTAATGTCCTCTCTCCTCCCTGTTTTTCTTTTATACTCTATCAACACTTGTCTTTCTCAAGTATGATCTCAGAGCTGAACATTCTTATCTGTCCTCTGAACTTCTTATTCTTGCTGTGTTAACATTTAACAGAAACAAATCTTCTTGTCTGTTGGAACACCTTTTAAAGGGTCTTCATCTACAGCCAGACTGATGAGCGTTTCTCTCATGAACCTCAATAACACCAATCAGTCATTTGCCAGAGAACAGTACTGCAGTAATGTCCTGTGAACTGAGAATGAGTTCTAACTGAATACTGAAAACTGACACTTCTGATCCCGAACATAAACATACCATATTTCACAGAATGACTCTGAGATGATATTTTAATCAGCCTTATGATTTTGTTTGTTCTTTTTTATTTTATTTTTTTTTACATTCTCTCCCCCTGACAGTACCTGGAGCTGCGCTTTAACAAGACGGTTCGCATATGTGGGACTGTGACCTTCATCTTTCAGATGGTATCTTTGTCTGCGTCATACTTTCTTTCTACATTAGTTTCTGGCCTTTGTTGTTATGTCAACACTAGCAGGAATCAGGGATCTAATTGGCACTCATTTTGATAATATGACCACGACCCTGGACTTAAAATCTCACCTAAATGGCTTCTAAGTAAAGACGTTAATCATTTGACAGAGAAAATTATGTCAAATTACTTTATTGCAACTGCACCTGCTGAGATAGTAAAACATTAAGTAAGAAAGGCAATCACTGTCTAAACGACAATTTTATGCTTGCCAATAAAAAGGAAATAATCTCGACCTCTCAGTTTGGTTTTATCCTCGGAACTTGTTTTGGCTCAATGCATCTCCAGTTATTTGATTAGAAATCAAGAAAATGTTTTTGTCTTTAGAGCGCTGTGATTAGATGTGAAACAGTAGTTGATAATTTAGAAATAACAGACCTAAGAATGCGTTCACTGGCCAATTATATTACAGCCTGACTGAAACTTGCGTCCTGGAAATGTCACGTTGAACCATGTGAAACTTCTGTTATGGTTTCCTTTTATGAGGTTAACAGCATCGATATTTTATCTCCAATAGAAACAGGGGTTCAGTAATGTCATGAATTGATAACATTCTATTCTCAAAGCAAATTCAGATAAATTAATTTAAAATGAATTCATAAACGTGTATGAACAGGTACTGATGGTGGGTTGCTCAAAGGCTACTTTGACTTTTTCATCAGCAAAAAGAATGACACAGTGTACAACTGTGTGTACATTTAAACGCGTACAAACAGTTGTAGTATTAAACTGTCCCATGGCCTCAGTCTTTCTCCAAATGTTATAAAAATGCTGAACCCTCAAAAGTCACAGACAGTTAAGCAGGACTTTCCCTGACACCTGTCAGCTACATGTAAAACATGACCCCTGAACTCTGCTCTGTTTTTGAGAGTCTTCCTATTCTGCTATGTGTTTTTCTCTTCTGCAGGTCATTTATATGGGGGTGGTGCTGTATGCTCCAGCTTTGGCACTCAATGCAGGTAAGAGTAGGGTATTTTACCACAGGTCCCATCGCACCACATTTTACACCAACTGGAGCATAAAGTAACCGATGGTACTGGATACAGAGCATGTTGTAGTTATAGAATGAGCGCTTGAAAAATTGAGTCGCCTGTGAAGTGTTTTCTAATACTTAGTGTTCGCTTGCAGTGACAGGTTTTCACCTATGGGGAGCCGTGTTGGCCATGGGATTGGTGTGCACGATATATACTGCTCTGGTGAGTCCCTAAATCTTTCATCAACCCAGTGTTCATATCATCAGTGACAAAATATTTTGTGACTGCTACAACAAAAGCTAAACAATATCTAAATGAAGATTAATCTTTTTTTTTTTTTTAAACTAATATATTTGTATTTGGCGACAAATTAAAACTAAACTCTATTGTAATTTCTTGGAAGTTTCTTTAGTAGGCAACAGCTGGTGAATACAATCCAGCATAACACCCCTCTTTCCTTCTGTCCACCAGCACTTGATTGGAAAAGCTTTTAATCAGTGTCTTCAGTGCTGATCATTATGGAATTAAAAGTTAATCTTCTACTCCTGTTTCCCAGGGGGGTCTGAAGGCGGTCATGTGGACCGATGTGTTCCAGACAGTGGTGATGTTTGCAGGCCAGCTGGCAGTGATTGTGGTGGGGACCAGTCAGGCAGGGGGCATAGCAGAGGTGTGGAGGAAAGCAGTCAATGGCAGCCGCATAGCCGGACTAGAGTGAGTAGTCAGCATGTTTGAAGTGCAGTAGAACAAAGTATTCCTAATGACCTTTACATGATGTAGTGCATAAAGCAAGGGCAGAGAATCTTGCTAAGAAACACTTTGCCTTTTGGAGTCAGTATTCATATATTCATATTGTATTTACTCTCTGTGTAGCCTGAACCCCGATCCTCTGGAGCGACACACCTTCTGGACGCTGGGTGTGGGAGGAGTCTTCCTGATGTTGGCTCTGTATGGGGTCAACCAGGCCCAGGTCCAGAGATACCTCAGTTCTCGCACAGAGAAAGAGGCCATCATGTGAGTACCATCAATGTCTCGGTTTGACTGCACCTGAATGCTCCGCTACGAAGTTCGCGCTAATGACTTCCTGTTATATCACACAAGATAAAAGCCGTTTGTGCTTCAAGTGTGTCATTGTTCACCGGTACTATCACTTTTACATTTTACTCTTTGGCGTACCGGCACCGGTTCTCTCCTCTGCCCTCTCTAAATCAGGTTTTCTGGGCACTACGTGACGCTCACCTGGTCCCGTTCTCGCCTGCCTGCTGATCTCCGCAGGGAGATCAGGAGCCTTTCATGCAGCCCTGTGTATAGTGGCTCGTCAAAGTCACTTTTCGTTAACCAACCAATCACAGCCTGGAGGAGGCGGGACATTAAAAAAGGTTGAGGCACTACAGCAAAATTTTGAAATGTTGAACTTGTCATTCTGTATGCACAGTTTTTATTTTTGACAAGTCAATTTGCATAAACAAATGAGGCTGACCATGTAGAGCATTTTTCTTGCACAATAATTTAGTGACTGAAAACAACCCACAGAAACTGCTGTTTTGTCCAACTGGAATTAATATTAGGCTACTAATGGTAAGTTATAGTAGCCTGTACTACTATCTGAAATTAAAATGAATACTCAAACATTAGCACTAATCAAACCTTAACCACAACGTTGTAGGCTAATATCAGAGAATGGTTTTATTAGTGAAACAGCTAAATCTCTACTAATAAACTATCTGTAGGCAGATCGTCCAAATAAAGTGTAACCTGTAAATATAAGTCATTACCTTTACTGAACGCGTACCCATTATGCTTACTGTTGCGCAGTCACCCCCCAAAGGCCCATTCTGAGCCAGGAAAAAACCCTGACACTTACTGTAAAACCCAAGTCAAGCTGCATTTGTAATCTAAAAAACAGGCTGTTAATTGGTATTATATTAACATCTACATGCGCCGAGCTGAGAAAAGGATGTCAAAACCTTTCACACTGGACGATAAACTGTTAAACAGAAAGGTTGTAATGTTCTAATGTATTTTTGGCCAGATTATTTGACCTAACTTAAAATGCAGATGTACTGCATTCTGACTTTGGAGAAGACCGTGTAACAAAAAGAAAAGAAGGAAAGGCGCAAATTAACTGCAAAAGACTCTAGAAGAATTAAACTTGAAGCTACCAGGAACCCATGATCCTCCAGTGCCACCGTATTCCAGAACTGCAACCTACCTGGAGATTCCAGAAGTACAAGGGTGGCTATATTGGTTAGTAAATATTTTTGAAGGACAAAAAAAGTTTATTTAATTGTCATTTTGTGTTGTTACACTTATTTTTGTAATTTAGTTGCCTAATAATTCTGCACGCTTTTATAAGATAAACATTCAGGTTTGAGGATAAATTAGATTTCATTGATTAGCATTGTGTTTGTTCAACAATAAAATGAATCCTGAATAATACAATGTGTCTAATAATTGTGCTTGCAGTGTAAGTGTTATTTCCTAATTGCTTGTACCTCAAAAGTGAGGAAAATGGCTATTATTCCCCACAAACTTTGCTTTTGTGACCAGCAGCACAGTGATATTTAAAATGTTCGTATTTCCAATGAGAAAACTGGTGAAGTGTGAAGGCGCTGCTGCATCTGTATGAACAAATGTAGATGTAATGAATATAGTGATGTAATGTTGGTCATCTGCTCTCCATTGTTGACAGTATTTTTTTTTGTGGCCCTGGATGGTTTATAACCATGTCTGTCCTCACCTCTGATGTCCTTCCAGGTCCTGCTACGTAGTTTTCCCGTGCCAGCAGATTGTCTTGTGTTTAGGCTGTCTGATGGGTCTGGTCATGTTTGCTCGCTATGGAGAGAATAGCCCTCTGGACAAGGGCTTCGTCAAAACTAATGACCAGGTGAACACTCATTTGCCTTCCCTCCATTTGTAGTGAATGTAGAGTGCCGTTGTTATTCTTGCCCCTGGAGGTGCTAATGTTTAGTTTGGTTTTTTTTTGCAGATGGTTCTGTACTTTGTGATGGATGTGTTCAGGGATCTGCCCGGCCTCCCGGGACTCTTTGTGGCATGTCTCTTCAGTGGAGCTCTCAGGTAAATGAAAGAAATGTGACTTAAAAGTAAAGGATCATCCACTGTTGAAGGCTTGCTTACTGCCTTGCAGGTAGCTGATTACACCGCAGGGTCATATAACCATGAAGCTGATTCACTGCTTGTCCTACAGTTATTATGAATGTTGTTTGGTTCTTTGCTCTGAGTGATTTTATAATCCTTGGCTTCATCCTAGTCAATTCTAAAATATTCCACGCTGGCAATAACATGCCTGGTTGACACATTAGATTATTTTATGTGCTGAGTATCAAAGTATCAAAGAGTTCTTCCCTATGTCCTACGTGGGCACAGCCCAGTAACTACAGGAGCAGTGAAACTGAGAAAAGGGTTCTAAAAGTTTTCAGGCTGTCGTGTTTTAAACAATGCTCAATTGGTGCTAAGGGGCCCAAAGTGTGCCAAGAAAATATCCCCCACACCATTACACCACCACCGCCAGCCTGAAACGTTGATACAAGGCAGGATGGAGCCATGCTTTCATGTTGTTTACTCCAAATTCTGACTCTACCATCTCAATGTTGCAGCTGAAATCGAGACTCATCAGACCAGGCAACGATTTCCAATCTTCTATTGTGCAATTTTAGTGAGCCTGTGTGAATTGTAGTCTTAGTTTCCTGTTCTTAGCTGTCAGCAGGGGCACGCGGTGTGGTCTTCTGCTGCTGTAGCCCCTCTGCTTCAAGGTTGGACGTGTTGTCTGTTCAGAGATGGTATTCTGCACACCTTGGTTGTAACAAGTGGTTATTTGAGTTACTGTTGCCTTTCTG
The DNA here is from genome assembly GCF_014851395.1 of Micropterus salmoides. Classification (NCBI taxonomy): domain Eukaryota; kingdom Metazoa; phylum Chordata; class Actinopteri; order Centrarchiformes; family Centrarchidae; genus Micropterus; species Micropterus salmoides. The sequence continues at coordinate 4,319,405 of NW_024040928.1, read as the reverse complement.
TCATCTCCAACCAGTCTGCCCATTCTCCTCTGACCTCTGACATCAACATTTTGGCATTTTCGTCCACACAACTGCTACTAACTGGATATTTTCTCTTTTTCGGACCATTCTCAGGTGTAAACCCTAGAGATGGTTGTGGTGAAAATCCCAGCAGATCAGCAGTTTCTGAAATACTCAGACCAGCACGTCTGGCACCAACAACCATGCCACGTTCAAAGTCACTTTTGTATCTCTACTCTTGGACATGTAGAAAGAGGTGACAAATATTACATCCAAGTTATTGATTTAACCCTGTTTTCTTGTCTTCCCCCAGCACCATCTCATCAGCCTTTAACTCCCTAGCAACAGTAACCATGGAGGACCTGATCAAACCTCATTTTCCAAACATGACCGAAGCTAAAGCCACGATGCTGTCTAAGGGACTCGGTAAGAAAAGTGCTATAATGTCATTTTCATTCTGAGCACATATTGTAGATTTGTAGTGCAGTGCTACAGTACTTCATGATAATGCTGCTTTGTAGCAGCAACTCCTGCGATTTTGGATATTGCACTTGGCCACACTGCGATTTCAATAGTATTTCGATCACAACAGCAGCCCTACTTGCTGTTAACAGTAAGTTGGCAAATGGAGCAGGTGTGACCACTAAATATTTCTTTGTCATCTGCTTGGTCCACAGCTCTGGCCTATGGCCTGGTTTGTCTGGCTATGGCCTACTTCGCCTCTCTAATGGGGTCTGTGCTGCAGGTATCAAACTTTTCACATGGTCTGAGTTACACATGAAGAAAAGTTCGTGTCATTTTGTTATTATGCAGCTGTTGAGTGCAGTTAACTAGCACACACATTATTGGCAGTCACTCTCTGTGCCCTCAGGCAGCCTTCAGCATCTTCGGGATGGTGGGTGGTCCCCTGCTGGGCCTGTTCTGTCTGGGAATGTTCTTCCCCTGGGCAAACTCAACAGTGAGTACTTTATTTGGGATATTATTTTGTCATAATGATTTGAAGTAATAAAGGAGATGGGCATGGTAATGACACTGTCTCCTGTGAATTATCACCCCAAACATTTCACATTACACTGCAGTGACACACAGTTACATAGATGAGTACACGTTTGGTGTGAGTTGAGGTTTGTACAAACCCATGTGTTCTCCTGTCTTGTTACCACCTCAGGGTGCAATGGTTGGGTTAGTAGCAGGCCTTGCCATGGCCTTCTGGATCGGCCTTGGCAGCTTTGTGATGCGGATGTCTGCTCCCACCCCAGTGCCACCACTCAACGCCACTGCTCTTCCCCTGTTTGACAACATGACCATGACTGCACTGGTCAGCGCCACCTCAGCCAAGCCAAGGTGACGCATGAATCTCTACAGCTAACCCTATAGATATGTCTGCTCAATTACTTTCACTGAACACTGCAGATAGAGAATGAAGCTGTTAAGTCTAATAATAATATATATGAAGACTTCGAAGAAAGAGAGAGAGAGATTATATTTACTTTATCTTCCCTCTTTCCTTCAGGCCAACGGGTGTAGAGGCGCTCTATATGTTGTCCTACATGTGGTACAGTGCTCACAACTCGACCACTGTGGTGGTGGTGGGACTTCTTGTCAGCCTGCTAACAGGTACACACAATCAGACTTGTCGCACCAGCTTCAAAACCATCCCATGTCACGTGACAATGACCTTATTGCCCACTGACATTAATGTGCCTCCCTGTTTGAATACCTCATCAGTTGTTTAATACATTCATGCTTGAATATTGGCGAGATCTTGGCAGGCAGACTAGCTGCTAGCTTCCCAGGCTAAGATTTGGTTACCTTGCTATAGTATGCCAAAAATACATTCAAATGTGAACTAATTCTTGACACTGAAATGCTAAACGTCAGATTATCAACATTTGTATGAAATTACACAACAGGGGGACATTCAGTAGCTAAGCTGTAGTTTGTCCAGCTCCACGGGCCTCATTACAGAGACACTGGCGTACGCCCTGATAGTAGTCAACCGCACCGCTCGCGCTGAGTCCAGACAGCTGTGATGAGTGGTAACACAGCTTGTAGAGTTTTGCAACATAACAACTATGAACTGAAGCACAGTCTGCTCTGTTTGAGACCGTGAGCTGCACTTTATCAAAGCCGCTGAAGTTAATATGTGCAGATTTGTGGTGAGACTTCTGCCTCATCACAAGTGTTTCAGTTACTTTCAGTTTCACACGCAACATGCAGTCCCAAACTGTATCATGACAGCCACTGTCTCGCTTCACGTGTCACTGGCTACCTAGCTGCTATAATGGACAACAAAAGATGTCCGTTCAGTTTTAGCTTTAATCTGAGTCGGAGGCATTAACCATGTCTGTTTGTTTTCTGGAAGTTTTCTCCCAAATTATCAGCCCAGGATAAAGATTTGAATGAACATGGCACGTCAACCAAATGTCAAAATGAATTGTCTTGGCAGTCATTATGTATCCATTAATATGTAGTCATACCCGGGCCATTTAAAGCATCATCATGCAGTTTGACACACCTAGTGAATTGTACAAAAACACACCAGCGTCTATGCCATCCTAATTTTGGATTCCTAAGTTTGGAAAGTCTTCTTGGGATGCTTCTGTAATAGCTAAATTACTATCCCAAGATAACAGTGTTTTTCATAAATGCAGTTTGTTTTTGTAATGCCAGCAATCCTAAATGTCATCCTGAACTGAGATGGGATAAGATTTCAGATTTAGGAAGTTTCTGTAATGAGGCCCCTGGTTTATTCTGGTTGTTTAATTTTGTCGTGTTCTTATTACCCTGTAACTCTTAAAGGCAAACAAGATGAAAGTGCTGTCCTGTTCATGTCTCTGTCAACATGTTAGGACCTATGAAGGAGAAGGATCTGACCCCCGGCACAGTGTTTCCAGTCCTGGGCACACTGCTCTTCTTTCTGCCTGAGCGCTACAGAGAGAAGCTCTGCTGTGTCACTCCTCTGGCTCAGGAGGTAACACTGTATATACACTCTGTACTCCTTTTTGTGTTTTCCTCTCTTGTTTACCATAACTTGAGTCTTAAAAAGTCTTCTGTCCTTGTTGATCAGCCCAAAGAAATCAACACACAGCCTTATCAGATGGCCAAGAAAGACAGCAACGGAGCAGCTTACTGCAAAGAGGACATGGTCACGGAAGACAAAGAGACTGAGAGCGACAGAGCACAAACAGAGGAGGAAGACTTGGAAGCTAGGATTGCTCTGCCCTCATGCCAACTGACGGCTCCCACGGTTCAGGAGACTGCCTTGTGATCCTGTTTTCTCTAACTTACAACACGCACAATCCCAGCTACTGTGATATCCAGTCCATCACTAAGAGAATGTCCATTAAGTCTACAGTACCAAGTTTGGGTGTTTGGTGTTTTACATGTCATCAGTTGAATCTGATTTATAGAAAAGGCTTATGGACTTCAGTGTCTGTGTGGGGAGAGAGTGTTTTATTGGTTACCTGCTCACACTTTTCTTGTCAGAAAAAAACAAAAAAAAACTGCCAGGCTGGAACTGTGCGCTGAAAGCCAAACTGTGAGCAATCAAAGACTAAATTAATCTATTGATGTCCATTAGCAACTCTGATGTGTGGTTAGCTCTCATGCAATGAGCTGTTCCACTGTGACTGGACTCATTCAGTTTAACAAAAGAATCAGGTAGTTGTAAAATGTGTAATTTTTGTAGAGAAGATTGAACATAAAATCCCAAAATATGTATGAGAGAATATAATATTAAAAAGAAAAGACTGAGATTTAGCTTAAGGCTGTGACAGTGCAGTGTCTTCACATGGCCTTCGTTTAATACTAATAGTCGCCTTGGAAAGAAATGAAATATAATAAGTTATGTGTATATTTTCCATTTGTGTATAATCACCTGAATGAGCCCTTTGTAGGTAGCATAGTAGGTTCTACTTGCTTGGTAAGGGAGGATGAGGGGAAGAGTTATCAGTTGGTCGCAATCTGCGTCCTCACTGCTAGATGCCACAAACTCCTACTCACTGGACTTTTATAGAATCCTTAAGTTTTAAAGAATCCTTGCATGCCGTTGTGTTGTTGGTTACTTCTTGACCAGTATGCAAACACCAAACGATTACAGGAACCAATAACTCCTCCAACGCACACGAGTCATGTGAGTTTTGAATGAGTATAGTCAATCTTAAAGACCTGGTGGAAGGATTAAAATGAAATGAGTCAGCGGAGTTATCATTATATCATTATTTAAATTCAGGTAGTTGTCAGTGCCAGTATGTGATTGATTTGCATTTAGTATTATCATAAATGTCATGATTTTTGGAATCACAGAATTCTTGAGCATCACCATTTTAGCATTTTAAGTCATCCATCGTCATTGTGTCAGGAGTGAGGTTGTGTGTGTGCACAATGTTTTGAGTCCGTACTGTCTGTGTTCTTGATAATAGACTGCATGGCCATGTTTTGTCATGTGACGATGTTTAACGGCCAAACCAATCTGGCGGAGAGTCCACATGAACCTGTGTCTCATAAATAGTCAGTAACCTTACTCTATCAGCATGTGTTGTCACATGCTCTCTACGGATCAGTTGCCTTACATTTTCCTCTTCAAATGAGTTTGCTGGAGTTGCAGTTGTATTTGAAGTACATGCCAGAGAATCAAGGTGACACAGTTTAGCATCAGAAAAGAAGCAGCTTAGCGTCTCATTTCTTTGAAAAGGATTATGGACTCTCGAGACCAGTAGATCCCCTGTTTGATGGAATGTTGAGCCCTTGTAAGCACCAGTCCGTTACAGGAACCAACATGTTTGTGCCATCATCCTGATACTCAGAAATACCTCGATTTATCCAAAGCATATAGAATATGAATTTCTTTTTTTACCAGCAGAAGATATGTTTGAGCTCATATTTTTGTAATTTCACGTAAAGCCTGCACACATTTCATGAGCTGAAATGTGGAATTCTATATGCAAGAACCATAGAAATGTTTTTTTTATTTTGGGAATGTCAGGCAGAATTGGGAACGTAGCAGTCCACTCTTGTGACAGCATGTGATTTTAGAGCACTAGCATACTTTGCCTTATTTCACACAGGTAATGTTGGTCAAACAAAGCTGATAATTTTGTGTTACATTCCATATGGTAGCCTCTACAGTCAGATTTTCAAAACATTGTCAACGTTCCTAGAGTTCTTAAACTACTTTAAAGCACATGTGGTAATGTGTACTCTATTTATGATTGCATAGTGTTGAATCCTTCTCCTTACCTGAAATGACTTGAAGCGTGTGCCTGTAATGTTACCTCAGTGATAGACAGATAAACCCTATAAACCCTTTTCTAATGTGAGGGAACATAATTCAAGTGCTTAAGTACATATTATGAAATTATTGCTGGTAAAGATGTCCAAACAGGGTGGGCACTGTGATACTACTGAACACTAACACACCTAATAAAGCACAATGTCAGTACTCTGTGGTCCTGCTATTGAAGGAGTCTGACTGAAGCCATCAGTTGGTGTAAATCAGTTTAGATACAGTGTTCATGAGTGGAGAAGATACAGGTTGTGAAAGGAAAGCATGGCGCTCCAGCAACAATAAATATTGTTGTGAACAATATTTATGATATTTGTTCTCCCATCCACAAGAATTCTTCCTGTTATGCATTCCAAAAAAACAACAACCCCATAAGCACTGGAGTCGAGAGGACTCCTCTGCTTTGGCTGTGCCTTCAGTTTGTGATGGTTTTTTTGGGGAGGGGGGGTTGTATCCTGCTGTAGATTCCAGTGTATTACCATGAATATGAGATCAGACCAGAAACATTTCTCCAGAAGGGGACCAAACCCACATTTCTGAAGGAATAAATTAATCTTGTGTGAGATGATGTGATGAATGAACTGTCCTGTTGATGGAGGGAGGTAGAAACAGTAAACTTTACTCTAGTGGAAAGCTAAATTGAGTGCACTGTAATTCATTGACATGTTGTTTGGATGTATGACTATTAGATTAGACATAAGTGTGGTGTATTAAATTAAGATGATATTAAAATAATAAGAATTTAAGTGTCCAGTTCTTGTGCATTGATTTTATTGTAATGTGCTTTAGTGCCACCTATTGGGAAAGATGTTCCTATCCCCTCCTAGTAAGGTAGTACTAGGGTCTATTGTGATGCACATTGTCACTATTGTTGCTTTTTTTAAATAGAAATACAGTATGTGATTAGTAGTTTCTTATGTGGTTTGTTTTCTTTAGCTCTGAACAGTGTGGTCAATTTCCAGAATTTAGTAATACTACTCTGAAGAAAAATATTCATCCATTATACAGCATTATATACATGCCATAATATCCTGAAGGAGGTTTATGAGTATATGTTACTGCTCCCAAGAGTACTCTGCTATAAATTGCTGTAAAAGTGTTAATGTAATTCCTTCCCATGTCAGACAATCCTAACAGCAGTAATACTTAAAAAGAAAGGATGTTATAACGCCAGTTATTGGATTCATCTTATATGTAGAGCATATCAACTTGTATACTAATGTATACATTTCTGGATGTATATAATAATATATATATAATATAATAATAATAAATAGTAAGGTCAAGCTAGGTACATGTATACTAAAAAGCTTTTAAGGAGCATTTGCAAGGTGAAACCGACGTGTTGAATTAAGAATTAAAAGTGAGCGCCAGCATGTTGAACCCGTGGAACAGGGCTGATTGTCTCATTTTGTTCACTATTATTTATGCCAGTATTTCAGAATTAATTTGCTATCAACATGTTGTTGTTTCAAATGAAATACTGTGTTTTCTTGTGCTTCACAAGTTGGGATATCTGGAAATGCAGGTCCTCAGTTTGAGAAACCGGGATCTTCCTCCTCAGTCAGTGGCTGTCTGATCCCATGGGGGAGTCTTATTGTGGCTCTTCTCCCTTTTCCCCACATGTTGGGTCAGACTGACTGTATTCCTGTTGGTTCCCTATATAGAATACACTCTCTCTGGACTCTGCCCCATTATGACCTTTGGCTGATGCTCTGGCTATCCAGTGGTTTCATGAGAATGTCATATAGCAAACACTTCAATTCTGTCTCCCCTCTATCTTGCTTATTTGCATTGAATTGAAATTATTTTGGAGTGGTCCTTTGTGTGCACTTGCCGGAAATTATTGTTAATTCCAGTGTTTCTGCAATGACCAGTCGGTTGTTCAGCTGATTAATGGTTGAAAACCATTAGAAGAAACATTAACTTTTAATGTGTTTGGAAAGAGGTAGCATTAGAAAAACTATCTAGATAGCCTGTAAAGGTTACAAATAAGTAGTGTTTATGCATTCATAATGCACTGCTAACGTTTGATGTTTACAATACATGACAAGAGCTTGAGTTTTGCATGAAAAATAATAAGCCATTATGAACATCAGGGTGGTTTCTGTAACTAAAATAGCTTGAGAATGTGGTCATGGACTCACTGTCATTGCACAGTGAAGGTGTAACATGAACGTTGTTTAGGTCACACATAGAGGACTTTTAGTAAGTCTCATAAGCCATTCGGAGTGTGTTACAATCAAGTTGCAATCTGTTCTGCAGGGCTTTATAGAGACAAACTGCATTTTTTATTCTACATATTGAAAAAGGAAATCCTAACTCAAGCTCCATCAACTACTTTTTTCCAGTGCTTTCAACCACATCATACAGTCTTCCTCAGCAAAGGGAGTGTACACATTCATGGAGTTGACATGTTTGCTCTTGCTACTTACTAAAATGCCACACTGAGCGTTTCTTCCAGTGTGAAATAGTAAAATAATAGACCTTTTGCCATCAATGTAAACTCAATAAAAGAAAGAAAAAGTGAGTAAAAGAAGTCCTGGTTCAAGATTAGATTGTGTAGCCAAGCTTAATCTTTCAAGGGTAACATCACTTTAGAGAAATCTTACAGTTAAGTACAATTTTATCTCAGACTGATCATATATATGATTTATGAATAACATTCGCTTTGTTCAGCAGGACAGTCGGTTGACATAAACAAATTCATAATTTGTCTCCATCCATTTCCTCACTTTTTTTCCTTGCCGCCCCTTTCACCTTCATCTCCCCCTCCATCGTTCTCCTGTCTTCTCCTTTCATTCTTTCTATATTTATTTTCTCCACTGTCCAGTTCTCTTTTCCTCTCCTCCACCCTCCTCTCTTCCTCTTCATCCTTCTCTCCAGTGATCCATTCCCTCGACGTCTACCCAGTTCCAGCAGAGGCCCGGCCAAAGCGGGGGGGGAGTGTGGCCTCAGAGCTCCATAAATCCAGCCTGTAATCAGTGTGTACCGGCCATAATGAGCAGGAGATAGTGAAAATATGTTGATTATCTCCCAACATGAGGGGATGAGGGGGCAGACAGTTTGGATACACGCTTTCTTGAAACCCTTCCAGTGGCATAAATAGCTGTCTTTACATGGAAGCATGGGCAAAAATACACACATACTCACTTTGGAGACATCCACAGGGCCTGCAGATAGAGATGCCCCGTTGAGTGCACCTGTGTCTGTTATGTACTGTATGTGTTACTGTAGCTACACTAAGCAGTGAAGCACTCATAAAATGGACTCTTCTGCTTAACCACAGTCATTTTCTTCATGCAGACAAAGGTTATCTCATTATACATTTCATATAGAGCAAGTCTAGACTATACGCTTTGTAATATTATTAACAGAGACCCAACAAGTCTTACCATGAGCACGCACTTGGCCACAGCAGCAAGGAAAACTCCCTTTAAACCCCATGATAATAACTTGCAGCGGTGGTCGAGCAGGAACACTGGGGCAGCAGCTTGCAACCACAGATCCAGATCCCACAGCTCTGGAGGCAGAAACACCTGCAGAGAGCGACAGAAGGAGAGAGGAGAGAGAAGTCGTCAAGTTAGTAACGAAAGCATACACATGGTGATGGAGAGGAGGAGAGAGGTCAGTGCATCATGGGAAGTCCCCCGGCAGTCTAGGCCTATAGCAGCATAACTAAGGGATGGTTCAGAGCCAGCTCCTGAGCCAGCTCTAACTATAAGCTTAATTAAAGAGGAAAGTCCTATGTCTACTCTTAAATGTGGAAAACTAGAAAAGGCAGACTTCTCTGAGGTAGTTAAATAGTAAAAATACTGAAGAAGTTAAAGTGGAAGTCAAAATACAGTTACTGAATGAATTTCAAATGGCATTAAATGTGGAAGTGCTGAAAATAGTTTGTGTAAGTGAAAGCACTGAGTGAGGTTTCTGTGTCAATTTAAGTGTGTGCACTATGTGAAGTTAAGGAAGTATCAGCAGAAGTAAAAGTGCTGAAAGAAGTTGAAATTGCAGATGTGTAAGTGGTAAATAGAGCTGGATGTCCTCATTGAAATTTGTTCACTCTACAAACCAAAATAAAGTTAATGTGGTATTTTCTTAAAACTGGGCTGTCTATGCAGTGGAAAGACGCAAATATTTTAGAAATTGGTGCTCCATGATCTGAGAAAACAGGGAGAAAGGCCTTTTGGTTTTCCTGAAGGGATCCTGAAATATGTCTCCAGCACTCCCCAGTCCATATGTCGCCCAAAGCCTTGGTGTACCACCCAGCTGCTCCACTTCTGTTTCCACTGGAGTAACAACCAGTTGTCTCAGGCACGGGGCAGCTGTGCACCGCTATCCTCACGGGCTGGCAGTGCTTGACTCTCTGCGTCTTCGTCCTCCATAGGCCTTAGTTCCTTCGCACTGAATTGTGGCTCTCTCAATCTGACTGTCCATGGATACAAAAAAATGCAGAGCTACAATCTGTAGTTAGAACGACAGCCCTACACCTGGCAACATGCCGACAACTTTGAGGGAAGCGGTCAACCACACATTGTAATGGTACAAAGCTGGTCTCATTGACATTGGCCTCTCTTGCAGTTGCTTTACCAAACTGTCCTTCTGTAACCTCTGCCTTAGTATTCAGACTCCAGCAGCTCCAAATTAGTCATCACTACACACGGGAAATCGGGGGCAGCTGCCCCCCCGGACAGATTTATAGAGCTAGCCTTGAACGCTGGGCTGTTGCTTGTGGAGCTGAGCCCATCTTGTTCAAGGGGGAGATGTTTTCAGTTAGTCTGGGCTCTCATCTGTTGTAGGCTTCTCCTCTCCACCCTACAAACATATCTACATGACTTATTGGGATGGATTTCAGTGCTGAGCTCTCATTACACAATTACAGTGTAATCATACAGCAATGAAATATGATACTTAGTGAATTATGAGCTGAGATACAGAAACTACAAATTGTGAAAAACTTACATTAGAAACTTCTCTTCTCTAACGTCTCTTTTCAGTCAGTTAAAATTTGTACAATGAACTTGCTTCACCATTTACCTACTTCTAAATATCAAGATATCTGTGCCGTTTGGTGGGTTTTTATGTATGCTGGGTGATTTCATGAAGCAAATGTAAAAGGGTTTGAACTCTTGAATCCAGGCATTTAGCCAAAGTAAGCAATCCCATATCACAGCAAAAAAAATGCCACACTGACAAAACATTAGACAAGAAAATAATTAATTTATGGTTTTACTATTCAAAAACCAGAATATTATTTAAATAGGCATTAATTTGGACATTAGGCTTTTAATTATGTATCAGTCTTTGATCTAAAACAGTGCTATGCAACATCTGGGCTCTGTGGCATTTCTAATGCTGGTTAAAATTAGTATGACATTTTATCTCACTTTTGTTACGGGATGGCAAAGAGTGTTGGCTGCATGAAGTTATTATTCATCATGATCTATGATGGCTCTGTTTATTGCAGTTTGAATCACTGCCATGAACATTTAAAATTGACCATTTACTACAAATGAGATGAATTAGAATATAGTCAAGAAAGGATGGTTTAATAAGAGTTGAATAAAAGCTTCCTGGGACAGGCTCCTCACTGTAACACTGCCTTATATATAATGGTCCTAGGAACTATTTAAAATATTCAGCTCTGGGTAGATTATGAAAACACATATTTTGAGCTCAAATCCACAAATGAATTCAAAGATTCACCTAAAGTATTGTACAAACGTTCCCCTAACCCAGTGGTTCTCAAACTTTTTCTGTCACACCCCATTTCAGAAGCCGAAGTTCATGCCCCCACACCCCAGCAAAAGTGGATTTAATTTTAATCAATCATTAACAATACAGGCGGTTGGAATAAACAAGATTCATGTTAGCAAAATAGCCTTGCTAGCATCAGAGCACTTTCATATGTCACCACATGAATCATATTCATGTAATTTTAGATCCGGTCTACACCCCTCTCCCAAAGTGGCTCTACTGCCACCAAGGGGTCCTGACCCCTTGTTTGAGAACCACGGCCCTAACCTAACACAAATGCTGGTGAAATCTCTTCCCTGCTGAAAACACACGCTTTCTTGATCCTCCACCAGGAAATTATTGGTGTGGTTCATGTATTCTGTCTTATCACATGTGGTTTAATGTGTGTAGCAAAAACACCAAGAGCCCTAAAAACAGGATACAGAGCACAGGTGCTCCATCTGGACCAAGGACCAGGGTAACCCAGTGGCCTCTCTCAGATACACTGGCATCGAGCACATTAGATCTCCGAGAAGAGGAGGCCGTTTAAATGCCATCTTTCTCCAAACCAAAGACTTTTATATTTTCACCCTCCAGACTCTCACACCTAGAGGTCTGAATCAAGAGTAGGAGATCAAACAACTTAACATCAAGACACAAGAGTTTTGTGAATAATCTGGATGCCTGAAAATTACGCTAAAGATGTGTTCATTCATTCAGAACTGCTGTTATAACCACACTCACACTATCAGTCCCTGTAGCAATACTGCAGGAATTTTATCTGAACGCAGTATTTGTTTGGAGATGTACAGTTACCTGCTGATGTTAAAATGTGGGCCGCCATAACTGGCAGAGATGTCTTATTGTCTGCTCATTAGAATAAAATTGAAATGATGTCAAGATAAAGTCGTTTTTTATGAAGAAATAGAGCCTGAAATATGGTGGGGAGTAGTAACTCTGCCCACTGAGGTTTAACGCAACCACTGGGACTATTTCTGCATCTAAGATGTGTTTGTCAAATTTGAAGTAATAAGCAACAAACACAAGCTGTTATTGTAGACGCTGTTTTACTCAGAGTAAAGGGTTACATTCTGTGGCAGAGTTGTAATGAGAACTAAGTGGTCATTACTGCAGAGATATGAAGTGATCAGACAGCAGCTGTGTTCCCACAACAATCCCTCCCTCACTGCTCACATGTCTGTCTGTCCTTTCACTCCCACACACACACACACACACACACGTGCACACGCATGCACACACACACACACACACACACACATATACACTGTGACTTTATGCAATACCACAAACATCTAAATAAAAATGATTAGACCCTAACAAAGAAGGTTTTCTTCCATACAGTGAAAGCAACAGATGAAAAAATAAAAATAAAACACTGTACAGCGTTTAAATCAAGATAATATGTTGCACACTGTTCCTCCATGTGGGGATGTTTTTAGTCAAAGGAAGCGGCTTTTTCATTTCCTCGTATTAAATCCGTTCCTGACGACCTGCTGTCTAATGCTCCGATCATTTTCAACAAGGGTGAATATAAACCTCTCTGTGCTGTGTGCATTAGTGAGTATCTGTACCTGTGGGTGTTTGTTTGTCTTAGTTTGACACTGATGACAGGCTTTTGCAGATGGACAAACTAAGAACAGGAAATTAAAAAAAGTGTTTTCTGTTTAATTAGGACATGTAGCCAGATTTTGAATTAAAGAATGAAATGAAATAAACTCTAGGCAACTCGGCATTCAAAATTTATTGACTTTCCCAGCAGCCAGAGCTAAAAATGGCCACTGTACTTGTAGTTGCAGGTTAATTTAAGCCCTGACCTTCGTTATTAGATAAACCATGAACTGGAAGAAAGTTTTTTTTTTTTATCTCCATACAAAGTAAGAAAATGCTAACCTTGTTTTTATTTTTGGATGGCTTTAAGTTAAGATTTTCTTCTGCTTTGCTAAAGTAAAACTTTGCTAACTAATAATTTGCTAATGACTGATCACTGTCTCCACACAAATCCCATTCACTTTGCTTTGATGTGTCCTTCGCTGTCGATAGTAGCTGCGTGGCTGGTTAACATTGTTGAAAGGAAATGGGGTGAAAGTTATGTCCCATGTTGTACTATGACTCTTTGTCTCCTTCCAAGGTGGGGGTCAGTGGGTGTGTCCCATTCTGTCCAGGTGGAGGCATCTGATTGGCTGGGATTCCTGATAGCAGCTCTCCCATGCTGCCACAGTAGAGCAGGGAACGCATGGGCCACTTCTGTGGAGACAGACAGCCCACTGGGTTAGTTCTTCCTGCTAATACAATCAGCATATGTCACCTCTCTTTCACTGTTTCAGGTTTAAGTCTCTCTGAACATTGTCCTCTGACTGTCCAGCTGCCATAATCCAGATGAAAACAGATAAAAGAGAGTGACACACTCATCTGAGTCTCCTACAACTACAGCGAGCTCAGCACAATCAGCTTATCGAGCAGCAGCAAGCGCCTTACTGACTTTTGCCCCTTTTTCCCCTCTCAGGCTGCATACAGGCTCAGCCTTGTTGGTGAATGTTGTTGGATATGTATGAGGCTTGAAAGGAATACCTGTAGACACTACTCAGGGCTAAAGAAAATAGGCACTGCTAACTTCTTTTCCAGTGAATAATTGTATTTGATGTAACTAGAATTATTCGGATTATTTCTGCAGTCACGAGATATGTTAGCGTCGATCTTGCTAAGAGGGCACAAATGTATTTGCAATCTACATTAAGACATATGGAAATATTTTTCTTTTGACATACCAAACTTCTGTTGATCATCACTGTTACTCTCGGCGGTGGCTTTGCACTGGTCATGTATCGGTTGTTTATGGTTATTTTAATGAGATTTCTGGAGTGGGGCTGTATGAGTTACTTATCCTGTTATCCAGTTCACTGCTTAGCCTCCGTGCTCGTGCAACTCTCTGCTTCTATAAACTGGGGACATGCCGATTAACATCTACTGCAGGTAATAAATACACTGTTGATAGGCACCTCATACAACCCCTCTTCAAAAATCCCCAACTATCCCTTTAAGATAAGGAGATATTTTAGTTCTACTAAATTAAAGCAGCTCTGACCTTTAAGCTTCAATCTCTTAAACTGGTTTGGAAAGAGAAAACAGTGATTCGATTATATTTTCTGATTGACATGATGATCTTTGATGTCCTCTGACTTTGAAAGTTAGCCTACAGTGAGAGCACTGTGTTCAGTCCAGGACAACTCATGAACAGACTATATATCAGACTGGTAGCCTATTTACATTATTACATTAACCATGAGGTTTTTCTTAAAGCGGCTGTCACCAATTATTAATAAATAGTAATGTTTTTAAAACCATTGCATGCAACTATTTAAACTGTATTCTTATTCTATAACCATAACCTGACAGAGGGCAAATTATGGTTATGATTACAGACACATGATGTGTGATTGTAAATGTTGAACCAATCCTTCTGACGTGGTCTGCCAAAGTGAGACAAGGGCCCTTGGCTTAGACTTTCTCACATGTATGCAACAGGTCATAATGCACTTACAGTGATAAGCAGTTAGCTGCTGGTTCCTACCCTCACCTTAACTGGATGCAGGTATCCACCCGGCTTGGAAGGCAGGGTGTGTTCAGCCAGCGTCCCTCCCTGGTCCAGGGTCTCCGTTAGGTAAGCTATGTAGTTAGTAGCCAGAACCAGAACATCCAGCTTGGACAGTTTGGTGTCTGGCGGGACTGAGGGCAGAGCAGCCTAAGGACAGAGGAGGGTGGACAACACACACAACACAAATATGCTTTTATGTTTCAAGTTTCATTCATTTGTCATTTCCACATACAGAGCATGTGGGAACGAAACATAAAAAGGTGCTAATAGAAATACACATAATGAAACAGTACAACATAGTCACCCAGACATACAGTGCACAAAACAGAACTATGACGGTGGACCTGTGGCGTGGTGGGACTACTGGGGGGACGTTTTTAGCATTTCAACACGATGAGCAGTGTCACAGTTAATGAGAATATTATGAAAATATCTAAATAAATAATGCTGTGCAAATGATCAATAATATCAATATACATGGTGCCTAACTAGTGACATCACTGGTCATTTTACATAGTATAAATAAATGGGGGCACTCCGGTAATGATAGTCCGGTATAAAGTGTCGGTGTAGAGAAATTGCAGAATCAGAATCAGAATCAGTTTTATTGCCAGGTATGTGTACACATACGAGGAATTTGACTCAGGATTGTACATTGCTCACGATGTGCTTACTCACACAAAATAAAATAATAATAATAAATAATAAAATAAAATCAGACACAAACTAGAGTATACAACACTAATACACACACTATGAACAAAACAATATAGACATATTGACAAGCAGAGAGGTGTAGTCCAAGTGAGTTGTACGTGTGTGTGTGTGTGTGCATATGTAATAGTATGTTAGGAAGAAGTGGTGGTGTGTGGGGGAGTGTGTGGGCCTTATGTGGTGGGTAGCAGCAGGGTGTTTAGATGTCTGACAGCTCGGAGAAGGAGCTATCGCAGAATATAACATGAATAGATTAGATTAGTCTTTATTGTCTCTCTTAGGAGAAATGTGTCTTGGGCGTTCGACAGAGCAAAGTTAAAGGAGCAGCACACGGGTACAGGAAACCTGCAGAGAGGCGGGAGCCATACTGATAAGTTGTCACCTCTCCTCTACAGCAAATAAGTAAGTAAATAAATTAATAAATGAAACAATAACTCAGTAGGCACATTTTTTGTATGCATGCAAATTCAATCACTCATTAAACTGAATTGAGCACACAATGGGAAGAAAGCGGTAAAAGAGAAATGCACAGGGAATGCTTCAGAGGTAATGAGGCAACAGCTTGTGTTCAGCGCTAACTCAATCAAGTGTCAGCGTATGTCTGGGGTACCTGCAGGCTGTGGAAGGCCTGTCGCAGGTTGCGTACACGGCTCCTCTCTCGTGCTGCGTTTTCTGGGGAGTGCTGACCCCTCAGTGTCCTGGACTGGACCGCAGACCCACATCCAGAACCAGAGCGTGACCTGGACCCACACACAGACTGCACTTGCAGCAGAGGACACATTGAGACATGACAGTAAAATACAATAAAATAAAATGGATTGTTTTGCCCAAATGAGGCAGTTAGAAAATATTTAAGCAAACAGTTCAAGAACCTTTGGAGGAATTTTTCCAGGGTTACTGTACTTTGAGTCTGCACAATATTAGAATCCAGTGATTTGGGGAGCCACACTTTTTTTATTTAATTCTTTTATATATGAAAAATATCCTTTTACTTATTTTGATAAAATATCAATGTTAAATCTTATGTTACTTGGTTCATTCTTCATTCTAAAACACAACTTCCTATTGCAGTGTGTATTATTTGCATACAGTAAATTGCTGAAAGGTCCGATGTGAAAATCAATCGCTACTCAAGAGCATCAGTTATTGTTTCATTACTCTCTCATTACTGTTACTTTATACTTATGTATTGTTACTGCCCTTAGGGCAGAGCCAGTCATTTACAAGTACTACATTTATGGCACTGAGAAGAGATTTTTGAAATGATGTCAAAGATTATTAAGAAAGTAGATTATTGCGCTTCTAGCTATTTTTATGTGTTTCAGTGCTCAGAAATAATGCATGCCGTGACCGTATTTATGTTAAAGACAGACAAGGATAGAGAGGAGTGCATTTTATTCAGCACTCCTCAGGACTGCTGCTAAGCATCTGAAATGTGCTTGAAGTGCACACATGTACCAGACACATGTTCTTAATGTTTCCATTAAATCCTTAATGAAAAAGGGAGATTCATCTTATACTTTACTTGTTGGCACTCTCACTCATCTTCAGCTTTCCCTAATCACACTAGTAAGTTAGTGACAGGGAGCTTTGCCTTGTCTGATCACCAGAAATTTTAAACTTATGAAATCGTGACCGTGGAAGATAAAGGACTGATGCATCATCCATCGTCCATTAATTCAGACTCACCCACTTCCCTGGCTCGCGGCTGCTGCGTATGCTCTGCCCGTGTCCGTGCAGGGATGCTGAGCTGCCGGCTGCACTGAGCTGCTGCCTCTGTGGCTCAGCGGTGGAGCTGGAGACCAGTCGGTGATTCACTGCGACTGACATTAGACCCTCCAGAGGATTCACCGCCATCGATGCTCCCGTGTGATTGGTGAGGAACACTCTCCTGAAGACTTGAGAGCCTAATTCACTTTTGTTCAGTTTACTTTCTTTGGCTGGATGGAAGTTTGCTTTCCCGTGCTGGAGATTGTAAAAGTATCATCCACTAAGTTCTTTGGTAAATACACTACAGAACTCACAATCTGAGGTCATCTTTCCATCTAATCTGAAAGCATCTTAAAAGTTTAATGCAGATAAAAGTACTGGCTCAAGAACAGCTGAAATCACTCATTTGATCTCAAGAAAGGAAA
The DNA here is from genome assembly GCF_014851395.1 of Micropterus salmoides. Taxonomy (NCBI): domain Eukaryota; kingdom Metazoa; phylum Chordata; class Actinopteri; order Centrarchiformes; family Centrarchidae; genus Micropterus; species Micropterus salmoides. Next base: position 4,301,923 of record NW_024040928.1, on the reverse strand, counting down.
AAACATTCAAATCTGTGAACTGTTTCTGTAGCTACAGAGGACCACTTCTTTCAAGCATCTCCAAGATCCTTTCCAGAGTTCTCCAGGCCTTTGTGGGACCCCGGTTCCACCTACACCCCTTAACAATTGGTGAAAACCCCACAATCACCAGCTACTTCCCTGCGCATCACCATCCATCCAGAGGATTCCTCCCAGTCTGACCCTCTCTCTCTCTCTCTCTCTCTCTCTCTCTCTCTCTCTCTCTCTCTCTCTCTCTCTCTCTCTCTCTCTCTCTCTGCCTCTCTCTCTGCTTGTTTCCTTATCGGGTGAGGTAATGCGGGGAACTTCATGAGGTCCTTATCTCAGCCGCCTGGTCGTCCTGATCCTCCCCTGGCTGTTTGACTGCCAAGAAGAGCAGGCAGGCAGTCAGGCCTGGAGGAGTGCAGCACTGGGAGGGTGTCCCGAGCCAGGGCACTGGGGGCTTGGGAAACTAAAGAGCTCTGCTAACAACTGCACAGGGTACATTGGAAGCTCGGGGCAGTGCGACATAGAACATTATCAAGGAGAGGCGGAAGTGCATTTTGGTTTGTTGAGAACATTCAGGGCATCCCAGTATCTTAACAACCTCATTATGACAGAATGAAAAGAGAAAAGGAAACCAGATTCGCTTGTGCACATTTTGTGACCAACCCATTTGAAGCAGTTAAGAACATAACACACCACAAGAGTTTTGGGCACATGCATATAACCCCAGGGTGGTATCCCAGAAAGAAGGACCTCAACAAGATCACTCACCCCTGTTCCAGAAATCAAGTTTTACTGACACTAACTTGCTATAAGGCAGGTTAAAGCTAAGGTAAGCAACGCTGGAACTCCCTCCACAGTCACTCCCCATAACACATGTTCATGTGCAGTAAGTGCACAGGTGGACAGGTAGGTAGGTAGACAGGCAGTTAGGTCAGCCAATCATTTCATTTCATTACAGTCCTGCGACAGTCGCAGATATTGGATTTGTTTTTTCCTTTTTGTGTCAGAGCATATGATTTATTGATCTTGTCGGGAAGTAAAGAGAATTTCAACAAATATAACAAAACATGCTGGAAAACACTGCCCAGCCCAGCTCTAACTTAGTCTTTATCTATGGTCCAAGGTCCCGGGTTTTCAAGCTCCAAATCTAAAGAATTGTGATGCAGCACATACATAAAATACAAGAGAGGTGCCAGTGGATGTGGATGCTCCAGAAACTGTATTAAATAACAGACGTAACAGATCATACAGTGCAGTGCTCAGACTTCATTTTATTTTGTCAAAGAAAGATCTGATTTGGGCATTTTATTGTGAAATAAAATAGTATTTCAAGGCATTACCAGCTACACATTCTGGATGCCCATATTGTGAAAATCATCTTCAGACAAAGCTTGTCAACTTCAAGATCAACATGATGAGCACTGATAATGATTCGACTCTTTCTTCAGGATTGTTACTCTCGTGTTGGGCTATCATGCCCCTAAAACTGAATTGGTAAGTAAATGCATGCATAAAAGCACTGAATATCAATAACCTCATGAGGATTACACTTGGAGCTTTAGAGGAGGCTTACATCAATGTAAGCACCCAGTGCTTCTAGTCTTTGTAGCAAATCAAAGTCAACCAACGCGACTAAATGCAAAGCTGGTGCACGTTACGATCACTAGCACATAAATCAAAGGCGGCTGTGGTTGCAGCAGCAGTGTGCTATTCAATGGAAATGGTCGATGACATGGCAGCATTGTTGTGGTTTCACGTTATCAGTCAGAGGAATGCCTGGCACCTTGTCAGCCTGTCAACACAATAACAACAAGTGTCCTCTGACCTCCCATCTGCAGCTGCTTAGTAAACTGTTCAAGACTACAAGGCTGAGGAACGTTTTGAGGAAGGCAGGAGACAGAATGAATGGCCGCTGGTTTCTGTGTTCCTGGCTTTAAAACGGCACTGACACATGTAGCTGTGGTTTTGCTGGGACTAGTGATGTGGCTGCTGATCAAGCCCACAGCACAGCACGTGACTGACACACTGTGATGAAACCTTTTTACAACATTTTCTATATAGCTTAAATAGTACTTTGAATTAGTATTAAAGGCTGTGAAAATATGCTCTTCATGTTAAAAGTGTGTACTGTTTAAGAGTTTAGAAGTGAAAGGCCTAGACGTCTAAAAAGTAACATCTGTTTTTGTTATTACTGTACAACCCAGGTCTTCTCACTATCTGTCCATTTCTATTGCAAACTAAGGAATTGCCACAATTTGCGGTCAACAAATCCAATGAATTCACCTTTTGCTCTGTCTGTTATACTTCTTTATTATTTTACTTTATACTGCCTAAGACTGGCTTAATCCTGAAGAAGTACGATCAGGACTTTCACTGATAGAGCTATACTATGTCATGTATTCCACCTCATAGAGAAACACAGGGCTTACTTCTCTATCTGGAATCACCACGTCTACTACTGCTGCTCACCACAGTGTTCCAGTTTATTTCCATTCATCCATCTGGCTTTCAATACTCCTATATCATACTTTTAGTTTATTTATCTGTCTGTGAGTACACCCCCTTTTATATCTTCTCCTTCTTCTCCACCGTCTTAGTGAAGTTCTGGATGTCCTCGGCCATCAGCTGGGGCTCCTCCATGGCAGCAAAATGGCCGCCGCGGGCCATGTGCGTGAAGGTCATGAGTTTACGGTATTTCTGTTTAACCCAAAGTTTGGGAGTGTGCATCAGCTCGTTGGGGAAGCAGGCAAAGCCGGTGGGGGTGTACACCGGCATCCTGTAAGAGACGATGAGGTGTTAGCATTAGATTTACACACTGCTGGGTAAGGTATTAAGATCACCCTAAACAACCTGTTTCAGTAAAAGGAGGATGTGAGGCTCTGGAAACCAAATGACCTGGTGAAAAATAAACAACTTTCAATGGAAAAATAAATGTCATCAATGTGCTTTATATATTAGTTAATATCTATATAATAAACACAGATGATTTAAAAGCTCTAAACGCTGTGATTTCAAATGCTTTGACTCAAATCCAAATAAAATCAAACGATGATGAAAATACCCTGTAAAAAAAGATTTTTAAAATGTTTAATTTCATCAGAACTCCTTTGAAAGGTTTATAATGTGACTTCACAAATGAAAAGTGTGGCTTAAATAGATATATTAGTTCACACAGTTAGCTTCTTCTGTTCTTTAAGCATCGTTGGATCAATGTTTTTGTTTTGTAACCAACTGGTCACATTAAACTCTGTGCTTCTCACTCACTTCGAGTGAGGCTGGTTGAGGCCCTTGCCAAAGTTCTCCTTGTAGAACCTCATGGAGGAGACGATGCAGCCAGACGTCCAATAGATCATCACATTAGTCAGCAGATCATCCAGAGAGAACTTCCTGCAAGGCACCACGCACACACGGTTTCACATTATATTAATGACAATCATTTTGCCAAGAGGCTACTGAGCGGTAGTCCCTGTAGGAACCCACCAGTCGTCAAATATTCTGTATCTGTTCTGGATTAGTACTGTGGACAAATGTGACTTGTGCAAAACCGTTTCAAAACAATCCCATTTTACAAGGGGGCCTGGGGGCTGCTGCTAATACATAAGATCCAACTACTGATGACATTCACAAATGATTGCATATATTGGTATCTGATAGTTTGATCTTCATACTAAAGGATGGTGAAAAGGATGTGATGATGGTAAATACCAGCACGGACTCACTCTGTTCTGCTTTATTTACCTGGTGAGTCCTCCATCCTCCAGGTTCCTGAAGTCATGGCTCGTCCACGTGGAGAACTTTTCCAGAATGTATGCCGCCAGACCCACTGGAGAGTCATTCAGTCCTCGACCTGAGGGGAAAATCACAGTAGGACATTTTTTGATTTGTTGATTAAAAAGAGAGACACATAGATATATGTGTGTAGAAATGTTCACTGGAACATGTGTGTACACTCCACATGTTACGCTCCACTTAAGCAGTCTAACTAAACTGCTCCTCTGATTTACCACCGCCCCTAAAAACTCTACCCCACCTTTTCTCCTCAGCTGGTTTCCTCAGTCTTCAAACTCGTGCTTGATTATTCGAGCCCCAAGGAAATACTAAATCTCCTCGCTGCTGGCTGCTCGCAGTGTAAGTGATCATGGAGACCAATATAATTCTGCTAATGCTAATACCTTTTCATCTGTTACTCTACTACAAACGCACTGTATTAGAAAACATGTCCTGATTTTATCTGAGCTGTCTGTTTCTTTTATCGTTCCTGTTTCTTTTATCCTGCTTATTTTAATGTTGTATTTTATTGTTATTTCTTATTTTATTTTTCCCCTTGTGTATTTTATCATTCACTGTGGTACTTTATGTCATCTCTCTCTTTCTCTGCATCTCTTGTGAAGCACTTTGTACTTTGTTTTGATAAGTGCTCTATAAATAAAGTTGATTATTATTGTTATACTTGGCTAATACACATCTTCCACTACGGTGATGCTGCTTAAGAACGTCTGCCCCTGGGGCCCGTTTCACAAAAGCAATTTGTATCTTTTCAACAGTTAAACGGGTCTCATGTTGTAAGTCGCAGCTTGCACATTGCAAATTTGCTGAAACGGGCCCCAGGTCCTTACCCACGGTGTCAGGCTTGGTGGCCTGGATGTGCATGTAGCCGGACTCTTTGATGGGCTCCACCACCAGTTTCTCCGTGCAGGGGAAGAGACGCTGAATATCTAAGTCAGTGAAGCCAAACAGCTGAGGGAAACGACGGCCAAGCATGATGGATAAAACGATGGGCAACCCTGGCTTGGAGGGCGGGGCAAAGTTCACATGCAAGCCTTTGACTGTCCTGGGGTATGAAAGAAACAAAAGAAAAACACAGAGCAATGGAGTGATACCTTATTTAAAAATTTACAAAGAAGTGTACAGAAATACAGAAATATATACATATCATCATCCAGGACGAGTGTTCACTGTAAAATGTTAGGCCAATACAATACATGCATTTGAAATACTGTATATCTAAAACCATACATATAATATATATGATTTTTTTCTTACTTGGGCTCCAGCTGGGCCATGTTGGTGGTGACCAGCCAGCCCCAGTCTCCTCCATGAGCGTAGAACTGCTGGAAGCCCAGACGCTTCATCAGTTTGTGGAAGATGCGTGCTGCACAAACTGAATCAAAACCTGTTCACACACACTTACACTTAGAAATTGCGGTATGAAACCAGGCAGTTTCTACAGAAAAAGGGAACGAGTTAAATATTCAACATCAATATAGAGTGAATTAATTAATTAATTAATTAATTAACTAACTAGTTTATCATGCAGAACCCTGTCTATGTTTTCACTCAGTTGCCAATTTACTAGGCATGACTAGCACAAGCTGAAACAATTTAATACAACAAGCCTGCACAATTCCTACTTCATCTTGTTTTACCTTTTAACTCTGTCACATGCGCTTTTTGGAACAAACTCAGATCTTTTTTCGATGCACGCATGAACTTTAGATGTGTTTATGTTGTGTTTTTGGAAATGGGCAACCTTTTGAATCCCAGCTGGGTCTTTGTCGAGTCATAATCTGGTATTAACTGGTTTGGAGTCAGCGTCCAATCTTTACTCTTTGCTGGTTTCCATAGTATTGAACATACGTGTGATCTGCGCATAATAACGCTTCTTCTATTGTTATTATACCATACACTCATTCAGCTGTTTTTTTATGTTCAGTGGGACAAAAAAAATCTTTATAGGGACTTTGCAGAAAGCTATAGTATTAACAGCACCACCGCACAGAGATGGGGACTCAAGTTAGAGACTCGGACTCGAGTGCGATTTAAGTCGCACACACAGTGACTTCAGACTCGACTTGAGACTCGTCCTCAAAAGACTTCAGACTCGACTCGGACTCAAGGTGCGGGACTCATGAACAATATTTATTTTTTAGGAAACGTCTGATGAGCTTGCTGTTATTCCCTCCCTGCGTTACCTATAACCTGCCTACGTAACATGTAGCATCTGCTGCGCGCGGCTGCACAACACCGGCAGTTGCTGTGCCATTCATCATAAACTTTGACTTTAAAACTTCAAAGAAGGCCCAAACAAAGACGCGCTGAACGCAAATAGGTTAGTAACCTGAGGTTAGTAAACATGTTAAGTTCAGCATTGGCCATCTAACGTTTGTTGCTTCTTGCTTCAGCTACGACCTACGGGAGGTTAACTCCGACTGTCGTTCGTTATGAAAAGATGAATGAGCGTTTGTTTACTTGCCAAACTTGTGGCGGTCGATTAACGTAATCATTTACGTCCTGCTGGCTGCCATCACGTAAATTACTAACGTTGGCTGGAAAGAGGTTACAGGTTTATTGTTTTATTTAGTTATAATGTTACACTGGTTTGAGAGTCTGCAGGGTGTGTTGACTTACAGTAGTTTAAGCTGTCAGTGATTGCATTGCACTTTACATGGTTGTGCTCTGTAAGTTAAAAACAGGTTACAGCTTTATTGTTCACCATGTAACTTTACAGTTTTATTTAGTTATAATGTTACACTGGTTTGAGAGTGGTGGGGGGGTTGACTTACAGTATTTTATAAGCTGTCATTAACTGCATTGCACATTACATGGCTGTACTCTGTAAGTTAAAAACAGGTTGCAGGTTTATTGTTGATTCTGTAACGTCACAGTTTTAAATGCAAAACAGGTTCGAGTTACAGAATTTCTTATAGTTATACAGTTTTATAAGCAACCTGGATTGAACGCAGAAGGTGATACAGCATTCGTAATAACCACGTGAGACTTGAGACTTGACTTGGACTCTTGCTCAGAGACTTGTGAGCATCTCTGCCACCGCAAGAGAAAAGGTTCTTAAGAATATATTGTTAGAGTTGTCAAAATTCAAACAGCTAGCATTTATATTTTCCCATGTCTACCAGAAAAACATACCTTTCTTATGTGGCGCTTCAGAAAAACCGTACCCTGGTATGGAGGGACACACCACCTCAAACACAAGGTCCTCTGGGTCTGATGGTTCTGTTAGCCGAGGGATCAATCCATAGAACTCATAGAAGGAGCCAGGCCAGCCGTGAACCATTATCAGAGGAATTGCAGTAGTTCCCTCTTGCACCTTCTTGGGCTTCACATGCAGGTAATGGATATCGATGCCTGGATGGAAGTTCAGATAAGAACAGATTAGAGGTACAACAGTATCTTCTGCATGAATGTGTCAGCAGTGCAGCCTCACCTTCGATTTTGGTTTTGAAGTGGGGATACTGGTTGAGTTTGGCAACTTGTCTCTTCCAGTCAAAGTCATTTCTCCAGTAAGAGACCACCTTCTGCAGGTACTGAGAGTTGAAGCCATAATTAAACTGGCTATCCTCTAGTGAAGGGACAGGGCGAGTCTGGTCTATCCTTCGGTATAGGTCCTGACAGAAAAGGAGAGAAGATATGTGGAAGCTCTCACAATGTTTTCAGTCTGCTTAGTGGTTAACTGCCTTATTTGTAAATGCTAAGAGTGAATCTAACCTCCAGCTCTTCGTCACTGGTGGTTACTTTAAAGGGGTGGATGGTGACGTCCTCCACACCATCAGGGGTTATCCCGGGTCCCCACCAGCCATCCTCTGTCTTTAGAACCTGGGTCCTGCTCCTCTGAATCAGGAAGAAGATCAGTCCTCCAATCACCAGAGCAACCAGCACCTCTGTGAACATGCTGCTCAGCGTCTGCACAGGGAAGGATGGATGGAGAAATACAGGACTGGACAGGGGAAACAGGGAGACAACACAAGTGGAGAACAGATGGAACAATTTATCAACAGATATTTTACATAAAGACATCAGTAAAACTCCACAATATTACAAAACTGATGTAGCCGTATTTGTGATCACAGTAATATATCTTAAATGTGCTGTTACATGATGTTATGACTGCACCTTTAAAGAACGTGCAAACATGTACTCGTTATTAAAATTGCAGCCAGCTTATTATACCTGACATAGACAAAAGAAAGAATCATTATATGTGACCCATCGGGAAGTTCCGGTCTGAGACGTGAATCCAATGTGGAAGTCCTTTAAACCTGCATTCTATTGAACAGCCAGCAGAGGGCGACTCTTCTGGTCACATCCGGTGCCGCTGGTTGCAAAAACTCAACATGGCTTCACTCTATCAGCAAAACTCAAGGCTTCAAAATGGCAGTCCACAAACCAACAGGTCTATGACTACATCCACTTCTTATATACGATCTATGTATGTGACAAAATACTGAAACTAACTGAACGCTAAATAAGGACTAGGTGGTATATTGGTAATATAAGGTATAGCAATATATTTTCTAAAGGAATAAAAAACTGTTATACCGAGATAGTTTGAGGTTGTGTTAATGAATGAATTTTCCCAGAAAGTCCTGAAAGCATTTTATATTATTGTTATTGTTTATAAATAAAAATATAATATGTAATATAAAAGAAAAGTACAGCTGATCACATCAGCTAATTGTTATGTTTTGTGGTGGATTTTTGTGTGTGTTGCCAACCGGGGAGTTGCAGAGTGCCCTCTGGTGGACAGACCATGCATAGACAACACTCATAACATGACAGAAGGATCAGTCTCTTAATTCTTTTTTAATTGTCATTTATTGGCACAGATACAGATTTATCTGCACTTAGTATAGGCCGATATTATCGGCATGCCAATTTGGGCTCTAATTTGATGCCACAACATCTAAAGTCATTCATGTGAAACGTAATTGAGTAAATGCAAAGACTGAGAGCAGAGATGGAGGAATGGTTGAATGATTATATAGAAACTAACACTGTATAAGAATGGAACTGTAACCCACTTGCGAGCAACAAACTTAAGTACAAACATTTCCAATGACTTCCAGGTGTAATCTGAGTCTGGGGCCCAATTATTTCATTAGTCATGAGTTCAGAAACAAAAGCACGACCAGTCAAACAAAAGTGTTGCTGTTACTGTTGCTGTGGCCAGCTGACAGGATTAAACTAAAGAACAGGGCTGCCCTGGCTCCTCCGCACAGAGTCCTGAGACCTGCATGACAAAGCTTTTCCCATTCAGCAGAGCTGCAGGCATGGCAGCCCCCCACTGTACTCTCACACTGTGTGTATATCCAGAGCTACCATAGCTCAAACAGCCATCCATGAGAGGACAAGACTGGACTTACATAAAACAGACCACTTTCAGTGCAGTTCAACGACCTGTCAGATGTACAGGCCTGTGTCCCGGGTCATGCGCACACACAAACACCAATTATTATAGTGAGTGTAACATTATTATATTAAGGTATTTGTAGAAGGCTAAACACGCCTGTGGTCTACATATTTAGCATATTCAGTAAACTATTAAAACAACACTGGCTATTAAAGGTGATAAAGATGACTCATGTTGCAATCCAACGTAACGTTAAACCACAGCTGGACAGCGACACAGTTAGGAAACTTGAAGCTGAACTATCGAGCAGGAAAATCTCTGCTGTGGACAGAGTCCGAAGTTTTCCCTTCAGCAACTTTAAGCTGAACTCGTGACGCAGCACCACGTTTAACAACTTCACTTTAACTTGGTCCAAACAAGCAAATATATTCAGCATCACTGTTTCAACGCATGTCGTCAACGACACAGTCAAAAGAATTTCACCAGAACTGGTTTTAGCTGTCTTACCTGTTCTCCGCAAGCTCCACGTTTCCGCCACAGCTGCCCTGCTGGTCCCGTTCGATTCCTAGCAGTTTTCCTTGAATCCTTCCCCACTATCCTCGCCCACTCTCCTTAAAATGAATCACAAACTTAATCTTTAAGTTTAGCTGGAACAACAGGAGCAGCAGAGTTATTAGTTTAAGGTAACGCTTTAAGTCTACGCGTATTAAAGGAAAACATGAGAGGATCAACATTTGCCGTGGGAACTGTAGAAACACCAGTGCATGATGGGACGTGTAGTAACGACATGTCAGAGCCTACCGTGGCATCTGTGTCCGCAGTTGTCGGAGTAAATTATTCTGTAGTATTCAAAATAAAACAATACTACATTTCCATGACGAATGTAGTAAAAATCTAATTGTCTTCTTCCCGAAACACCTCACCAGCAGCCATTTATACACCATTCACACTTAAACATGCACACCAAACAAAACGTGGGAAGATATTCACATGACATTCACTTGTTTTATAAGTTTTTAAAAAATATTTCAATCTGGTCAATGTATTTGGGGAAAAAGGTGTGCTGTTAAAATTTGAGAAACAAAGTGAATTTGTCAGGGATGCAATTTAAGTCCTACTTTATTTATGTAGGTAGGTTTTTTGTCACAACACGTTATAGAATGAAATTTAGTTTTGTAACTCCCTTCAGATACATAGCAGACAATATACATCAATAAAGAATCAATTATGAAAGATGGTAAACAGAAATATACTATCATGCTAGGATGAATTAGAGTTTAAGAGTCTGATAGCTTGGGGGGGAAAGCTGCTCTGCAGTCTGGTGGTGTGGTAGCAGAAACTTCTATCTCTCTTCCCAGAAGGCAGCAGGGTGAACAAGCTGTGGCGGGTACTGTCCTTAGTATCCTATTTAATGTTTATATAAGCAGACTTGCTGTTGGATCACTGTTCTGTTCCTGGCCTCTCCTTCCTACATAGAGAGCTAAAGTCTCTACTTTATGCTGATGACCTTGTCCTACTATCTCCTACTGAACAAGGACGCAGCAACAGCTGGACATAACACATATCAAACCCAGCTTCTTGGTTGCGATTGGCCTGCCCGGATCCACTTCCGGTGGAAACATGTCAGGATGGGAGGAGGGCCAGAGGTATCTGCAAATGTGTCTGGTTCCCCGACTACATAACAAGAGCAATTTCTTCATAATGCACCACAGACAGCAACATCTGTAAGACCTGTAAAAATGTGACCACAATTTGTTTGACCCTGAAGTTTGAGGATTAAATCTCAGTTTCAGATTTTACATTCCACATCCAGTTGAGCTTTAATCATGCAGTCATTTATGGTTCTTAAAACACTGCACACAATACTAGATCAATAAAAGGAGATACTGGCTGTACTTGGGTAAATAAACATTTATTGACTATGTAACGCAATTTTTCAGACAACGAAATGGCATCTGGAAGTGTGGGAGTTTCTCCATTGAAATCGTGGGTTTCTCCACACCTTCAATACAAAATCAGAAGGTCCTGCTTCATTCGCATGGCACAAATCCATGAGGACAAACAAAATGAAACCAATCGCTGTGCTGAAATTGAATCCAACATAGATGTAAATAGAAAAGACATGCAATGCCTCTTTATTGCCCGTCCTTTTCGTCCCCTTTGAAACTGAAAATAAATGCACACTCCATGCTCAATGCCAAAGCTGCTAACACAGCAGCAGAGGATTTGTACTTTTTGTACAGTTTGTCCCACATTTCCCCCCAGCCCCTCTTATTTTCCAATCTCTACATTTCCTAAAATTTCCCAGCAGCCTACTCTGACCTTACTTTATTTTAATACCATCAGGGATGTGATCAAAATGCCTGACAAGGAAAAGCTGGATGATGGATTTTTAATGACTACAAAGTATCATAAAAAAACAAAATCCTGAGAATATATACAGTATATATCTCACATCTCTGACAGTATTAAAAGAGTGTAGGCAGCCAGATCAATCTCGCAACATTCTCTCTTCACTGCCCTCTCTCAGACTCCACATAGCACTCTGATGGTTCTGTGCTCTCTCCACCATTTCGTCCACTGAACTCAGTCCAGGTGCTCTACAAGGTCAGCGCCACTAGAGCATTTTAGTCCGTCTCCATGGCACCGCTGTGCGTCTCCTTGGACACCATGAGTCTCATCAGTTTTCCGTGGAGCTTCTCGATCTTCTTCACATCCTGGGCCTGGTCTGTCTTGTATTGTAAACACTGTGGGGATGGACAAAAGACTACATGAGGGCAATGGCAGCTACTATTACATAAAACTGACAAACTGGGGTGACAATTTTTGTCACAGATTAAAAAGTCACAAAAAAAATATTGTAAAATTGCCAGTTTCTTTTGCTTCACCTCTTCCCTTACCCATTCCCCCCCCCTTTTAAAGAGGTGGTATTCTGCTCATTTTCAGGGTCAAATTAGGGGTTGTACCAGAGCAGGTTTACATTGTTTCATTTTCAAATAACACCATATTTTTTGTCATACTGCACATTGCTGCAGCTCCTCTTTTGACCCTGTGTTGAACATTTCGTTTTAGCTATGGAGTGATACATCTTGCCTTTAAATGATAAACACGGCTTCGGTTCAGCTGTATACGTTACCCTCAACAGCTAGCAACATGGACTCGAGCAAAAGTTTCAGAGTGGTGATTTATTAATCTGTAACAAATGTCTCTACATCACAGTAACAAACTAGACGTTTGGAAGGGAGAGGAGAGGCGTGTGCTGCAGCTCACAGTTTTTCCACCGGTGTTTTTGAGGGCGTGTCGGAGTAGCCGCTTGGCGAACAATATGGCACGAATTTTGCCTTTAACCCTGTGTCGTCACAGGGATCAAAGGGAAATAGCTGGACTACAAACGAGCTGTTTTGAGGCAGAGCAGAGTTTTCTGTGGGAGATGGGAACTCCTTTCGGGTTGGACTTTGGGTTTTTTCACTTTGCAAACCTAGTACATGCACAAAAAATGTATATAACTCAATAAAGGAGAAGGAAAAAGCCAAAGCTTAATACCACCTCTTTAAGCAGCAATTTTGGAAAGTAGATGCATTTAAAAGTAAGGGTTTACAGTAAATTGTATCACTGTTTCATAAATACAACGCATTCAACAGACCTTAACTACCTATTGTTATGAAAGCGCTCCAGGACATGCCAAGTCACATCAAACTTTCTATTCTACTATAAATGTCACGAATAAAACCCTTCACTGTGTAATTATGCTGATTAACACAGTGTTGTGATTGTTTGGGGGGAAAAAATAGGGCTTTGCGATTCTATTATAAGTTTAAACGCAACTAGCTTTGACTATTCAGTCTGCCAGGCATCCACAGATAGCACACCTGTCACTATAGGTGGAGTCAGTGTGTCTTAAAAGTGCAATACGACCTGTTTCAATCTTCAATAACTTTTTTTGTTCAACAGAGAAATCTCAAACCACTGCCAATATAGGTAGTGAGCACCCTTGAATATTATACATTTTAGTTAAGTTTAGTTTAGTTTTAGTTAAGTTAAAAAGATTAATAATTATTTAGGCACATTGCAAAGTTTTTATTTCAATATCTTGCTCATTTATGAATATATTGACATAAAATCACTGCTTATCTGTCCTGGACATCCCCTCACAACTTTCAATGTTGTTTTTTGTAATGTTAATGTGTTGTAATTTAAGCAGTGTATATTGAAGTACATGAGATTTATTGTTCTGTTTTTTACCGTGGTATCGAATTTGGTTTTGAGAATCGTGGAATGTCAGTGGTTTTGATATTGACTACTAAATGTCTAAATGGGTTTGTGACATCGCCAGCAGGTCACATAGCTCACTTTTAAAGAGAAATCTCTCTACATCTACTAGATGGATCGGCATCAGCATTTGATAGTTTAGACAAGTATGTCCCCATGAGGATGAATCTTCTCCCCCTGGCTTTACATCTATCAACCGCTCAAAACGTTCATTTGTCCAGTCCTGGGTGTTTCTTTTATAATAACAGCTTTATCCCTTTCTCCCAGAGCCGCTAGCGTGTCTGTAGACACAATGGTTGCACTGGTGCATTGTGAGGAGTTCATGCTGATACAATTAGCTGATGAATCAATCAACACAAAACGAATGACTACAGCTGAGTATATTCACGTACAAAGCACCTAGCCTTTAAGATTTACTTACGTCTCCACGTCACCGTGAATTGGATACTGGTAAACTCCCAGGCAAACTAATACCAATTAATACAAAAAGCTAAAGAAATGGTTTTCCCTCCATCAACCAGATATGTTATAGTGTCCTCCGATGTAAACAGTAATGTTATCCTAAATCATGTTAGTCAACATCTAAACGTTACCATCTGATACTAACAATTCCATTAAAACATTCATCACTTACCACGGCATTGTCGGTCACTTTTATGCAAAGGTTGCCGTCGCAGTGTCTGTACTTCAGAACCACTCTGACCTGCAAACAGAACAGCTAGTGAATTTGAGAGTTTAAAGTAAAAATAAATAAATAAATAACACATTCAGACCAGCAGTCACATTCACTTCGCTAACGAGCTATCCGGCTAGCATGCTAACCTACTGATAAAATAAACGGTTTTTACCTTCATGGGATCTGTCAGATACAGTTTTTCTGCTGCACGGGCGAACTCTTCCCAAGTCTGATAATAAGGCATTATTCTAACAAAGCAAAGTCACTGTTTTACCAAAGAATATCTCTGAATCGGCTAACCAGGCTTGCTATCTTCGGAACACCACATCAGCAGCAGCGTGAACACAGCCAATCAGAATCGAGAAAAAGTGTCGCCGAAACTGCTTCCGGGTCACCTTTTCTTCTTCTTCTTCTACTGGCTTTCCGGCAGACTAGATGCCTTACGGCATATTGCTGCCACCCACAGTTCAGTCTCGGTATCGCTTTATAGCACCTTCATTCTCAGAGGGCTAATCCTGTTGCAGATATAAAATCCATGACTGCTTCCACTATCCTTGATTGGTTCTCATGGGGATTCAAATATCTCTCAATGTCACTGCTTGTAGTCCATCTCCTGCTACCTCAGAATACAGTTGTTCTCTTTGCCTTTTATACTGTTGACATTCCATAAACACATGATTAACAGTCTGTTGTTGATTGCAGGTTCTACAGAGCCCATCCTCATGTTTGCCTATCTTCGCTAGATCCCATGCAAATCCACAGTGTCCCAGCCTTAGTCTTGTCATAATTACAGCTTGTCTTCTGGATTTACCCAAGCAACTCTGCTCTGTCTTTACTTTGTTTTGTATTGCATAATAATGCCGGCCCTTTGTTTCCTTTTCCCACTGCCTCTGCCATACTACTATAGTGTTTTCCTTAATGACAGATCTACATTCGGTGACCCCAATACAAACTTCTAAATCAATATCTCTTTTCAGAGTCATTTTTGCTACCTTGTCTGCCACCTCATTCCCTTCTACCCCAACATGTGCAGGGACCCAGAGAAATCCCACTGACCCTCCAGCCTTTTCGATTTTATACAACAGAACCATCAGCTCCATAAACAGATCTGGCCGAGCTCCCATATTACTTCCTCCCAGAGTTTTTAACACTGAAGCCGAATCTGAGCATATTACTGCTCTCCTTGGTTGCACTTCCTCTATCCACTTTAGTGCCCATATAATAGCTAGAAGTTCTGTTGTATACACCGATACCCCCTCAGACAGTCGTTTAAGCTTTACATATTCATATTGTGGGATATAAAAAGCAAAGCCTGACTTCCCAGTTTGTGGATCTTGGGATCCATCTGTATATATCTGAAGGTAAGTTCCCCACTGATTTTCCAGTCTTCGCTTTACCATATTGGGATACTCTGTGCCTTCATGATGTTTGATGTTATCCATTATACTAAGATCTATTTCTGGTATGGACATCAACCACGGTGGTACAACTGACCAGTACACTTGCGGGGCCATCCCTTCCTCCTTCAGTCCCAGTTCCTCAATTTTTTTCCTGATGTTAAACATAAAACATTCCTTCCTCCTTTTCCCTGATCCCCACTCCCACGCATTACTTAGAACTATTTTTGTAGGGTGTTCTCCTTTATGTGCCCATAATTTAACAATATACTGCATTGCCAATTTCTCCCGTCTAATTGACAATGGCATTTCCCCCATCTCTACCAACAAAGCTGGGACTGGAGTTGTACGGAGGGCCCCGCAACATAGTCTCAGTGCCTTAGCTTGTATTACTTCCAGCCTCTTTAAATGTGTATCAGCGGCTGTCCCATAACACACACATCCATAATCCAACCTAGATCTTATCATTGCCCTGTAGATCATTAGTTGAGTATCTCTGCCTGCACCCCATGTGCTACCTGAGAGGGAACGCATTACATTTAATACCTTTTCACACTTATTTACAACATTATCTATCTGCTTTTTCCATGTTAGCTTCTCATCCAAATGCACACCCAAAAATTTGAACTCTTTAACCCTCTCAATTGCTTGTTCATACAAAAATAAACCACCACATTCAGTTTTCTTATTACCAAATATTATATACTTTGATTTCTCCACTGATATCCTCAACCCCCACTTTTCACCCCAACTAGTTACTTTGTTCAGAGCTACTTGCATTTGCTCAGTTATTTGTTTGACATTCCTGCCCCTTTTCCAGATGGCCCCATCATCAGCAAATAGAGATTTTCCAAAACTATTCCCAATTTCTTCAAATATATCATTTATCATAATATTGAAAAGGACTGGGCTTATCACGCTACCCTGAGGAGTTCCGTTATCGATACCTGTTCCAGCTGATAAAGCATTTGCAACCCTAACTTGAATTCTCCTGTCCTTCAAGAAGTCTTGTATCCAGTTAATCATCCTCCCTCTGACTCCAGCCTCATATAGTTTTATGACAAGCCCCTCCTTCCATAGCATGTCATACGCCTTTTCAATATCAATAAACACCGCCATTAATACTTCTCTATTCACCATTGCTTTCTTTATATCACTGTCAAGGGACGTAACGGCATCCATGGTACTTCTCCCTCTACGGAATCCACTTTGTACTGATGTAAACCATCCCTTCTTCTCTAACTTATAAACCAATCTGTCTGTAACCATCCTTTCCATTATTTTACATAGGACTGATGTCAGTGCAATGGGCCTGTATGATCCTGCCTTATAAGCGTCTTTCCCTGGTTTCAATATTGGAACCACCAGTGCATGCTTCCATGTGCTAGGTAGACTTCCCTCTTGCCATATGTGATTCATTAAGGCCAAGATTTCCTCCAAAACTTTGTCACTAAGATTCTTAACAATCTCATAGCTAACACCATCCTTTCCCGGGGCTGTTTTCCTTCCTTTTCCAATTGCCCTGTGCAATTCTTCTAATGAGAAAAATAAATTACCCACATCAGAATTATCATTATTTATCTCAAGTTTGTATCGATTTTGCTCTAATATCTCATTTCTTTTCCTTATACCTGCTTCACCAATGTTAGCTCCACTGTGAACAGCTCTAAAGCTATTTTCACATAGCTTTGCTTTATCCAAATCACTTGTAGCAAACAATCCTCCCTCCTCTAAAACTGGCATTTTCCTTTTCCTATTACTTCCTGCCATACGATGTACTGCCCGCCATATTTCTGTTACTGCAGTCTCTGCCCCTAGTTTTCCACAGTATTTTCTCCAGCACTCTTTTTTTGCAGTCTTAATCACTCTGCGTGCTTTGGCTCGCAGTCTTTTATATTCTACTGCTTTATCTTCTGTTGGATGTTTCCTCAATGCTCTATACCCGCAATTCCTGTCTCTTACTGCTTTATCACAGTCCTTGTTCCACCATGGCACACTAATTTTCCTTTTAGAACACTTCTTTATCGGGATAGATTCAATTGCACTTTTCATAATTATTTCACATAAGCTGCTATTCCATTCCTCTATTGTCCCTTCCTCATTTACTTCCTCTATAGTTTTGTTACACTTTTCAGAAAAAAGTGCCCAATCTGCCTTACTATAATTAAATAAGTTTTGGTTACCCTGTTCTTCACTCAATAAAGTTTTCCCAAACCTCAATAATATTGGGTAATGATCACTCCCTATTGTATATCTGTCCAAAGAATCCCACTCTCCAACCCTAGCTAGTTCACTGGACGCTAATGCCAAATCTATATATGAAACATTTCCTGTTCTAATATCAAATCTAGTTGGCCTGCCATCATTTAAACAAACTAATCTCCACCTGTCCATAAATTCCTCTATAGTGCTCCCATTATTATCTTTTATTCTGCTACCCCAAAGAGGGTTGTGAGAGTTAAAATCCCCCACCCAAATGACCGGTGTCCCTACTTGTTCCATAACCCACTCCAACTCGCTTAGATTTATTTGCAAACAAGGATTATACATGTTTATTATGTTAATCCACCTGTGCTGTCCCCAACTCTTACTATAACACATTCTAGTTTAGACATTATCTCTACATTTTGATACTGTACATCTGATCTTATAAATGTTGCACACCCTCCCCCAGACTTTCCTTTTCTATCATATCTGTTACTTTCATATCCAGGAATCACAAAATCTAAGCATGGTTTAAGCCAAGTTTCCTGAATACATATCACCTCTGGTAGATCCTTAAATTCATCAACAAATCTCTTAAGTTCCTGTCCATTAGCCATCAAACTCCGTGCATTCCATTGTAAGATGTAAAACATCAGCAATTTACCTATCATCATTTATGTCCATGTTTCTTCCCCCAGTACATTCCTCATTACTGTCAGTGATCTTTTGTTTTCCCCTACCTCTTTCGTAAACTTCCAGTTTCTGTCTCATATACTTGTGCAACTCTTCAGGACCCATACATGCCTCTTCCAGAAATCTCTCTGCAGCATCCACCACCACTTTAATAACGTCAGATCTTCTGGTTTGGTCTCTAACTGCCCACAGAACATCTACCATGAATGCCAGGAATGACTGGGTTCCCACAATCTGCCTCACTTTCTCCCTATCAGGCTGGGAATCAGAAGGTACTTCAACTACCACTTGTCTGGAAGGTTCCCCCGTTCCCCTCACTTTCTTCAGGGCATCTGCATATGATATTTTGCCTTCAACTCTCAATTTCTCTACTCCCACAGCTCTAACATGATGCTCACACCCCCTAAATGAAGATACATGATTTCCGCCACAGTTACAGCACTTGACTATATCAGCTTTACATTGAATAAAGTCATGGCTTCCTCCACACTTCCCACATCTTTTTTTCCCTCCGCATGCTGCTGCTACATGGCCATAGCGTTGACAATTGTAACAACGCAGTGGGGGACGAATATACTGTCTCACTGGCAAGCTAATATATCCAAGGCTAACCCTTGCTGGCACAATATCTTGCTTGAATGTTAATAGCACAGCATTACCGGTTTCTTTGAATCTCCGTACAGCTACAACCTCAGCTCCCTTTAAATTCTTCAAGATGTCACTCTCTTCTATCTCAAGGCTTACATAGATCACTCCTTTAGCATTTTTAGCCTGACCAGGAACGAAACATTCAACAGGCCTGTTAAGCAAATGCCGAACTTTAAGGGCATTCAACCTCTGATTATCATTTCTGCAAAAAACAAGTATATTCCCATTCATCATCATTTTCACATTTAGAACTTTTCCCATTTTGTTTTTTAGCTCCTCCGATAGTCTGAGTGGGTTTAAGGCTTTGTCACTTTTATCTTTGAATTTAACTATCATCCTAAATTCACCCTCCTCTTCAGATCTTGGCATTTTCCTTGTGCTTTGGGACTCGTCACTCTCACTTCCACTTCCATTGTCAGATCTATCTCTTTTTTCAGATTGTCTGGACTTTTTGTCATTACTCCCAGCACCATCACTAGTTTTCCCCTTCGGCGGCATAGCCCATCCCTCGTTGGGGAGCTGCCTGCTGCTTCAGCTCACAACACAAACTCTCACAGGAGATGCCAATTGAGATATCAACTACTTGTCCCTTGTAAGATTAATGAGTCTCAAAGTAATTTGAATCGCCCTCCAAACCGTACAACTCCTCCTAGCCGTGAATCATCCAGTCTTCGGCGTCCGCGGGTCACCTTTTCAAAACAGAAGCACGTTAAGTATAAACTAAAATTAAACAAGTCTGCCAGTAAGTAATGTTTTTAGTGAATTGTAAATAACAAATCAGACAACAAACTTAATTAAACTTGTATTTGTAAACCCATCCATTCAAGTTTAAAAACGTATGTGACACAAACTAATCTGTCAATGAAGCTGACGTTCATTAGCTAATGTTACAACCATAGTGGTTACAACCGCTTTTTATATACAGTCTATGCGCTGATCCCATTCTTAAACACCCACGTTTTAAAGTAAAAACAACGTAGTGTTGTCTGATGATCGTCATTATATACAATTATCAATTAGTTAAATCAATTATCAATCAGAAAAGTGATCCCATTGACTGAATTTGTTTTGAAATTACCCTTAGTCTCAGGACCGGAAGTTTTCCTGTGCTGTGTGGCATGTGAAATTTCGTGCTCGTCCTCTAGTGGTTAACTGAGAAAGACTCCCGAACGGTCCACAAAGCTGCAGTCTCTGACTATTTCGTAATTTACATTTTATATAAAAGTTTTTCAAATCTTTCAGTCTTCTGTATCAGCAATGATTTTTTAACTGATACAATGTTTTAGGTGTAAAATCTTAATCTGCAACATTACTGTAGTAACTACAGCTGTCAAATAAATGTAATGAAGTAAAAGTATAACATACCCATCTGTAATATAGTATCATTAAATGAAATTGTAATACAGCATGAATACCTCAAAAATGTACATAAGTACTGTGTAGTTTCTTTTTAGCTGTTAGGATGTAGCCTATGTGGAATTTCATGGGTTGCACACTAGATGGCAGACAAACTTCAGGTGTTCTTATGGACAGAAAAGATTATTGGAAGAACTCAGAAGATTGTACTAGGAGGGTCACGTCAACATTTGGCTGATGCTCTTTTTTTCTGAGCAAGTTATAGTGTGTGTAGCAGGACAGTGAGCTTCATTTCCTTCAGAGCTAATGACATTTACTAGCTCACTGTGTTAGATGTCACAATAACAGACCTGGTGAGGAGTGGGTGGTGTGCTGACAGCTCATTCATCATCAGCTGAGTCAGTTGCAGCTCAGTCACCCGAGTGGCTGACTCGCATCTATTTCAGACTTTATAATCAAAATACACGGAAATAAAGGAGTCAGTGTTGCAGTACTTCCCCACACGCATAAACACACTGCATACAAGGCAGAATACAATGACATGTCGTTAGTATTACCAGTACTTGGGCCTGAGATGTGCTGTGGACAGGCCTCGATATATAATTTTAAATATATCAACTTCACAGAGTTTAAGTATGAAACCCCCTGACAACCTAAAACTTCTGCTTCGTGGAAGCAAATGTAAAACTGCTGGTATTGTTTTGGTGAAATCAGTTTGCCCTTTTTCACAGAGGTGAACCTTTCTATCAAAGTGCAGTGGTATTACATGGCAGAAGAGCTCATAATATGATCTTTGCCTCTACCTTTTTATTTTATTGTTTTTAGAAAACACTGTCATAATCCTCTTTTAGAGCATCAGACAACCAGCAGGGTTAGGCAGGGTACCTTTAAACACAACGGTTAGCGTGTATCCAGAGAGACGTATGGGTTCAGTTCTGTTATTTATTGTGTCACTGTCAAATTCAAATTCAAATCAGCTTTATTGGCATGAATGTATAACACTGTCTTCTTCGAGCTATAAGTCAGATTCAGTGTGAGGCTTCATTTCAAATAGTGGGCCTAACAAGGCCAGCTGGGCTTTCCCCTCTACTGGTTTTCAATTGCAAGGCCAAAGAGGACTGATTTGTGCTATTCATGTCATGCTCATGATGCTTTTTGCATCGCACTCTGAGCAAGATAATAATAATAATCGAGGGATGGAGAATATATCTCCCCCTGAGCTAAATAAAGAAATAGCGCTTTTAATTTTTGGCTATAAACAGACTGAGTTGGCCTCTGCTCTGGTAAGCCTCTTTTGGTCCCACTGTGGATAAGTGGCTTACAGTAATGGTAATGTACAATGTTACATGATGGACACATGACACAGACACACATATGAGGCATGTGCACAACATTGTATGCACACACTTAAAAACAGAAACACAAGCTGGTGCCGTGAACCTCAATGCCTCTTACTGTCAGGGGCCAACTGGCAGGATATCAGCTCCAGTGTATGTGTCTGACAGCAGCTCATGTTTGTTTGTTGCTCGAGTGAGAAGATCTTGACTTTAAAGATGACAGTTCTGCTTTTATAATTAAGTTTTCAATCCATTTTTCACTTGGGTTGAACTTCCAAAATAAGGTGTCAAACACCACCTAGTGATGAGGTGTTTTTCTTAAGCCTCTTAAAGAAAACTTGGAAGAGATGCAAACTTTTCACCTGATTACAGTATTTTTCCTGAACCGCTGTAATACTGCTGTCATTGGCAATTCTGGCAGCAATGCACAAGTTTTACTGATTTTCATGAATCATGTCTTCAATGTGTTAATTAATTATTATTAATTATTTAAAAAACTTGTCATGTGAATGAAGTCAATGAAATTGGACTTAAACCTTTTCGGTGAGGAAAGAAAACGAACAATTTGGTATACGTCCAGCATATTTATTTTAGTATGTAAAATTGGTTTTGGCTTATTTAAGGACAAGTACAAGGTACATGGTGGATTTATTTACCATTTTATGACACAGGGTTTTATAACAAGATAAAGTTTTTTTTTCCCTTTATGCCACTCTTGAAAAGCAAAATGTTCCATACAAAAATGAGATACAGTAGATGAGTGTATATATACACCCTGGGTGTCAGCATTTCCTCTGTGGAATTAGTGGACATGACCATAGATGACCACAGATGTATTGTTTTTAGCTGCGATTCGCCTGTTACTCATTCCGCCTCACTAAGCTCCGTGTGTTCTCGTATCTTTAATGAACAAAGCGTTTCAAAGTTTTGCGCAGTCTTTCAGAGCCAAAGCCAACACCTGTCTGATTCCAACACCAACAATCTGGTCCATCATTTCAGTCATATCTGCTTGTCGTCACTAAATATTACTGCTCCTCTAAAGGTTAGGCCTACGTCTAAAGCTAGTAAGCAACCCTGGATAAATGACAGCATTCGCAGCCTAAAAAGTGAATGCAGGAAAGCAGAGCGCAGATGGAAAAAATCCAGTCTCCAAGTCCATTACCTCAGTCTGAAGGATTTATTAATTAACTACAATAACATGGTTAAGGATGCGAGAACACACTATTTTTCTGAACTCATTACTACACATAAACACAATCCCAGGTTTCTGTTTAAGACTGTGGATCAGCTGGTAAACCCAACCCCTCCTTGTGCCTCAGCTGCAAGTAATGATGACTGTGAATTGTTTTTATCTTATTTTACCAATAAGGTGGTGTCAATCAGAGCCTCTATTACCCCAGCGGCCTCTTACTCAGAGGTCCCTCACCAGCAACAAGAGAGTTTTAACCAGTTTTATCCCATCGACTTGTCTGAGCTTTTAAAAACAGTATCACAAATGAGAGTGTCCATCAGCCCACTTGATGTAATACCTACAAAGTTTTTACTGAAAGTAATGGATTCTGTTGGGCCCCATTTGATCTCTGTTTTTAACAGCTCCCTATCTACTGGTTGTGTCCCTGATTATTTTAAAACGGCTTGCGTGAACCCACTTTGAAAGAAACCTGGTTTAGATCCCTCCCTCCCACAAAATTTTAGACCAATTTCAAAACTGCCTTTTATTGCAAAGATTCTAGAAAGAATTGTGTCCAAACAGCTGCTCACTGTACTGGAAAATAACAAAATATTTGAAAAGTTTCAATCTGGTTTCAGGAAGTACCACAGCACTGAGACTGCCCTGCTTAAAGTCACCAATGACCTTTTAATGTCTGCTGATGAAGGCATGTGCTCAGTCCTTGTACTCCTGGACCTTAGCGCTGCTTTTGACACCATTGATCACAACATCATGTTAGACAGACTGAGGCACTGGGTGGGGATCCCTGGTACTGCCTTAGAATGGTTTTCATCCTACCTGTCAAATAGGAAGTTTTGCGTGTCTGTAAACAACTATGTCTCCACGTTCTGTCCAGCTAAATATGGTGTGCCTCAGGGGTCGGTCTTAGGACCCATTTTGTTTTCCTTGTATCTGCTTTCCCTTGGACATATTATCCATAAACATGGCATTTCTTTTCATATTTATGCTGATGACACACAAATATACTTGCCCGTCAGATCCACAGACCCTGGAATGCTGAAAGTTCACTTAACAACTGCCTTTGTGAAGTTAAAAAATGGATGTCAAATAATTTCCTCCAACTGAACTCAGACAAAACAGAAATCCTGGTCATTGGGTCCCAGCAGATGGCAAATCAAATACTGCCATCTGCTGGTTCCCTAGTAAATCACATTAAGCCTGTGGCAAAGAACCTTGGTGTTTGGTTTGATAGTAATTTAAATTTTGAGCAGCACACCACAAAGCTTGTTCAATCATGTTTTTATCAACTTAGAAATATAGCAAAAATTCGATCTATGTTAACTTTTAAGGACATCGAGACCATTTTACACGCCTTCATCTCATCACGCCTGGATTATTGCAACAGCCTTTTCACCTGTTTAACCCAAAAATCTATTGATCGACTCCAGATTGTCCAGAACTCAGCTGCCAGGCTTTTAACCAGAACAAAGAAATATGACCACATTACTCCTATTTTAGCTTCATTACACTGGCTCCCAGTGTGTTTTAGAATTGACGTTAAAATTCTATTGATCACTTTTAAAGCTCTTCATGGCCTCTCGCATTGTTATTTCTGAACTTTTAGTCCCATACACACCAGCACGTACATTTAGATCCTCGGGCAGAGGTCTGTTGTCCGTTGTATCTTAAACGTGTATTTTAGTCTTTTCAATGTTTTCATGCTTTTATCTTGTATTGTTTTTGTATTATTGTCTCTTGGATATTATTCTCTTTACACTTGTTAAAGCACTTTGTAACTTGTTTTTGAAAAGTGCTCTACAAATAAAGATTATTATTATTATTATTATATAACACGACATACAAATAGAACTATTTTACATGGTGCAGTGTTGAGGATGAATTAAGGAGTCTCACAGCCTGAGGGAAGAAGCTGCTCTGTAGTCTGGTGGTGCCACAGCAGATACTTCTGGATCTCTTGCCAGACGGCAGCAGGGTGAGCAGGCTGTGTGATTCTCTCTCTATGTGGTTATTTGGTTGCAGCTGTCTTTGTACGTCATCATTATTAAGACAGGGAGGAAAATATAATATTGAAGCCATATTCTTGACCTTTATATCACGTGGATAATGGATTTTTTTTTTTTTTTGCAAGAGTCCAAATTTTTTTTATATGTAATGCAACCACTGACATGATCCTCAGGTGACCTCAGCATGGGCAACCACTTACCATACCTTTACAAATCTGCTTGAGGTTTGGAATAATCGTACAGTTTGAATCTACATACACGGTGAACTCTCTGTATGCAGCCAATCTATTTGAGAGTTTACTGACCGTATATATTTCGCTGTTGTATTTGTGTGTCAGACTTTTAAATGCATTTTAAGATTACTGTCGTTATTTTTAAAAGGGAAAACACTAACAGCCAATTTAACATGCTTTTAATATGTCCAGTCTACTTTGGTCCCAGCTCAGCATCACAAACACACAGCAAGAGAGCCAACTCAGTTGTCAGGGGCAACCTGTACGTGCTACGTCCCACAAGTTGCGTCAATTGCTGCCTTCAGGTACCGTGGGAAATCAAAAACCTATATATGCGGCGCACATGAAATACGCTACAAAACAGTTTCTTATATCACCCAACAATTATAAGTGCATCTTTGGTGGCGGAGGGCAGAAGCTGCATTAGCTTAATTATAAATTACCATCACAGCCTGGTTCCATGTGTTATCACCTAGGCTATGGCCTACAATGAAATAAAACAGAAAAGTGTGTTTCACAGTGAGGTTGCTTAAGTTTCTTTAGCTGTGTGGGGCGGGTTGGTTAACTATATCTACTTATAGCGACACTATGCTGTCCAAATAATAATCATCTTGCCATTCAATCTTTTTGGTAATTTTGTCAGGAGTAAGACTATGTAACCAGGATTTCCTGGGAATCGTTATTTGCTACTAAAAGCATCCCGTTATATAAATCAACTTACTTGTGTGTTTTTATCTTTTCTTGTGCCTCCTTTAATGGAAGATACAACCTCAGTAAATAGAAATGGCTTTGCAGTTGCGCGACTGGGGATCTTGAAAGCAGGAGCTCATAGTGCGGCCTGAACGCAGCACGTGTTGCAGCCAGCAGGCAGCGGCAGCAGACCGGTACCCGAGCGGCACAGCGCCGCATCACACCGACCCCAGTGCGTCAAAAACACCCAAAAAACGTTACCATTTTCTACTTTCTTCTCAGTGACTCGTCGCCACCAGCGGAGCCGCGACGCTCTAGACCATGTAGGCTTTCGACTGTTTCTTTTTCTTTTCTTTTTTTTGTACTTTTACCGGACAGCCTGCGACTTGTGAAGCCTCTGGTCACGCCGCCGGAGTCCTTTTCATCTGGCCGCCTGTAGCCTTGAACCGAGCGGTGAACTTTTGTGAAAACTACAAGTCACCCGTCGTCGATACCTAAAGGAGTTTGTGATATATTGGGCCTGACAACACTTTCGCCATGAGGTAAGAAGCTCCCAGTTGTCTTAAATATGAAATAATATTAGAAGTGGCTGCTCTGCGGGCGATAATGAGATGAAAGTAAGGAGTTGAAGCGCCGCACAGAGCAGCCTGGCGCGCGAGGAAAACTACAACTGAGATACTGGCTAAAAACATGCCGCTTTTATGTGTCATAAACCACAACAGCGGTTCAAAATATGCAGCTTGTATTTAAGAAGCTCTATGCAGTGTCCGCCTGCTGTGCCATGTTGGCTTTTTTAAGAGGGTGAATAGCCTAGTGTCCGCTTTATTGCACAGGCTCGTTCACTCAGTTTGTGCTGCATTTGTGGAGGTGCACGGGTTTGGAATGGCGCTCGCTCGTTCCTGCTGCTACTCCCACACTGCACAACAGGGATTATCTTTCAGCACTGGTGATGGGCTGGCATATTTTTTGATGCCACATTATGATTGTTGTTACACAGCTCGCGCACTTTTGTCAGCTGGGGAAGTGACACGGGGGAACGGCAGGCAAATCCCCATGAATGGCTCGGTCTCTAAACATACTGTAGACTCCCAGCCTGTACTGATTCAAATGAGAAGACATGCAACACATCCTCACAGCCACTTCATGACACATGTCAGAAGTGTGTTAGTGACAGTCTACATATAGCTGGCATGGTGCACCCATCTGACACCCATGTCTCTTATAGCCTGCTGTATAACACGTGCCCATGTATGCTGATGGGTCTAGTATGCGTGGCTGTTGTGTAACATGGATGGATTCTTTGTTTCCCAGTGAACATGATGTTGGCTGTCTTTTGAAGGGCAAGAATGACCCCAAGCTCAGTGTAGTTAAAAGCCGATGGAAAGTGCTGAGTATTGACCAGTACTGGAAATATTAAACATGCCTTATCATTTGTCTGTTTCCTTTCTATTATCTTTGGAGTCAGTTACATTATGCATTTCTTGTAAACCTTCTGGAACATTATTATTGCTCGGAGTTGCTAAAATGTCTTTGACCAGCCTCTCACTTGAGAACCCACACTGTTCGGTTACCAGCACTTTGTCAAGGTCTAGGAAAGACCTTGTTTATCTAGGACGACATGCCTGAAAGCATGTAGAGTGATCATTTTGAGCGGTTTTGAATTGCCTTCCATTCAA
The DNA here is from genome assembly GCF_014851395.1 of Micropterus salmoides. Lineage (NCBI taxonomy): Eukaryota > Metazoa > Chordata > Actinopteri > Centrarchiformes > Centrarchidae > Micropterus > Micropterus salmoides. Next base: position 4,274,397 of record NW_024040928.1, on the reverse strand, counting down.
GAATCTGTCACTAGATTGGCCTGAGGTTGCTGATGAGACAAAAAGCTTTGTACTTGATTCTGTTGGACATGTCCAACGCAGCGGTTTTTGTCAGATATTTCCTTTTGCATGGTGCTGAGTGTGACATTCTACTCCATGCAGAGAACGTTCAAATGTCCGAACAGTTTCTACGGAAGTGTGTGACCTTGATTTTTCATCTGTGATCTAACTTGGTGTGTTAAAAAGTGAGACATGCCATGTAGATGAGTCCTGCCCCCTTTAAGAAAGCCCCTAATTGAATCCAGCTGTTGAAATCTCTCCGTAGGCCAAACTGCGGTTAACAATAGCTTTGGTTGTTTCCAAGAGCTGCATGTTGTGTCCATGTCCCAGAATGGAAACCACTAACTTTTCATCTTTCTCAGTTTTTCCCTTCTCTTTCTCATACGTTTTAACAGCTTTCTCATTAGTCGTTTCTAACCTTACATGTCTTTTGGAGCCTATCTCGCCTCAAACTGCAGCCGTGTTGAAATTGAGCATTGCCAAACTGGCCAGCAAACAGGAGTTAGAATGTGTGTGTGTTGTTTTCCTTGCTGTCATTCAAAAGGAGAAATGTGTGTCCAGACGGGGTATTGATGTGTCTGTGGGGTGGTGCGTGGGTGTGGGTGGGTGTGTGTGTGTGTGTGTGTGTGCGCGCGCGCGTGTGTCAGATAGTGTGAGTGGCGGCCCCAGCTGCTCAGAGCTGACTCATGCAGGACACTTGCAGCTGTTTGTTAGTGTGACATAAGGTTGGGGCTGCAGTGACAGCCCTAAGTTATTGGTCCAGTGGCTGTTGAGCACATACTGCTGGAGTTCAGCGTTATCCTGCCAACAACTCCATGTCCTGCGTTCACACAACTAACTTGTGGAGCACAGACCTTGTGCAGCCAAGCGCAAGTCGTCGATTACAGCCAATCAGAGCTTCCAAGTAAATATGCTATTTGAATGTCAGGAGATAATAAACAACTCAAAAATGGTTCTTGGAGAACCACTGCTTTCGCTGTTTGATTTATGTGCCACCTAGCAACATCCACTTATTAAGTCAACATTATAGACCCTACACAGCTGAGGTTTCACTTATTTTGCCTGATACATAACTGTATGGGTTCTTGCGCTTTATTGACATCTGTCTGACCCTCCTATTAGTTTTGTGTTACACCTAGGGCTGCAATTTTACATTACTTTCATTAATCTAATCTGCCGATTATTTTCACTATTAATCAATTAGTCAATAAAATATCTTAAATTGTTAAATAAAAATCACAATTTCCCAGAGCCTAAAATCTTTACAGATAACAATCATGATCCAACAAATGTTTGACATTCTTTTTTCGAAAAATGATTGAAATGATGAATCAGTTATCAAAATATTTGACTATTTTCTTTCCATCAACAAATCATTGCAGCTCTAGAACACCTTTTATCATTCTTATTGGTTATTGATGTTTGGTGACTTCATGTAACTACTTTACTTGGGCGGGCCGCTCGGGTAGATTAACAGGTCAGTATCGGGTAGATTAATATTAACCGCCCAAGTAAATTTGCTGACCCATATTAAAATCGTTTTTGATTGCAGCACTGTAAAGCGCATATTTGCTCCGCACATTCTCTGTCTGTCTGTCGCAAACACGGATAACAGACCCGTCAGTGAATTGAATGGTTGGTATCATTAACACCGCTGCACAAATCTGTCCGACACAACGCTGTCAATGTCGGAGACCCATCTTCAAAACAGTTATTAGCAAGCATGTAAGAATCCTAGCTAATAAGGAGAGCTATGTTAACTTTGGCAGGTGCGTTCGAGATAACTGGCTGACTTTCGCCGACTTGATAGATAGGGGAATAAAAATAGCGCCCTCAAGTCAAAAACAATCTACCTCCGGTAGACTGCGTGAACTTAGAACAATGATCAGGCCTTGCTCCCACGAGGTCTAGTGACGTTTTGCAGCGCAGGTGGTGGCCGAATTGTGCATACCTGCCATGAATTGCACCTTGCGGGAGCTAACGCTCTGTTATACTGAGAAAAGAGGTGGATGCAAATTTCGGCAGATAGGCAACATCCGTTTTGCCGAATTATGCATTCACTTATTAAGGTCCTTTTAGGACACTTTGCTGTTCACATTGTTTGAACGCGGTTAACACCACATGTTTTTGTAGAATCTCAAGAAATGGTAGCCTACTTTTACTAAGTGTAAGAATATGTTAACGATTCTGAACGTTCATAAATTATATGCTGATCAATTATCACTATTGAAGATTGAGGGTTGGGGACGTGATGTGGGAAATTCTGAATGGGGTGTTGAAAATCTAAATGCTTATTGATAATGTAATGTTGAAGGAACACAAAAGGCAGAACTCGGAATGTACAGTGTAGGTTGCAGTGTGTCTGTTAATAAAAGTCTGTCTGTTTCCCTTTTTTATTGGAAAACAAAGAATTTTCTTGGGAGGACCCGAAACCTGGATGGATCATAACAAATACTTTGCATTACTGTGCTTTAAAAGTAGTCACACAGTGAGGAAAAATAGAAATCCTGTATAGAAAAGACTCATCGATAATGTTTTTATTATCGCATTGCAGCTCTCTGAATTGTAATTGAATCTTGAGCTGCCCAGAGATTCCCACCTGTTTTGGTTACCAGCAAAAGAAACAATATTGCGAACAAACTCTCTGGGCCCAGCAGATATTTAGCAGCACATGGCTGGCGGTGTCATCCTGACTAACTGGCCGGAGCACATTCCTAAGCTGTTAAGGATAAGAACATACATATAATGGTTGACAGTTTGTTTCCCTGCGTTGTGTCAGGCAGCACGTAACGCTGACGCAACTTATCTCGGGCCGCTTGATAAGCAGCCTCGTCAGGGTGACGGGGCTGTGAAGTGTCATGGTAACAAGCCTTGACAACTGCTGAAAGGCCTCGTGCTTCCCAGGCGCTGCAGGTTCACACCACAGATGAATGACAGGAGCCGATGCCAGGCTACACGTAGCCTGGGACTTTTTAATTTAGCTAACTGCTGCACTGGAACTGTCCATATAGAGAAAAACACCCCCAGCCACTCAGGAGTTTAAGTTGGACTGCGGCCAGTTCTGTTATCCCATCCAAATGAGCAGTTAATGAGGTCAGCCAGAGGCTAATTTGAAATTTGTCCTGTAAATTGATTTAAAAGACTTAAGATACAGTCACTGACTCAAGTTGCTTTTTGAATTTTATTGAGTCTAGACAGGGAATGAGATGCAAAGAAGCAGTCAGAGGGGAGCTGAGTCATTGTACAGATGTTCTTTAACCAACAGGTTAATAGATACTTCATTACCAGGGAGCATACCAACCTAATTCACAGTCAACTTCAATATAGCAGTCTTTGTTGACCTCCCGTGGCTTCAGATTTCTTCAGTAACAGCACTTGCTTTGTCTCTTGTGGAAGTGGTAGCAAACTCTGGAGTCAAATCCTGTCTGCTTCTCCTCGTTTATCATACAAACTGATGATGAGCTTAGTCAAGCACACATCGAAAACGGTTCCCAAGGCTGTGTCCAAACTGGAAAAATTATGTCATTTAATGCCGAAGACAGTTTTATGAACTTTTTGTAAGGGCCATTAAATTTATAAATCTCCCCAATTGCTTTTTTCTGTATTATGATCCCGATCTAAGTGCAGGGACTGACCCAAGTTTCCCTCCAGACTTGCTCTCTATCCAAGCCGTGCGATTGATTTGACTTTATATTGTTCTTATGCCAGAGATGTGAGTATAATCTTGAATAATTCATATGAAGTGTCGGAAAGAAATCATTAAAACTGACTAATCATCTGGAAGAGTCTGAGCTGACCTAATCGACTAAACTAATCCCATACAATCTCTGTTTCTCTCTTCCACCACACGTGTGCCTGTTTTACTGCTGCTCTGAATGTATCTGAAAGTGGATTGAGCTATAAAATGCTAAGTTGCTGCAAAATGCCACGGAGAGTGAAGGTATTGTGCTCCAGTGATTTCCTTTTGAAGTTTTTGGGGAGATTTTGATCGCGTTTGGCTCCCCGCCAACATCTGCTCCTCGCACTCCTCATCTCCCTCACTCCTTCTCTCCTCCCTTTCCAGCCTCTCTCTGCCAATCCATCCTTAATCTCATTCTCTCTCATTTCCCCTTCTATCTGCTCCACAAAGGGCCACTTTGCAGGCTTCTCCTAGCCAGCTCTTTTTAATTTTTCTTTCACTGTTTCCATCCATTCCCAGACGAGTTTCATCTCTCACATCTCCTATCCTGTGTTTCAGCCGTCTGCTCACCGACTGTTTGCAGAGTTAAAGTCAACCCCAGGATGAAAGTAATAACAGTCTGTGTTTGAGGCAAACACAGACACAATTCTCTCAGGATTATTCCTGATTCGTTAGTGAAAAACGTGACTTTGAGCTCCAAGTGTAACCACAAGCAGCGATCATGGCACTGTGTCACTGTGGTCAGAATGTTTTTTGCATTTAAGTGTACATGAAGGTATTTTTATACTTCATTAGATAGAGAGAGAAGACCAAATAAAGTCATGTGCTGCAAAGGAACTTCTTTTAACCTGAGCACACTCACTCCTTCTCACTACTCTCCTCTACTGTTAGCCATAGCTCCACTGGTGTAGCTGGAGGTTAAGTGCCTTGCTCAAGGGCGTCTCAACAATAGCTACAAAGGGAGTGTTACTGATTCACTTTAATGACACTCCTGTCCTAGCTGACCCGGTGATTCAAACCACCAGCCTCCCTGTCACAAGCTGACTTCTCTAATCCACCACCCATCACGTCTTGTGTGTATGTGTGCACGCTCACTTGTTTAGTAACGTTGAATGATACTGGTGTTTAACTCTGTGCCCCGTCCCTGTCTTTTGGTGATGAGTCACTCCGTGGACACTCAGGATATTACAGACCAGGTTAAGAAATTGCCTTCTATTTGTCTTGCATGGTGTTTAGCTGCCCTCGTGATGTGTAATGTGAGGGGTATCTTGTGCCTTTGTTTTGGGGCACTTGGCACATAATGCACACACACAATGCATCTTGGCCAATAAACACTGTGCTTATGCAAATGAATGAGAAGACACACAACACAACTGTGTAATGTGCACATCATAAATAAAGTAGGCCACACAGAGAGCATGATGCCACTTGCCCTTGTCTTTAAATTGTCAACGTTCTAAATAGGGAGACCACAATCCAACTTTTCCTCTCCTGGTAACAATTCTGATACAAAGTACTGATCAGATACCCCTACTCTCTTTTCTTCCAAATTTCAAAACTGTGGACTACATTGTGTGGAGCTTATTAGAATATTTTTTATGCAAGGAAATAGCCAGGAATTGCTGTGGAGAAAGCATTGAATTTTAAAAACACCGTCAAGAAAAAAGGTGACTATAGTGCGGATCGGTCGTGCGATGGCCAACTCCTGAGCTTAATATGGTCAGTATTGCCGGCAATATTAATCCAGAATATGTTTTAAGAATTCCTTGATCAAAGGCTTTAACAAACCTGTCTCAGAGGTTGCAATCATATGAAAATAGTAATCGGACAGTTTTAAGTATGAACAGCATGAAACACACGTTAACACACACACATTTTTCTGATGTGAATGAAATTTAATTTATTTTTTTCTCCTAAGCTTGTGTTGTAAATGGCAATAATAGTGCCTCTTCTCATCATCTAATAAACACCCTCCTTCCATCCACTGAAGTCAAATCAAATATCAGTGGTATCATGGCTGTTTGGCCTCGCTTTACAGACAGGATATCAATAACAGAGGCAATATGTTGAAGATCAGGAGGATTACTTACTGTGCTACACTACTTTCATCCTAACCCAGCTGATATTTGCTTTGGCCTAACTTTGTAGCTTTGGACAATAATTTATTTATTTCTTCTGTTTCTTTATTTCAAACTCTAATGTCTTTTCTAACATGTTAAGGATCTTGCTTGTGTAAATGTACTGTCTGTAAATTACTAAAACCGTCCAGAAATATGTGACAGCATGTTGGCAAAATGACAGTTTCAACAGGGGTGTACTGACCTGAGGAAGGCCAGGCTTCTCTTGTTCTTGTGTTACTTCCATCCTAGAATGAAGAAGAGAATGTGTGATAAGCAGCAATGTCTCCCTGACACGTCTGCTGCACGTTTCTCACACAAGCTTACAGCCACCCGTTAAGGCAGCACCATAGTTTACTAACAGTATAATCCTAGAATGCTGGCTAGAGATGCACCCATCGATCCACTGGGGACCGGAGTCTGACAGTTTTCAGCTTAATTGGTCGTGACCGGGGCCACTCAGTGTCACTGTAGATATTTTACAAGCAGCACGGACCAGGTAGAGCAAAAGTGAACAAGTGATGTAGTTCAGTACCATGGTGGTCTCGATCGTTTCGAAACAACAATTAACAACAAGCCTCCTCCAAAACGCAAGTTGTGTTGTTTGGGGCGACATTATAAAACTGCTGACAAGTAAAGTCAACTGAGCAGACAAAGAGAGATGGAGTTGTAGGTGTGTGTAGTTATGTCATGATACTGGGATTTCTAATTTCAATACAATACCTTGAAAAATATCGATATTCAATACCATTTTCGATACACGGTCGAAAATTGACCCATCAATTAAATTACTGAAGATAATTACTGAATTATCTTATCAATTTATCTTAGTAAATAAAATTATTAGTACTGTGTGTTAAGCAGAACAGCATCAGTTAATTTACTTCTGACCTTAGTCAAAGTATTTCCTGACAACTGAAACTCTGCTGTCTGAGATTCCTCAGGTGTGATGGCTCTGAGGGGGATTAGTTTAGTTTTGAGATTTATAAAGGTCTCCTAAGCAAAAAGGACAACTATCTTATTAACAACATACTGTGGAAAATTAATATTAAAAGCATTTGAAATATTCAGAATCGATCAAAAAAATCTGTTTTTGACAACACTAGGTGTGTGTGTCTAAAGGGAAAAGCAATGTGAGACACTTACTGTAGTTTGCAAGTAAACACTAAACTAAGGTGGAGAATTAAGTAGAATTAAAATGGTGAGAGAGGGAATAACCTTCTAGAAATATAGTAGTGTATTCTTAAGTATTTTCAAATAAAATATACAAATTTACCCAACACAGTTATACTGTTCTGTGGAAAACACTATAGTAGTGTTAGTGTATGACTGCGGTACCTAATACTGCATTTTTTTCTGAGATGTAATAGTGAACAGTATTGGTGTCCACTTGAAGTGAGCACTGATAGTAATAGGTGTTAACTCTCTAAGATCCAGATATTTCCACGTGTGTGTGTGTAATTGACAGGAGGGTTGTGTGTTTAACCTGTGAGACGTTCTCCTCACCATCCTGTGGGTTTGGTGAGCTCCTGCCACTGACATCACTGTTCACTTGGGTATGGGAAGGTGGAATGCTGTGAACCTACACTTTTGTGTGCGTGTGTGTTAGGGCTGGGCGGTATATCGGTATAATGAGGTATATCGATATAATTTCAAAAGAGATATAAAATTAGACAATACCGTTGATACCGATATAGTGTGATGCTGAGTTAATTAATATGTTTCCAGAAAGTCCTGCCAGCATTTGCTCCTCTCTCTCTCCCTTACCGTGCAGCCCCGCCCCTTCCTGTGCGTCTGCACGCAGCCGTCTACTCTCTAACAACATGGGGGGAGACACAGTGCCGGTAGACACTGCTGAAGACCTGGCTTGTAAAAACAAAAACAACAGTTTAGTCAGTGTTTCCCACACATACATTTCGGCGGGCCGGCCAGGTATATTTGGTGACCCATTGTAGCATTTTTCAGAGAAACCGAGTAATCACATTACAAGTCTTGACATGGTGGATATTTTATTAAGAGCAGACCAGTTAAAGCGACAGTGAACACACCAGTGAGGTGTCATTCGTTAGCTACCACGTTGATTTTGTTTTGAAAGGCTACGTCGTCAACACGCCTCCTCAACATGCGGCGCAGCTGCTGCTGTGAACGGAATGACGGGTGGAAAAGTCCAGAAGACATGTTCTGTTTTTTTCGGTGACTTTATATAACGTAGCCTACTACTGATGGACAATCAGGAGAGAGCATACAGGGTGAGAGAGACGGAAAGAAGCGATGCATGCGGACCTGTTTGCTGTAGAGGTACGTTAGGTCTGTGAGTGGGAAGAGAAATGAAGGAGGCGGATTCAATTCAATAAGTGAGTGACACTTAAATAAGGTGGAGAATGAAGTATAATTAAAACAGTGAAATAAGAAACAAGCAACTACAAATAGTAAAAACGTCCGCACTTATGTCTAACTATTATCTGGGCAGCAATAGGTTTTCCCCAAAATATAGTTAGACAATGCAAGATACATGTGTAAACCTTTGCAAACACATATATACGCTCACAATACAGTTCAATTGAATACATTGATTTTGGTATCTTCTGACCTTCTTCTCCTGTCCACCAGTCAAAAATGTACCCAAGAAATATTGAAATCAAATGGCAGATTCCTCTGAAATCCTCAGTCCTCATTTGTCCAACACTGTTACATTGTGGCGTGTAGGGAACATTCCAAGATCCAGAGTTTTAGACTTTTAGTCTTGTTTATGTATTGGACTCATTAGGAATTACTGTAGATATTTTCTATCATTAGGCAGAAATGATGCATGATGAGGCACGACAGCTCATGAATGTGCATTTCTCCGCTTCTCCCTGCCAACCTCCCCCATGCCCCCTCCCTTTTTGTCTCCATCCTGCTCAGGTGTCTTCTTCTGAGATTATATGTCTGCCATTTCAGCTCTGTTGGTCAGCATTCAGTGAGGAGACAGGAATGATTGCAGAGGAGGGGCAGCCAGTATGATGCTTAGATGTTTTTTTGAGTTTACATGGAAAGTTAGTGAGAAGTGAGACCTGATGCAGTTATACACAACACAATGCTTCAGACTCGGTTTGGTAACTTGGATCATTGTTTTGTTTGAGGTGGACGCAGGTTTTGGGGCCAGGCGCTGCAGTCGTTCTCTCTGCAGTCTGGCTCTCCGCTGATCTAACGCTCATTAGTTTAGATGTTGAATCAACAACATGACGTGTTATGGAAACTCTTCATTTTTTTGTTTAATTGGAGAAATTTTAATGTTATTAGTCAGATTTTGCACCATGAAGGTTTATTCTGTGAATAACAGAATAAGTGTTGTGTGGTTGATGCAGGCTGAACACATTTGGCTTATCATAGATAGTTCTCTTAGTATGCATACAATCTCTTATAGTTCTGGGCTAAAAAAAGGGAGTAGGGGTTATGAAGCAACTAACTTTTGCTAACAAGAAGGATCTGAGGATTCTTAAAATGACATCTGACGTGAAGCCCTGACAGTCTAAATATCTGACAGTGAAAACTGTCCTGCTCTCCTCTCCCTGTCTGTTTTGATTATATATATTCTAATTAATAAATTCATTAATTTCTTAACTTTTTCTTTTTTTTACAAACTCCCTGGTGTGAAATGTTTACGGGTGGTCACTATCTAGATTGGCAGTGATTTGAGATTTCTGTGTTGAGTTATTGATGATTCAAATGGATCATATTGCACTTAGGATGTCTGCAACTCTGCCTATAGTGTCAGACATGTTGGACATACACTCAGTTCTTTGTGCTGCAAACTGCATCGCCATCTTTGGTGATTTTCTTTTCTTTTTTTAAGATATTTTTTGGGGCATTTTTTAGCCTTTATTTGACAGGACAGTGGATAGAGTGAGGAAATGAGGGTGAGAGATAGGGGGCGACATGCAGCAAAGGACTGCAGGTCGTATTTGAACCCAGGCCGCTGCAGGAAGGACTCGGCCTTTCACATGGGGCACTCTCTACCAACTGAGCTTACCGTGCCCCTCTTTGGTTGATTCAAACGGTGAAACGTCTGCCTAAATTAACTCTCCAACATCCCAAAACTGAGAGAAAACTGGAGAAATGGAACCTTCGCCCTGGTTTGCGTAAATGCCGGTGGAGCTGTCGCTGCAGCTGCACTTGTCGCTATCTTCCACATGTTGGATCTCCTGTAGAAAACCAAGTACCGTCGTGACTTCAGAATTTTGACTTTCTGAAGTACTGAAATATCGGTTCTATTGAAATCCCTAATATGGAGGTTAAATCATCACGGTAGCCTGTGTAGCATTTTAATATACTACCCTTCCATCTATAAGAACATCATTAAAATAATTATTGAAGACGAAGTAGTAGTCTGATAACATTTTATTTAATCAGGATTAGATCTAATGGGATGTGAGCGTTTCTGTGACTTCCTGTAAAGACTGTGAAGGCTGCTGGGAACTGTCTTGACTGCAGCCTTCTGTCAATTTTCCACTGCCTGCTCAGTCCACCTTCCAGGCAAGATGCAGTTCATCTCAAAGCCTAATGTCTTGTGTAAAAAAGGCCTACTACGCAAAGTCAGTGGATTTCCTCACTGGACTAGCATTTCGAGCTGGCACAGGCGCAGTAGTGATTGATAGATTGTTGAAGACCAAGTGAAACCCCTCGTCCCAGGACTGACATTGCACCACTCCCCCTATCGCTGCACATCCTTCCAGTTGGATTGATGCTGTGGACGTGGCTGAGGCACCAAGCAGCTGGGTAGTTAAAAATCAATAGGAGAAAGCAGCGGTGAATTTCCCACTATTCCCACATGTTCTCTCTGTAGTTGGGCTGTCCAGAGACAGTGGAAAATTCAACAGTGTCCGACAGGAAATGGATTTAAATGGATTATTAAACTTTAACATTTAATTATTTTCCAAGAAGCAGTAAAGGACAGGCACACACTAAACACTGAATAGAGTTTGGCTGGTTAGAGGGATTATTGTTGCTCCTTGACGGATGCTAACACATCGAACCTTCTGTCAGGTCACTGCACAGAAGCAACACACACACATCAATTTAGCAGTGCTGTCAGGGTAATTAGTTTCTTTGAAATAGATAGTGTGTGTTAATCCTGTCCCTACAGGAAGATTCACTTTTTCACTAGATAATAGTGCAGCCAGCAGCATAGAAAATCTGTCTCATTCTAGTTTTAGTGATCATGTCCTTTCATATGGAAACACTGAAAACAGCTGCTCATTTGTCTGTCAGCTAATGAGAAGTGCTGGCAAGTAACTTAAAATGTAAACATCTAATGAATGTCTCTTTACACCATACTAATTGACATAAATATTACTAATTTCTCAAGCACAAAAGTCATTTGTTACATTACTTGTTAATTTCCTTTTGTCACTCAGCCATCAGCAACGTCCAAAGGGCCTTGAAATGACTCTAAAGCCTCTACACCCACTTGTCACTTAAGTGTTTCCGCTACCATTGTGTTAGGTAGGCGGCCTGCTCCCCCCCAAAAACGACCTCCTGCCCTTCTTGAAAGAATGACAAAAATATATTTCTATTTAAAAAGAAATGAACGGATTTTTTCACACATACAGGCAATTTGCTTCTCGCTCATCTCCTCAAAATTTGAATTCATTGGGACTTCAGTCACGCAGTGTTGTTCTGGTGTTTACAGGCGCTGCTTCTGTTTTCCCTGTGTTGATGTTTCAGCGAGGGCGGAGCTAACCAGATCCTCCACACACAGAGACATATACGCTGTCATATCAAAGATGGTGCGCTAGCAAGTGCTCATCACATCAGCAAACTCTCAGAAGTGTGCAGATGCAAGACACAAACTCGTAGGTTTTGTGGTTGTGTGGGCGGAGTCAGATTATTCAGTTAGGAAAAATGAAATGGTTACATCTGGTCAAGCTTTGTAAACATGAAGGAGAGCTGCCCTCGTGAGAGTAGCCTCCTCAGACCCACTTACTGTATACTGTGTGTTGGAGCAGCCTGTGGAGGCTGTCAAGTAATAATTAATAGGAGATAAGTTTAATAGGAGACAATTCACTTTACATGTATTGCAACAATGCATTCATTGTGACTTCATCCACCACATGATTAAACTCTGTCTGATGACAAAATGTGCTCAAATTGTAAAATTGAATTCAGAAATATTTAAACTGAAAACACAGAATCTGGCAAAAATTAAAACAGATTTCACATGGTCCCATCCATGGTCTGGTCGCCCAATATGCAAATGCTACATAACTGTAGCAAGCTCCATCTGGAGGCAGTAACGTAAATGGAAAAAATAGTGGTGTACCACCCCCTGAAAGAATCCTAGGGGAAACACCGTATTTACACCAAATTAGGCTGTATTTACACCAAATCGGGCATTGCGGTGATTAGTGCAGGGCTCTGCAGAGGTGTGGCCGTGTTTATTTGTGCTGCAGAAGGTAACTGCTGTGAAACTGTAAATCTCGGTTTTACTGGCTTTCTTGCTACCTCTGCTCCCTCTTATTACTCTCTAGCTTGCTCAACCACCGCTGCGCGCGCTCTCTCTCTCTCTCTCTCTCTCACACAAACAAATGGACATGCACCAAAAGAAGCTTCTTGGCATCACAATGAAACAACAAAACAGCAACTTAAGTCTTTGTTGTTAAAAAGTAGTTGTCCTTGTCTTGAAATGACTTTAGGGTATTTTGGAATACCACTCATGAAGTTCAGGCTGTGTATGGAAACATGCAGTTCCATAATAACGTATCATGTCTCTGCCATGCTGCACCCACTGAACAGTCCCCCCCCCCAAATACTTCCGTCATCAGAAGTGGTTGTCCAGGCAACACAACAAGGCCGCCAAATTGACACTCTTGTTCAGCCAATTGTTGCCTTGCTAGATCTTGAATGAGCGGAGAGGAGACATAAGAGCTCCAGGAAGACAGAGAAAAGGCCAAAGACAGGCGGGGAGGGAGGGAGGGAGGGAGGGAGGGATGGAGGGAGGAGTGCAAAGCGAGTTGTGAAACTGGTCGTCCACATCACAGACAGGCCTCATTTGGCCTCTATAATGAAGTGACCCGGACAAACCTCTCCATCTTTGTTCCCCTAGACAAAGGCTCTGCACTGGGAGAGAGAATCATCTGACACATGAACTCCCCACGGTCGCTGTGCTCAACAGGCTGGACTGAGGGGGGGCTGAGAGGACGGTTTATCCTTCACTCTGCTGTGGCACCAACCAGTCACTGCGTTTTCTCATTAGAGATGGACGTGTTATCATTTTCTCATTTTTAAGACAATCATTGCCATGACCTATACACCTAATTACTTTGATTAAATTGGCAAGATGAAGGCCCTGAAAAGCAAAATGTTTTTTGCTTTTCATTTTTAGTATAACATTTTTACATTATTTACATGTGTGCCTATATAACTAGGTCAGGAGTAAAAAAACAAACATTTTGGCACTTCCGATCTAAAAGGAGACTCACATGGTTATATGGAGTGTACAGTAGGGGACAGCCTGCTGAGGTCATCAGTTTGTGTTTCTTGTAAATGGACTGTACTTTATCTACCTCCTGAGCCACAGCCGCTTTGTGTAGCAGCTACCCCTCATCTCTAAAACGAGACCCTTATTAAATTTTCAGAGGTCTTTGGTGCAGCGCTTTCTTTACAGCCTCTGATGGTCCACAGTCACACAGCTGCTGCTCAGAGGCAGCCTGCTTATCACCTGTTGACACTTGAGAACACACACACACCAACAGTTGTGGGTGTACGTTAGCTGTTAGCTTGACCAGGGAACTTTTGCTATAATTACTCAGGACAATTACTGTTGTTTTCCTTTCTCACTTTGCTACTGGTTCTACCGTGTGTGTGTGTGTGTGTGTGTGTGTGTGTCTTGGGCGTGGGCGTGGGCTTTAGGAGGTCAGACAGTAATCTCCACAGTGGACATTAGTCAGATTACACAAGATTATTGCTTTCTCCACTGGGCATCAAAGAGACCAGCGCTACAGAAGGCCACAGGGCTTGATTGTTTTTTTAAACTTTTGTTTTGGACCAAATGATTTGTTTTTCTCATGTGACAGAGATGTTTTAAACTTGGATATTAAGGACAACTGACTGCCAAATCAAGCAGGATTACATTTAGCTTAACAGGAATACCCTTATTTTGTCTAAAAGCTAACATTTAATCTATGCATTTCATTAGTGTTTGCACATGGCAGATACACGTCACTGACTGCAAGCTGTTTGTATACATGTTTTTGTCTGCGTACACCTGAGCTGAACTAATCAGCATGAGGCTGGGTAAAGATGACAGTCATGGGGGATTAGAGGGGTGAGACCTGGACTAGACCTAAATCTGTTTTATCACAGCCGGGACATACGCTCACTGGCCTGCTTCCCACTGCACAGCTTCGCCTCACTGTGCCGTATTTGAGAGAGACTGGTCCATCCACATGCTGGAATGTGTTTTATGAGTTCCACCGTCGGTGTCTTGTTCATTGACACTCAGTAGGGATGTCCAATTATTTGTTTAATTTTTCTCCCAATACACACGTGTGTTATTAGCCAGTCCCACACCGATTCTGTTTTCCTGCAGCTTTCTTGAGCACACTTACTTTTCTTGAGTACACTGTCATTCATGTAACCAATCTGATTTTAGTCAGATATGCTTGAAAATTAAAAAGCACTTCCAAAGTACAGCCTGAATGAATTCCTTTAAATGGGCACTCTTTTTAATTTTACATTACTTCAACACAGCATGATGTTCATTTAGTAAATTATGGTCCTATTTAGAGTAAAATAGACTATAAAGCAGGGGATGCTTTTGGGCTGGACTACCTTGTGGTTGACAAGTTGCTACTATGGCGACCTGTCAATCAGGATTGAGTGACTCGTTTCCTATTGTAAATTTTAACCAGCTTTAACCAAGCTAGCTCCACTTTCTCGTCTAAATATGGTCACGTCCACTGGTGCCATTGGTTGCTAAAAATCAATATGATGACATCCAAACTGCTTTAAAACAGCAGTCCGCAAACCAACGGGTGACATCACGATCACTACATCCACTTCTTTTGCACAGCCTATGAGTACGACACAAGGTTTTATAACAGTTGTATAATGTCTTGTGTGGCTCTAGACGACCTCCGTCAAATCTGAGAAAGTAACTCAAGTGACTCACTTTGGGTTTGGAGACTACAAATTCATAACAGAAAGACTGTGAAACAAACGGGAGTATTTAAAAGCTGTGGGAGTTCGACCCTTTCAGCCGGGGAGCTCAAACAAATGTGTGCCATACAGTTGCATCATAGGAAGTGTATGAGGCAATGTTTTTGGCGTCGGACTCGTACTGGAGACTGGCTAAGAAACATTATGACTGTGTCATGATTGTGCAGAATGTGCTGTATTATCAGTATAAGGGCTGTATCCACACATGGAACCTCAGGCAGCAGATGTCACTAGTAGTAAAAACTGGAAGAGGCTTATGTGGCAGCCTATAATGCCACTGCCAACCTAATGCCCAACACCCCACCCTGCCTGCCAGCCCGTGTGTGTGTGTGTGTGTTTGGTGGGAGCTGTCTGATGATCCAGTCCAGACTAGATGCTCTCTGCTTCCTCTCACACTCACCATGGGCCCTTTCTGTGTGGCTGCCAACTGTTGAAACATGCTGCCGTGTGTGTGTGTATGTGGTGTGAACCATTGGGGGGCCGGTGTGAAGCGATGCTATGGTTTGAGTTGAAGAAAGCTGACTGGCTGGGTGAGAATGTGGCTGAAGAAGAAAAACAGGTGGCTGCTCTGTTTGTCCATCTGTCCCCTCGTCCACAGCAGCTGTCCGTTCTTTTCCCCTTTTTCTCCTTTGTGACCCTCGACCTGAGCAGCGACAGAAACACACAAACAACCTTATGCACAAGTCAGTCAGTCCTTCCTTACCCGTAAAACACACTTGGTGCTGCCCATCAGCTGGTTGTTTGTGTTTGTCTGCTGGACATAGCAGTAGTTAGCGCCTGTGTGTTTTAGTGGGTTTGAGTGTGTGTCAACAAATCTCATGAAAAGTCATAAATCAACAGTGAATGTATCTATTTAACAAGTACTGTGTGTGTATCACAGCCTGATGTCTCTTCTTCCTCTGAGCCTGAACTATTAAAACACATCAGTGAGCCGCACTGTTGCACATGTTACCATGAACACACACACCTGCAAGAATTGACAGAAAATGAATCGCCACCTGTTTTGATCATCAGCTAATTGGTAAGGCGTTTTAAGTAAAACATTCTCCTGTTTAAGCTTCTCAGATGTGAAAATGTACTGCTTTTTCTTAACATAATATTAATTGAAATTACTGTAGATTTTGGATTGTTGGTCAGACAAAACAAGACACTTGATGACATTGCCTTGGGCTCTAGGAAATTGTGATTTTCAACTGTTTTCTGGTGTTATATAGGCCAAACAATCGGGAAAATAAGCTGCAGATTAATGTATTATGAAAATAATATAAAATACAATGGTTTGTTGCAGCCCTAATGTGTGCTATATAAGTTAATTTTATTTATAGAGCCCATCAGAAATCACAAATTTTCATTATCAATTAATCTGCTGGTTACTTTCTAGAACAGTAGAATATCAATGAATCGTTTAGTGTATAAAATGTCAGTAAATAGGGACAACTTTTTTTTTGTATGACCAACAGTTAGACAGTCAGGCATTCAGTGGACTATAAAAGACTTAAGAAACTAGCAAATATTCACTTTACAAGTTGGAGTCTTTTGGTATTTTTGCTTAAAATGTATTAATATAATTGCTGAATATATTTTTTCTGTTGATCAATTAAATGATTCCTTGATTTTCAGCTCCTCAAATGTGTATTCATCCGCTGCTGAAACTAATCCTCAGCAAATACATTATTCACTCTAGAGGAACATTTTCTAAAGGCTACAGTGCCCAGCTGTTTTAAGAAATGGGTTTTCCGGATCAGCACACTGTTGCTCTTTTCATGGAATATGGTGATTAGAAGATAGAGAACAGAATAACACTGCACTAATCTGTTTACATGTTTGTGAATGTCTTCAAACTTCCTCAAAGTCAGCCTGGGAGTGAATGTGAGAGAGAGAGAGAGAGAGAGCAGTCCCTGTCCTACATCTTTCACTGTCTGAGCCAAGTCTGGTCTTATCAGCTCAAGATGAAGAGAAACGCTTCTCTTTGGCCGTACAGCTTATCCTTGGTCTCTCTTTTCCTCTTTCTCAATGTTTAATACTCTCTGACTTTCTCCATTTCTGGATTTGCTCAATTTTCCAGTTGTATTCCCATCACATTGTGAAGGACATTTGATGCAAACAATGGAATAAATCAGCTTTGTGTTAAAATGCAGATCTTTCTGTTCATTTCTAATGTTATAAATCACAATGTGCCAAAACCCTCTGTCTCTCTTCTCTGTCTGAGAATACACAAACAGAGCTTTAGCTTTCGTCTTTAACTTCTGTCTGAATTCAGTTTAACTTTTCAGCTGCAGTTAAGGCTCCACCCAGATCCCCCCTCCAGTCTCTTCACATTCAGGAAAGTGTGTCACTTTCTGTGCTGATGCAGCTTTCTACTTGGTGAAAATCGCTGTTATCAAAATGATGAAAGCTGATCGTCAACCTGTTTTTGCTTGTTATTTTTCCTCATCATAGTGACTCTGTGTGCAATGAGCAGCAGCTCAATGTATTATCAGCTCTTTAGGAGATCTGTGACAAGTCAGTGCTGTTTCTAGGATTAAAATGCATCAGTACTTCTGTCTCTCCCTCTTTCACTGTCATTACCTCGTTCTCTTCATTCACTTCCATCTTGTTTCTTTGTCATCTTTTCCTCTTCTCACGCGCCACCTCTCAATCGCTTCTCTCAGTTTTCTCCATCTTTCTCACGCCCACACTAACAGATGGGTCATAGCTATTGTTTCACACTGCAAACACGGCCAATCTATTATGGCCCTGACAGCAGTTATGACGAGTGTGTTTATGTGTGTGTGTGTGTGTGTGCGCGCTTATTGAAGCCTGAAAGAGGTTTCAGTCTCAGCTCGGTGTTGGCCTTTATCAGTATGCAGGCCCAACGCTGACCTGGGCTTTAAGCCACAGCTTTCATCAAATACATAATGTCCACTGGAGAATCCAGCACCACTGGCATCGACTGAAAGTACTGCAGAATGGAGCACGCGCACACACACACACGGGCACACACACATGCATACCAAGTAGCAACCTTTGGGGCTGAAAAATTAAAGCCAATGTGGAAGTGCCAAAAACTGCAGTTCATCTAACGGCCACTTAAGGCTGGCTCCAAAGTCATCTCCATAGACCCCCATGTAAAAATGCCCAACTTTACAGCAGAAAGAAATATGTTTACTGCCTGGTACAAAAAACAGATCGTTCTTTATAGCTAATTTATCAGCTCATGGCAACTGTACATGGGGTGCGCGGCTGGTTTCAGGAAAGCTGGACCGCTATGTGAAAGCACACTTGGTTGCGGGATAATGCTGCAAACTTTTGTTCAGTATGAATTATTCTTTCTGTGTTGGTCTCCGTATGAAAGCGGCCACACTCTCATGGCTAAAATCCACTGACTAAAGGACAAATCGCGGCCATTATAGTCTAATCTTTTGAGTCCACCAGACGCGGCCGCAGCGCGTCCCAGAGGTGTCCCAAAAGCGGCTCTCCACTCTGCTTCACAGAGAATAAGTAGCAGGTCTATTTTTGCCGCTAGCCGCGTCAAGCAGCATTGAGCAGATCAAACCAGGCAGGAAGTCAGACACCGAACGGCATAGAGAATCTGGTTAATTTTCTAAATAAAACACCATGTGGAGTTTCCTGATCGTAAAACAATAAACACATTTAAAACAGACACAAAAGGGAATCATTTAACCATGTAGCCTACTTAATCATAGTAGAAGCACAAAATGCAAACACTGATTACCAAATCAACTAAATTTTAACATTTCAGCAAAATCAGGGAGGCGAAACGCTCTGATTCTGAAATGCTCCCTGTGGGAAACGGGGTCACATAGAGCTGTGAAGAAGGTAGCAGAAGCACAAAAATGACAAATTAATAACAAGTCAGTAATGGGGGGCAGGCTGCACGCTCCGCTGCTGAAATGCTTCTGAGACGCTTCCAATAGACTTTGACGCCGGGCTATGGACGCATCAAAACCGTGGCGTAGTCGTAGGCAGAGTCAGTGGATTCCCGGGGTCACTCTCCCTTCTTTCCCTCCTGACTCCTGTCCTCTAATGCCCACCCCCCTTACAAATCTACTCCAGTCAAACACAAGTAACATGAAATGAACATAAAAAGCAACTAATGAACGCCCCCTAATCCATGTGTTAGACAATGTTAGATCCCTTAGTACACCGGGAACATATTTAAGTGCAACACACAACAAACAAGAACGCCGGTCTGCTGCTAATTACCATCAAATAGCTATTATATGGCGATATCAAGCCGAATACATTTATCTGCCAAGGTGGCAGGTGCCCTTCCAACATTTAGCCCCCAAACATAAAATCTACCCGCATTTGGCTGGTGGCGTGCGTTAATTTTCATCCCTGCCCGGTATGTATTGTCCCTCTTGAATTAAGCATTGATGCCCTAGAAAAGTACTAATCACACCCGCAGGCGATCAACACCTCTTCTCTTCACATCTCTTCACTCTTTTCCATCTCTTCATAATGACTTTCCCTTTACACATCACAGACTGCATCTGACCCTCTCTAAAGAAACTTTACTAACAAGCACGTCTTTAATGCCATCAGAAACAGTGTGGCCGTTATCAATATACCCAAATCAGGTTTACGACATGACGAAGATGTACAACAGCATGCTGCGTGTGACATCATTTTATTCTTCTGCACATGCAGGTCACTTTCAGGCTGTGGACAGAAAAAATCAGATCTGGGGGAAAAAATGGAAATTGAGCATTAAGACCTGCAGTGTGAATGTCGCCTTAGTGTCTCAGGAACGGAGGATGGGCTGGATAGGATAGGTTTTACAATAACGGAGGAATGGGAGGCTACAAGCTTGACTTTTATAAATATTTTCAGTAATTGAGAAAATGCAAAGCAAAGGGAAAGCCAGGTGAGAGGAGGGGAGCTGGCAGCTTCATCGGGGCTTTTTGTTTCTTTTGCTGATGCTTTGGCTGAGCTCCTGTTGTCTTTGTGAAATTCCTTGCTGAGTAAAGACCTTTATGCAAACACCCGTACACACTAAGACTGCGACCGTACTTTCACTCTTATCTGCTGTTTGCAAAGACTTGGAAACATAAGCAGAGAGACATGTAAACACACACGTACGCAGTATTAATTACTTTAATGAAACCTCATAATACTTTGCTGGATACACAGATTGGTGTGTGTTTTCAGTGTAAATATCTCAATGAAAACATTTAATCTAAGTGTGGCCGTAAAGGATAGGCAATTTGTGAAGGTAACTGGGGTGGTTTTATTCGCAGTATTCTCCCCAGCATATCTGCTGATACCTAACATGGACGATTCAGCCTGTAAAAGTGCTTTAATTTTGTCAACTTCTTTCAAATCTAATCCCATACTATAAAAAAATAATTTATGTAAACGTTCTGTTATCATCCATTAAACATGAGAATGTGTCACTCTTTGCAAAATTCAGATGTTTTATTTGGACCTAAATGAATTAGCCGTTCATGCTTTTAAAGTCCAGACAGTGATACCTTTTAGTCTGCGATATCGGATAGGTTATGAACAGCAGGAAGCCTCTTTTTTTTTTCAGTTACACACATTGATTAACTTTTCATTATAATTTTACCACTTTGTGTTTTCACTTTGCATTCTACAGAATCTGTCATCAGGATATGTCGCATATGTATGAGCTAACTGGTTAGATTTTGGTGGCCAAAAGAAGTTAGTGGAGATTTCTTGATTTTATTGAATTTTTTCTCAGCAACAGGTTCTGTTATTTATTAGTAGTTTGTTAAAAAATAACAACTTGGCAGTGATTAATGGGATTGACTTCTAGTGAGGAAAGTTAAAACCTTTCCTTGGAGTACTTTGATGTGTGGTTAGCTGGTGTATTATGTTTCAGCTAGTCACTGCTGTGGCATTTCTATCCTGGGCCTCCCCGACTCACTGGGATCTGCTGGAGAGGAAGAATAAACTTCTATAATTTATTGGTTGTCTTGTGAATCTTCATGTGAGCTGATGGCTAGAGTTGATTATTATATTTTTGCATTATGGTGAACATACAGTAACTTGTAATGGGCACATCGGCTTTAAGCACACACGTATTGTCGCTCTCTGCCGCCTGTCGAGGCTTCATAAAGGACTGCGGAACAAGATATGTGCACACATGTGCACTCTTATAGCCTACCAGTAGGTTTAATGACCCCCCACCCCCCCAGGTGATTTATATTTATGTGTGTGTCAGCTCACTGCCATCCCATCTGGACCCAGTAACACTACCCTAAACTATAGGTACTGAGGTCCAGAAGAATCAATTTGCTTTTCACCTGTTTGTATCAAGGTTTACTGCCATATAGAGTTTTTCCTCCCAATTTCTCATTCAGCCCTGGAATGCCCAGAACACGGGGCGCCAGTGGTATCGTAAGCTAAGATGCAAAAACTGTTTCTTAATTTAAAAGTAATTAAAGATTTTCTCTACAGTGTGACTTCAGTTGTAGGTGTTTGTTGGTGTTGCACAGCAGCAAAATACATTGTTAATAAAACCCAGTGAATCATCTTCTCACTGGTGAAATTGCAGCATCTAATACTTTTGAGTTAAGCATAATTAATAATAGTGTTTGTTGCACTTTTTCTAAAAGTTGCAAAGCATGAATGAAATGAAAGTTTGTGATAGTTAGTGCTTTTATTATAGCGGACTAAGAAGATAAACCAAGGCCTGCATTGCTGGCTGTTTGCTATCTTTAAAAATGCTGTCATCTTAACGGCTAACATAAATCATCCTTCCCTTCCTCTCTGCAGGCTGGATTCCTCTTTGCCTTTCTACCATCAATCAGCTTTTTTACAGCCTTTGAACTCTTTCTGTCATTCTCTCTATCTTTCTTTCTCACCACACAGCAGCAGGCTGGATCCAAAGCTCTGTGATCTGACCACTGGAGTTTCATAATATCACGGTCAGGGTGAGCTGCTGAGGCCCTAAAAGGGAGTCCATTAGACTTGATGTGTAACACTGTCTGCACCCCAGCAGTGGAATATGAAGAAATATACACATATTAATCACTTTGTATTGCCATTGTGTGAATGGATTGTAACATAACTTAAAAAATGAAAGCTTCCTCGACTTTATCGGTGCCCTATCACAGCCTGTGGACTGATTTGGGACTTGGGATGGTTTGTCCGGGAAAATCCAAAGGATGTGGCGTTTATATGCGCTCCAGTGGACCTTTTCTCTCTTCAGCTCCCCTACAGTCTCAACAGTGTGCAACACTATCTAACGTTAACGCTCAGAAATGGAGTACGCTAATCCACCCACAACAACACAGAGTCCAACGAGCGAATGAGAAAGCCGAGCGGCAGAAAGTGAGGTCACAGGTAGCGTCTTTTGTCAGTCTGGCAGTAAATATGCAGTGAAGGTCACAGAGTGACTATTAATGTCTGTCATTTCTCCAACTGCTGGAAAGTGAAGGTGATTAGCGCTAGCTAACATCTCCCCTGTACTGTTATGTAACGTTAGCTAAATCAATAATGTTAACAAAGTAATGTTGATTAACTTAGCTGTATGTCATTACTACCTACTTGTCCAGGGTTGAGAACATCAGGTAAACGCTAAACTGGTGTACAGCTCTGTCCTGTACACTTACTGCACATCCTGATAGTTAAATTATATTTCAGAGTTTACAGAGATTAGTGTGGATAGAGACTCTTAAAGCCATATGTTTGTTTATGGTTGTCGTTTTCTGTGTGGTATTTTGGTGCTTAGTTCAGGGTGCACAGGTGGGAGGTTCATTTAAATGAGGCAGCCCAAAGCTACTATTTATTAGGATGTATTTTGGAGGAAAATGGGCACTGAGGATAGATTTTTCAGAACTATGTCTGTTTCTGGTGCAGTGTCGCTCAGCTGCCAATCTGATGATTTCACAACAACAAACTAAATACTTGCCGTAAATGTGCAGCAATACCACAATACTACTTAAAATATAATTAAACACTCTCCCCATGGCATAGCACCTGAAGCAGCAGCACAGATATGTTGATAAATCTGCAGGCTCTGACTGGAGATGTGCCGTGTCAGAGCGCAGTGTCTCTCTGTGCAGCTGTCCACTGTATTGACCTTGATTAAATTCCCTGCTACAGAATAACCACTCACCTCTACACACATCAGAACAGTCAGATATACTTGGTATTCTGTCCATTTATACAAGAGACATCTGATTACTGGAGCACATTAAGCCTGTGTCTCACAGCCTGTCTTTTTTTGTTTTAATTCTGTTTTATTTGAAGTACAAAGCAAAAGCACCTGCATCACAGTTTAAGGTGATGCGACCATTTGACATACAGTAGAATTGTAAAAATGTATAGACGTACACAAAAATAATCCCTCTCAGTCATGATTTCTGACCCAATGAAAGTGTGTGGCTGTGTCTGCAGAGACGCTGCCTTCTGCCTGTATTTTTTCATTATTTTGCTTGTTTGGGACGTTTCTGGGTGTGAGCCTTTGGGCAGTGGATGTGAGGGCAGGGCACATAGCGAGCAGGTTCCATCTTATCTCCGCCTGTCTCATCTATGGCTGCAGCTAACGACGATTTTAGTATTCGAAGCTTGGATAGATTATTTCAACACTTCATCGATGCGTCGTTTAAGAAGTACTTTTGCTTTGTGGCGGCAGCCCCCCAACCCATATCAGCTGTGCACATTTATAGTGTGTCATACAGCAAACATCAGACCAACAACCAGACAGCTGCTTTACAAACACAAACATCCCCCGAGTGCTATACAAGTTATACTAAAGGCTCGTGCAGACTACACGACTTTCAGCGTGGTTTGGTCTCCAAACCACGTTTTGTCACAAAAACACACGTGAAATGCGAAACGGGAAATGAGCGATCCTGCACAGGAAACAGCTGTTGTTTGTTATTATAAAGACAAAGACTCTGGGTGAAAGGATGGATTAGCAGGTAGCAGGGATTGTCTGAGCTACAGAGAGAGCTTGGGGTGAGTAAAAAGATGCAGCTCCCCGATACCCAGTTAACTCCTGACTTTGAGGCTACAATTCAGGGCCCAAAAAGTAAAACAAACACACGTGTGCACATTAACAGATGCAGCTTACTTTGGTACGCTGGCAGAACACCAGCTGCTTTTTGTTCAGGACCATCGTGCTGTTGCCGAGGCGACATAACTTTCGTTTTACGGTGGACGGACGGTAACTTTACAGAGCTGTTTTCTTTAGCTTGAAATAATCCCATACTTTGGACACTTTCTTCTTTGTCCCTCGCTGTTGTCTCTCTCTTCCTCCACTTTGCAAACAGCTCCATCATAATCACGTCGTGTTCACAGCGTAAGCACGATGTGCGACAGTAATAAATGCCCGTGCAAAACACTGTGCTGTATAGTTACATGGATTAAACGAAGCATCAATGCAAAGAATTTGCATTTTATGAATCGATTTTATCGATGAATCATTTCAGCCCTAGTCTTATCTGCTCTCCGTCATGGATGTAGAAAGAGCTGCAGGTCTGTGTGTGTGTTTGACCGAGCTACACATAGGATGAAGCGTGACTTCGGCTGCATTTACACAAAATCCTTCCTGCAGGGTTGTACACAGGTGTGGGGAGGTGGGGCTGTGTTTGTCTGTGCTTCAGAACGTAGCCGCTGTGAAAAAATCAGAAAATTACTTTTTATTTCTCTTATTCACTGCTTTGTTCTGTCCACCTCCTCAACTCTCTAGCTCACTCGACAAATGACGGTCTCTCTCTCTCTCTTGCTTGCTCTTTGAGCCAGAGGAGGGCCCAACTTTGAATCCTGTGTTTACAAAGAGCAACCAACAAATGCTACTCATTCAACCTTTTAAACTTGTATGTTTAGACTTTCTGTACCTCATCATCTTACTCGTCTGCAGATGCCATCAGCCAGCACAGCCTTGTTACTGGAGCGGAAGACTGGCAGAAGTCTCTGTAACAAAACACACTCGCAGACCCAGGAAATGAAAGTCCTAAATAAAACACCCAACTCGGTCACAAACAGACCCCTGTGTGAGTGAAATTCCACTGGCTCAGCACAAACTGGCTCCAAAGGAGGCAGAGGCTGAGCAGGAATGGCCCCAGCAAAAACCTTTTTACAAACTGCTATTCTGTTTTAACAAAACCAAGAAGCAAGTCAGTGGAAAAGTGGACACTTATTCTGCTAAGGGATGCTTGAGGGAAGATTTTGAAAGCTGTGCGTAAACATGAGCTCGGCTCTTCTATTGTACCTAAAAGACATACTCAGATTTTTTGTTTTTTGAGAAATTGGGACATGCCTGTATGGGTGTTCACCATCTGACGTTTTGAGCTGTGGGTGTAAAGAGGTTGCGTGCAGCAGGATAAGAAATAAATGAACAATGATAGAATATTACTGTCACTGCAATAAGCAGTCATGTTTATCATCATGCAGGCTGTTGATAACTACATATTGCCCAGCGGATATGAGTATGCCGCCATCCTCATGCCACCAGCATCTCAGCATTTTCCTATGACTGATTATAAACCTGCTGATATTATTGTATAAAACTCGTGTGGCAGAAGTCTCTGATGAAAATCTCATAGTCAGCACTTACAGATAAAAATAATGAAGGATTCTGTTATCTTCAAATTCACTTGCAGGAGCTGCCTGAGACACCTTTGTGCTTGATAGAAAAACAGGGAGTGAGACTAAAGAGAGTGAGAGAGGAAAACAGCGAGGGGTTCAGCTGAGGCATTAAAGCGTTTTTTATGAATAAAATGCAACAAAATTTTATTTGTCAAAAGAAATAACAAGGTATGGCGAGTGAGATATGTATGATCTGATACTGTGCATTCAAATAAGCTTTGGGTGCCACTGGTATCGGACCGGTCATGCAAAGTGTGCAGCAAGTAGCAGTGCCTACAACCTCTCTACAGCACTAGCTCTTTTTACCCAGCCAGTTTAAGGTGGGATTGTTGCTCGTTTTTTTCCACCACCTTGCCGGTCTGCATAAAACGTACAAACACGGAATGGAGGGTTATTGTTGTCCAGCTTGCAGCGGAGGTAGTGACAGTCTGAGTAAAAGGGATGTGCCAGCACAACGGGACACACGTGTGGTTGAGCGTTAGAGAAAGCGTCAGAAAGCGATGCGAATGCGAGCGGCGCAGAGGAAAAGGTGAGCAGTGAAGCTGGAAGCTTCTCAAGACCGAAGTATAGCTCCCATGAGCTGCTTCCCAACTGCTGGAACAACATCGCTATGACGATCAGCTCTGCCAACGTTGGGGTACTATATGCTGTGGAAAATGAAGCAGAGGTGCCAAATGCGAGTAGAGTCGACCGTGCAGTGGAAAGACGACGACACTGTTGTGGTACACGTCACGCCTCTTTTGCTTCCAAACGCCGGCATTGTCAGGTTCAGTGTAAAAAAAATAAAAATAAATAAAAGGAACGTCATGACGGGATCTGCGTGGAAAAAGGGCTACTGACATCAAGTTGTTAGCAAACATGTTAGCATATAGTTGTCTGTTTACACATCCAGAAGACACAGAGCAACATTAGCATTAATTTGAAGGGTCTGACATACAGTTGACAAAGACACTGTCACTATCTGGGACTAAACCATGGAAATAGCTGGGTTTGGCCAAATAACACCAAACCTGTAGCAAATAAATGGCTGAAATAGAGTTAGGGCTTCCATATGTTTCTTACTCTTAAGTCTGAGTGATTGATCTCAGTATGTTCCAAACACTCATAGCTTCACACTGCTTTATACACTGTTCTCATGTAGCACCCTCCAAGCAGTGTATTTAGCCATATTTGGTCATAAGTGAGAACTGAATTATACTGCAGGGGTGGTTTGAGAAGTTGAATGGACATTTGATATTTGTTCTCCACCACAAATTGTGTTGCCATTGGAATCCATAGTAACAGATGTGAACAAGCTGACCACAGCCAATTCATCTGCGAAGAACGACACTATGTACAATCTTTTTACAGCTACTCTACTTTTCAAATGTACACGGACATCATCACCTGAAGGAGCACGCCAAACAGGGCATCCGGACTTAAGAGTAGAAAAAGATGCACACTGAAAGCTTGTGCAGCTGAGCCTCGGTTGTAACGTTTTTTGGAATGAGGTGCAGTGCGTCAGCTGAAATATATAATGGGACATTATATAGTATTATTAGTATTATATTTTAATCCAAACTTGTCTCTTAATTTATAGTTGTAGTATTTTCATTTATAAAAAGGGGATTATCAAGTCAGACATTTACTGAACTTCAGTAATTAAAATGAGACAAAGCCACATTCAGACTGTTCACTGCCTGTCCTCCTCGGCCTGAGGTTCTGCCTCACAGTCACGCCTCCTCCTTTTCAGCCACCACAACCCCAGATTCATCCTCTGAGTTGAGCCTCCTCACCTGAGACAGGCTCGCTCTCCTACGGAGTTCTCTGCCAGACCTCCAGGGCTTCAGGCTTGGCCCATGCAGTTTGTGGATTTAGTACCAAAGCCCTTTCAATAAAATAATGTAGCATCTCATTCATGCGTAGCGAACTCTATTCCAGTTGAAATCCTATGGCTTTCACATAATGGAGAAATTAGTGTCTTATTGTGGACAGGAAATTCTTTCACGATATTTTGTCTCTTTCCATCTCTCTTTCACCCACTCATATTCTTGTGTCCAACTGTAACCACACGAGTTGATAGATGGGAGTCTTGGAGCTTATTGTAGCAACAGAGCGTTGCTACCAAACACAGCTAACGTTTGCTGTTCTGCAGATAGCCAAGTCAGCAGCACCATGCTGGCAGCTCTATGTTTTTATGTTTTGCAATGACACACTCACCCGTGTGCGTGCGCGCACACACACACGCTTAGCTGTAATGCAAGTGTTGTCCTCAGTTTCACCATGTTAAACTAGTCAGGCTATGACAGTGATGTGTACTGTAAGGCTGTGGTGTGGGAGTAGTAAATCTTGGGTGTGTGCAAAATGATTTGGGGACTGTTGTTGCACTTCCCAGGAGTTGCGTTGTGATGATTAATCATTCAGTCTATACAAACTCTAAAATGAGAACAAACAGCCATAAAAGGAGGCCAGAACTGCTCGCACACTGCCAAAAACACAATTCACAAACAATTTTTTGTCATCATTTGACTAATCAATTAATAAAGTCACCAATTCACCATTAGCCATAAACATTAATAACATTTTGTATGTGAATAACCTTTAGTATTGTTGTTGTCTTAATGCATTACAAAGAGTATGGTCCTACTCTGTAAGAAAGGTGTAATGAGTTTTGTTATGAATTGGCACTATATAAATAAAATTGAATGCTGCTAACAACAAGCTGACATAGCTACTGTATGTTACATTAAACTGAATTGATTTGCTCCTTAAGTTTTCACTCTGTATGAATGGAGAGGTTTGAAACAAATGTAATTTAGCCTACAGTGGTCCAGTTTTTGTGGACATTTTTACATTCTGTAATTGGAGCAGGTTGTAATCTGACTATATCCAGAAGAAGAATAATGAAAAAAATGATCATGCAATAATCAGAAGTGAATACTCACTCACTCACTCACTCACTCACACTCTCACTCTCTCTCTCACTGTTTTAAATGGAAAACCTTGAATAATCTGTTTCTCACTAAGTGTAGCTCATACACAACCCTGTTCTTTCTCTCTTTCCCTCACACTCTCACACACGCACACACACGCACACGCACTCTCTCTCTCGCAGGCTGCTCCTTGCCTCCCTAATCCTCAGCCAGTCCATTGGCTCGTTCCTCTCCAATGGAATGAAAAGTGCATCACCATAGAGACCTCATCAATGGCCTATTAGCATGAGAGGTGAGCTGAGGAGATGAGGAGAGAGAGTGAAAGAGAGTGCAGAGTTTGGGACGGACAAAGTGGGAAAAGAGGAGATACCGATGGAAGACAAAAGAAGCAAAAGAATGGGCTGGAGGGAAACGGATGAATGAATTGGGGGGGGGCTTTAAAAGAAGTGATACATTGGCTCTTTCTCTGTTTAGTCAAGGAAGAGGTTTGTTACCATGGATAATTCTGGATTCCCCCCCCCCACTGGCTGTATGCAGTGCTCCTGCAGAACTATGGGGGCACAGTTTCAACCCGTACTGATCAGATATACTGGGGAGTCAGCCTACCCTGATGCACACATTCCTTCTATTCTGTGAGATGAAAGAGCTTCCTTCATCATTCTGTTAATTTGGCTTCATCATATTTACAATATGTAATTTAGTTTTTTCTTTCTTTTTAGACCTTTGCGGTGTTGTGTTGTCGACTTTTTTAGTTTACCACAGTCTTAATTGGTAAAATAAAAATGGATCATTGTACACCAGTGTATTTATTGACCTCTATTTATTTGGCCACTAGGGTTATAACAAACCTGCGTTTCACTCTCTGTTGAGTATATTGATGGATCAAACAAGGATTTCCTAGAAAAGCTTTTCCTAACCTTTTCAAGGTTAGAGTGCAATTTATACCCTTACTAAGACCCTTTAGTGGTTCCCAGACATCAAATAAAGATCTTGCAAGTTACAGTAAATGACTCTAAGGTTGGGTTATGCTTGCACTCAATTGTACATAAAACGTGAGAAAAATAGATGTGTATGGAATGAAAACAGACAGTTCAAACCGTGGCTTTCTTCTCACGTCTGCACAACTGCCTTAAAACTGTGTGAAACGGTAGTGAATGTGGGATTGAGTATTCTGCCGCCTTAAGACTCAAGTTTTGTTAGGAGTGTCCTTGTATATGCATATACAACAGATGCCTATAGCGAATGGTGTTTTTTTTCAGTAGCCTGTAGGAGCCTCATGTCTATTATATATTTACTGTAACAGAAGATGAAATAATTTTTCTGACAGTAACGCAAGGCAAGTTTATTTGTATAGCACATCAACAACAAGGCAATTTAAAGTGCTTTATATTAAACATAAAAGCAACATAGGGAAATTGAACAAATACACATTAAAATATAATTTTGGTGAAATATAAAATAAAAACAAACAAATAAAAAATAATAAACAGGGTAAAACAGGACAGTAAAAGTTACAGTGCATTGTACAATCAGTACAAGGACAAGGTCAGGGCTTCCTAACCATTTCAACTGATGGAAAAGAACTGGTGGAAGGAAAGGACAGAGTTCAAAGAAGCAAACAGTGGTGTAAAACTGGTGACTGTTGTTTAACCATAAATCATTGGAATCACAAAGTGAAATGAATGAATTTTAGTGAGTGACTGAATGTAAAGTAAAACATTAAGGTCAAGGTATGATTAAGGTTTGCTAATCGCCATTATTGGCTTAAAACTACAGCACTTTCACTGCATAAATTAGCCTTGGGGCTAACAGACTTCTTCTCTGATAGCTTAATAAATTATATATTATTGATGATTTTCGGGCTCATTGTTGGTTTAAGTTGCTGCACCTCCTGACAGAACACCATGGTTCAATTTCAGCGTAACGTAACAAGTTGTTGTCAACTTCAGTAAACAGCAAAACGTAAAGTCTCACACTGAGCTGAAATGAAAGAATTCATATAACTTAAGTAAATAACTTTGAAACACTGATTCTCATTGTGGAAACCAACCATCACATAGTATATACCGTCATACTGCACAACCCTAGCAGTCCATGATGAAAGACATACTGTATCTATTTAGATCTTTGGTGAAGAAGGATGAGGGATCTGCAGACAGCTCAGGCTATTTAAGACCTGACATACTGTAGCAGTGGGTCACTCCATGACTCCTGGACACTGGATACATTTGACCTTTGACCTCAACGGTGTGTTTTACATGAACCCCTGATCTACATATCCTATTAGGGTCAAGGCCATTTGTGACAGAGGGATATACTTGTGTCACTGATACACTGTCATAATCACAGTGTGTTAAAATATATCACATGCCATTACAGTTGAAATGCAAATGGTGAAAAGTCAGAGACAAACAGCTCTTTTCTGTAAAGCCAGAAATGTAGGATCACGGGCTTCTTCTGTCACTGAACCTATACTGCCCTGGCACTCACTTAATGACCATGAGTAGATTTCATATTGACCTGAAACACCTTGGAGTGTGGTCCATACAATAGTGGTGAGTGTTTTCATCTCCCTGTGGGAGAAAGACTGAGATTTCTATTCCTGCAGTTACATTGATCTAATCAATCCTGTGTTTGAGTGCAGCCAGGTATATACTGACCTCTGTACTGTATGTAGCTCATGGCCCAGAGTAATACTGTCTAGGGATGCACAATATTGGAATTGGGACAATTTTGGCATAATAATAATCAACATAATTTTCATAATTTGGGTGCTTTAAAAGTCTAACAAAACAACTCCCCCTCCACTTCTACCACACTCTCTGCCATCCCTCCAGATTGCAGCTTGTATGCAAAAGGCAATAAAGAAATACTTAAAATACTAATAAATACTAGGGCTGGGCACGTTCATGCGTTATTATTGCGTTAACGCATTAATTAATTAATGCTGACAATTATTTTATTGCACGTTAACGCAGTTTTTATTTTATTATTATTAGTTTTAAAGTCAGTTGCTCACTGGCTCTGAATACACATCCAGTCAAACCATGGGTCACAGGAGGGGCGGGATGTTGATCAGCCTGCAAATCAGCACCCAGACAAGCAGCAGAGGGAGGCTTCGGTAGACTACGCTGTCATCTTTGTTCCATATTTTTCCACCCGCGATCCGTTATCACGACAGCAGGTGAGCCGCTTGCTTGTTAATGACACAAACAACTCAAACAGCTGAAACCAACATCTGCACCCTGTGTTCAATGTTCCTTTAATGTTACCTGGTCTGTGCTTGTAAAATATCCACCGCTACTTGTAACGTTTTTAAAGTCTGTGCGAGTGAAGGTTTTGATTACATTAATGTTTAAGTTGAGATTTATGAGAAATATTTTATTGCTACTGTGTAAAGGAATACTGCTGGGGAAAAGCACCTTATTTGTTTAAAGTGTTTGCAAACCACATGTTATCACACCTTTGTGTATATAGCTGTACATTTGCATTAAAATTGCGCAATACACTACTTTAGAATTCATTATTCAATTTTACGCATAACAATGAAAGAAAACATCACACAAGAAAATCATGCGATTAATCGTGATTTAAAAATGTTATTGTTGCCCAGCACTAATAAATACTAAATTAAATTTTAACAGACTACCTGTCTTTATGCTGACGGAGCACTATGTTGTTGAGTGTCTGTCTAAAATACTCCCAAACTTAGACGGTCGAAGGCGCAGGCTTGTAGCTGCAGCTTGTCCGGGGGAATCAAATCAAATCAAATCAGCGTACAGTATTTATGCAACCGATGACGTAGACGAAACGCCCCAGCCCTAAACTCAAACAAACAGATGTATCTATAAGCCAGCAAGATGTAAGTGCGGATAGATCTGGATATTGTGAGTTTTGTGTGTATTAAGCGTGTCTTACATTAGGGCACGGACCAGCCCTGCGACCTTAACTTCGCCCCGGCACCATAACGAGGTGCCACTGATAACGTGAGAACACGCACCTGAACACCTGCCTCTAGCGTCCAGACAACATTATCTGTGACAGTAGCCGCATACAGTCCCCTCCAAAAGTATTGGAACAGTAAGGCAAATTCCTTTTTTGTTGTTTACTGAAGACATTTAGGTATAAGATCAAAAGATGCATATGAGACAAGAGTTCAGAATTTCAGCACTCATTTCCTGGTTTTCACATCTAGATGTGTTAAACATCTCAGGACAAACCACCCTTTATTTGAACCCACCCATTTTTCAAGTGAGCAAAACTATTGGAACATGTGACTGACAGATGTTTCTTGTTGCCCAGGTGTTGCCTTTTAGGTTGATTGTCCAAACATTAAATAGCTCTGCATGACTAGTCTAAGTTTTCATCTGTGGTTCAAACCTATAAAGAGTGCATTTCCTGTCTATGGGAGAAAAGCAAGCCATTGTCAAGCTGAGAAAAGAAGGAAAATCGACCACAGCCACTGGACAAATATTGGGCATAGCAAGCACAACAATTTGGAATGTCCTGAAAAAGAAAGAAACTACTGGTGTACTGAGCAACAGACGTCCAAGTGGTCGGCCAAGGAAAACAGTTAGTTGATGACAGAAATATGGTGAGAGCTGTGAAGAAAAGCCCCAAAACATCAGGAAGTGACATCAGCAACGACCTCCACAGTGCAGGGTGAAGGTATCACAATCCACTGTTGGAAGAAGACTCAGAAAGCAGAAATATAGAGGCCACACCACAAGATGCTCATCAGCTTCGATTATTCGCTCTTAATTACTCTACTAAGAATGCTGTGGTCTGATACAAACGTTGATATGTCCTCAGTTGTTTAACACATCTAGATGTGAAAACCTGAAATTCTGAACTCTTGTCTCATACTCATCTTTTGATCTTAAACCCAGATGTCTTCAGTGAACAAAAAAAACAAAGGAATTTGCCTTACCGTTCCAATACTGTATCACCTGCATGCATGATCACAGCAGTGATCACAGTATCAGCTGATACTCATGCAGGTGCAGTGATCAGTTTACTGTGTGCTCTTGTGAAGGGGTGCCCTTGATCAATTTATCAAATAGCCAATACAGGCAGCCCTCATTTTCAGGTTGTGGTAGGCGACTAGTGGGGCCTGCTTTTGTTAAAATAAACTGATGAAGTGCACTCCTTCACCAGAGCACACTGATGACTGATCCAACTCTGTGTGTCCAAGAACCTTTTAAATCGGACTATATTATGTATTATCAGATGGACTTTTCTTGTAGATTAGTCATGGAAAACCAGAACAAATAAACTGTAGTGTGACGTGTTTGAGTTAATTTTCCTTACTTGACTCATCCTGCTGTAAATGGTGAAACCATGTATGGGGCAGCCCTAAAAACTAGCATTTTGAAGGTATTTGCATTTTGGTTGAGCATTATGAAAAATCAACTGTGATGTTTTTGCATACACAATACACATTTGTTGGGCATAATTAATTGAAATGCATCAATGTTATGGTAGGTTTCATTTATATCCTTTTTATTTCAAGCGTGTGAAGACCTCAGTAGGATCCTTCAAACAAATTAGCATGTACAGTGTCTCTGAAGATTCTCAGTCATCCAAGGAATATTGAAATCAAGGGCAACTGGACTTGGTTGCAGATACTTGAAGATGTTTTGTCTCTCATCCAAGGGGCTTTTTCAGTTCTGACTGACTGGTAGAGAATCCCAGCTGTTCAACCTCTGTGAGGTCGTTATCAAGGTGATGGATACCCCTTGGTTCATCAGTGCCTCTGGCTGGTCGTTGGAGTCATGTGAGATAACCTGACTTTTTGTCCCTTGCATGGGTTTAACTGCTACAACATGAGCTAGGTTTTACTGAAACTTGGAAGGCTTATGTCACTGATTTTCATTATGGCATCATTTGTTTGGCACGCTTCCTTCAATGGTAACAGATGCTAACATCTGTATCAGAATGGTAGGGCTCTAAAAATCCCCCACATAATCTAGGCTCATGACATGTGCAAGTCAGACGATCTATTTTTGGAAAGAGCAGAGAGACATTCTTTTGTGGGGGGGGGGTTGCCATCTTTGACGACCCCCAGCTGTAGACCCATTGCACCCCCTGACACCTCCACCCAGCTGCTCCACTTTTAGCCCTGGCTCCAGTGAGGTGAGTAAGAGTGGGTGGGTGTATGGGGGAGGGGGTGCTTCCAGCAGGCCTTGCCACTGTCACTGTCCGTCTAAACACCGGTTGACTTTCCCCCTCTGAATTAAGCCAGTCAGTCTTCAAGCCAGCCAGCAGCTGCTGAGTCAGGCAGTCCGTGGAGAAAGTGAAGACCTCAAGAATTAGACCAGACGCTTCCAACAACAGATTTTCTTTTAGGCGGAGGTGCCGGATTCACCCGTTACCGACGCCAAGATGACTCGAGACTCGTAAGTTTCAGCAGGCTGTGTAGCTACTGTAGGATTTAGGGGTCAAAAGATGAACTGAAAGGAGGTTTAATCGTCTGTATTACACATTATATCTTTCCTGACCTTCAGTGTTATCACCTCTACAGCAGGTTTAACATTTACAACTCAGGCTCGGAGGGATGTTAGAAGCCAGTTGATTATTGAGGATTAGTCCAGTCTATATGCCTGCCTCCCTTTCTACCTGTCTATTTATATGATTGTTGTCTCTTTGGCCTCTTCTTCCGTCTGAGATGAGAAACTAGCTTTAGCTTTTAGCACAATCCGCCGATTCATTCATTATTTGGAGCCTCTCTCACCAGATGAGAAGCTTATATATTTATAGAACTGCAGTGGCTGTTAAACTCCTCAGAGTCCAATCAGAGGGAGTTTCTAGCTACATGGTAAGATTCGTCTCTCCATAAGGTGATGGGGCACTTTTCTTCTTCACTGCCTCTGGAGCTGCTTTGTCATTCCAGAGGACGTGTTCAGCAGTAGCAACATATTAAAAAGCTCTTTGCGGACCTTCTCCCTTGAGTTATTATTAGTGTGTTTGTGGTTTGCAAATTCAGCATCTGCTGTCGTGTCAGTGTTAGCACTGAGGGGAGACGTGTTGTGTGATGTTAGCTCCTTCATAAAGCTGCAGTGTTGACTTAGCATCTGTCTGCATGTCACCTGTTGTCACCAGCGGGGCGAGTTCACCCAGCAACAATGACATCAGTGTCCAGACTGGACAACAATAGCAGTGCAGGTCAATGACAGCTACACAGAGTTATGCTCCTGTCCCACAGAGAGAAGGGTAGTGTCCTGCTTTCCGTGTGTGCTGTGGCTTTGAATAGTGATTTCAAGTTTCAAGTAAATCGTCCTTCTGTGTAATCTTAATTGTTTGTCTGAGTGGATCAATGTCATAGCGGGAAACCCTCAGCTGTAATTAATAACACTAAAGACAGAAATGTTCACCTGTGGGCAATAAAACAATAATGATGATTATCGTGATATAATTTTCCTCAATAACAATACAACAAAAGTTAAATAAATGTTTGATTTCATACATTTGAATCACAAACAAATTCGCACTTTTTCTATTGAGCTATTTATATTGTTAAGGAAAAGGGACTGAAAAAGAGTTTACCTAATTTTACTCATGTATTATTTGTTGGAAAAAGATTTTATCATAACTGTTTTGAATGTTCTACCTCACATTTGTTAAGTGATCCACTGTTCTGGCATCTAGTGTTTGTTCTGACCATAAAGAAAAGTTTAAAACCAAAATTAGCCATCTGGTTTCTTCAACTTTCACTCTATAGCAAAAATCAGCCTTTAAACTTGAAGAAAATAATGATTTGACATTTTTCGTGATAATTACCGATATCGAATGATATGAATTTTTATATTGTAAAAACGTTTTTGGCCATATTCCCTAGCCCTGGGCTACAGTTGCTGCTGTGAAACTAACATGCAGAGGACGAAACGGTCCCAGAGGCAGAACTAACACTGGAGCAGCTGAGTGTTGTTGACTTGTTCATTTCTACACCCTCTGCCTCTGATTGGCTACCAAACCCTAACCAACAAAGGCAAAGAGTACTATCCAATCAGAGGCAGAGTTGTCAAAACTCTGGAAGAAAAAAATGCGCTAAAGATGTGGAGTCCGCACAGGGTGTTTTATTTAGAAAATCGGATTCTCTATGGTGTTCTGTGTCTGACGTCCTGCCCGGTTGGATCTGCTATGTGCTGCTTGACGCGACTTCTGTCAAAAATAGACTCGCTGCGTAATTCTCCACAGGGAAGAGCGGAGAACCGCTTCTGGGATGCGCTGCGGTCACATCAGGCGGACGTACTAGAATGCCCCATACCCCACCTTTAATTGCTGTCTAATGTTTTCAATCTGTGGACTGAAAATGAGATGAACAGCAGATGAAACAAACTGCTTGCTACTGATACTGTTGTTCCTGACTGTAAACTATTACACTGAAAATCTTAAAATAACATAGACATAATTCCATATGAAAGAAGATGGCCCACTCCTAGTACTTTGTGAAGCAGGCTTGTAAAATTAAGGTCTTCTAATCCAATACTATGCTTCCCTTTCTCACATCCCTCGCTGTTTAGTGAATCACCTGCCATACTGACACACCTGCCAGCTGACATGATGTCACAGTTGGCAGGTGAAGTCTTGTTGTTTTGCCTGTTTTGCTGGTTTTATGGCGAAGGAGAGAACTATGTCATACTAAGTGAATTTCTCACACAAGAGATAAAAGAAAACAAAAGTGTTTGACTCCAGAGCTGGCAGACGAGAACAAGACTCAAGGTTGCATTTTTCTTCTTTTATATAAAGTCACTATCCATGTAGCCATTTCAGTATTTTTGCAGATCTCAAGGTTTGCTTCTCACCTTGGTTTCTGGCTGCGGATGAGGGAAAAAAACATGAGAAATAAATTGTGAAAGCAGCACATCAGTTTCTGCTGAATACTATCTGTTTCAGGTCTTTCTTTTGTGCTCTCATGTTAACTGATCTGTGTACCTGAAAAGTTCCTGTGGGAGTTAGGAAAGGACAAAGGCTGCTTTTTTGCACCGTGCTCTGGTCAGTTTTGCCATCTAGGCAGTAATAGGAAGCCCTCTGTCTATTGGAAGGGAGTGTTCTCACACCCTGTGTGTTGTGTGAGAACAGTAACTGTATAATGTTTTGTGAGGATCCCTTTTGTTGAGAAATAAATGCTCCATTGTTATCACAGCACCAGCACTGCCTTACAGACACACCTCTACAGCATTCTTGGTACCACTGTCTGCCACTTGATAGGGAACTTATTAGCTATGGGTTTGTGGTAGGGTCAGACAGTTTTTGTAGTTACCCTGGAGCAAACAGGACTTCACTGTCTGCTCAAGGACACTTGGACAGCACTTTGACTGATGGACCTGTGACACTGCTGTCACCTGATCATGTCTGTCTTGTTTTGTATCCCAGTCATTGGCAATATTTTGATTAAGCAATATTTTCCCGATTGTGAGTCTTTGTCCGTCTTATTTCGTCCATATTTATCTCTTTCCTCTCTGCCCTTCCTCAGCCTATGTTTCTGTCTTGTCTTTGTTTTGTTGTGCTGTAACACTGCCTTTCTGCACTGTTGTCCCTGCGTGCTCTCCGGTCACCCTGGGAAACAGCCCGACACCACATCGATTCATCTTTCTCTTTGCTCACTTTGCCTAAAAATAAGTCCATCTTTCTCAGTGTCTCTTCCTCAGTGTCTGTCTTTCTCATCACTAGATCTCAAGATGATTTTATTGGTTCTTGCATTACAAAACAGTGGCACATACTATTGCAACAGCAACTGATGGGAATTATGCATTAGATCAAAATAGACAACTAAAAACATTGTTAACAGATGATTCACCAAATAGTGGCATATAATAAAATGACCAAATCAGTCACATAAACTGACAGAAGATAGTCCTGTATGTACAGTGTATTGTATTGTTTTTTAATGTATACTACATTTAAAAAAATGTCAGGGTCATACTTTATCTGAGGATTAGACATTTATATGTTCTATATATCTATTTAGTCAGCTGTGGTAGTTTTTTCTTGTCTGCTGTGGAAAAAAGGACTGCTGACTTGCCTGATGATGTCATCTACTTTCCTCAGCAACACACACACACACACACACACACACACACACACTCTAAGAAGACGAGGCTGTTTGTAGAGTTTAATTAAAGAGGAGGGCTGACAGTGAATTATTGTCCCCTTGGTGGGACTCGGTCAAAGGGCTGCTGTGATATAACTGGGCAGTGACGGAGAGGGAGACAGTCTCTAATGAAATTACATTTTAATATTTGTGTGTTTATTTCAACCTCTCTATATTTGATGTGTGTGTGTCGATGTGAGAGATTCTGATGTGAGTGTGAGTATACTATATGTGTGATCTGTTTCAGCAAGGTTGAGGCATCACTGGACAAATTTTGATCAAAGTGTGTTATTCCAGCATCAGGGCACAACATACCAGCTAGTCTTTTTTTCGTGGCTGCCATACTGGGTTTCCACTTGGGCTGGGCAATTAATCGAGTTTTATTTTCAATTACGACTTTGGCTTGCCACGATTACAAAGACGAGATAAAGTGATTATTGTGCCGCATTCCGTTTCACAATGATGCCCTAGTTTTGTTTTAAATCCCACGCACCCCTCCCTTTTACAGTGGTGGCTCCTGCCCCTCCCTAAAAGCCCAAGCTCCCTCTCAGCCAGGCTGTGGTATGTTAAGTTCAGCTCAGGCCAAGATTACCATGCGGTGTTATAACTGCTATAACTTGTTAGTCAACATTATTAGTTTAAGCTTATGGCAATAATAGACTGGATTACTATTCCTTCTTGCACAGAAAATATTTCAGTATTGACTATAATCATGATTATAATTTTTGCCATGATTGAGCTGCTCTAGTTTCCACAACTGATCATAAGAGTTG
Source organism: Micropterus salmoides (assembly GCF_014851395.1). NCBI lineage: Eukaryota > Metazoa > Chordata > Actinopteri > Centrarchiformes > Centrarchidae > Micropterus > Micropterus salmoides. Next base: position 4,235,020 of record NW_024040928.1, on the reverse strand, counting down.
TTTGACAGATCACTGGGATTATCAGATTTTTGCCAGATGTGTCTTCACTTGACCTGATGCTGTGATCATGAAGAGCATTTACCAGTGTAGTAAATAAATTTATTACACTGGTAAATGCACTGAAAAAAGGTGTAGAAGCAGCCAGCCGACTCTTCAGTATATCTCTTTAAGACTGTCAGTGGGTATACAGTACGTGCATGGCAAGGTGGCGCATGCGAAGGCAATATATTGTGGTTTGTGAGGCGAGTGTGCTTCTGTGGCATGTGACACACCTGTGCCATCTAGCCTCCTGCAGTGACAAAACTTGAAATGGCATCAGGCCTCATGGGAGAGAAGACGTCGTGCTGCTCACCTCAATCTTCTCCTGCTGCCTTCCTTCCTTCCTTCCTATCTCCTTTTATACATCCTCCTCTCATCCATTCTTTACCTTATCTCATCTCTCTCGCCTTACCTGGAATATCTGTAGATCTGTGTGTGTGTGTGTGTGTGTGTATATATATATATATATATATATATATATATATATATATATATATATATATATATATATATATATATATATATATATATATATATATATATATATATATATATATATATATATATATATATATATATATATATATTAAACCAGAGGTCACTAATAGGCGGACCGCGGTCCGGATCCGGACCCAGCCGCCGTCCTCTCCGGACCGCCGACCTACAGCCCATTTATTATTGAGACTTACTACCTCGTGACGGAGCGTTTCTATTTTAACCCGCGCAGCTTTTCTAGCATTTACTGTACTGGTTTAGAGGACCAGGAAACTCACAGACCAATCGCATGTGCTCCAATCCTCTCATGTGACGCTGCTCAGCCAATCAAATCTGTGCAAACCGATGCTTGCGAGTCGAGTCCGCGAGATTCACCAGAGACGTTTTGGAAACACACCCGAATTGAGGAGACGAAAGATAAAAGAGATTTCACATGACTTTTAATCAAGAATGTACAGATTTTTACATGTACATTCCTCCCACGGGTAGTTCAAAACCAGAATATCTCATAGATCTCCAATATGCGAGCTGGAGCTCACGTTTCTCACTGAACAACAGAAAGTAGGAAAGTGGTAGCTCTGTAAGAGGAAATGAAAGAGAAGAGGAGGCATTACAGCTGTTCATTTGTGTGTTTATTATAAAATTGGTTAAGACTACACTTCATCACTTCAAGCTACACTTTTTATTACATTTTTTCTAAAAATTAGGCAGTTTAATTTAGTTTACTTAAATTTAGAATTTATTATTTGAATAGTTATTATTTATTATCCTTCCAGTTTGATGTGAAAACTGACTGAAATATTATTTGATTTGACAGTCCGTTGTTGACTAAAAACGTGTTGATACAACTATAGGTTATAGTACTGAATGATAACGCAAGTTCATCGTTTTGATGTTCCGGACCTTTGCTTCGGGAAATTTTCTCTAACTGGACCTCTTTGAAATCTAATTGAATACCCCTGTACTAAACAGTCTTGAATAATATAAACATTATTTTGTCTATATTTTTAGTCCATTCCGTCAACTGAAATTTTGTGTGTTTCTATTGCATTAACTAACAAACAGCCTTTTGACTGACCCCAAATAGTCGAAGATTCGATGTTTCGATGGGCGGAGCCTGATTCGACTGTCAGTCTCACAGTCTCACAGCAAAACAAGGACCATGGGGGTGCTCAATGTCTGATTTTACATAGAACTACCAGTTTTAAAGTTAATATACAGTCAATTACAATACACATTCAACATTTAATGCTGTAAATAAAGATGTAAAAAGAATAAAACTTTCAATAAATGTACAATTTATCACCGCAAGGAACCGTGATGTGCGTGCAGCGGTCAGGAGAGAGAGAGAGAGAGAGAGAGAGAGAGAGAGAGAGATCTTCAAAAAGCCCCAGTTGGAACTTTACAGTGTAAAGTGCAATTTATACTTCTGCGTCAAATCGACGGCGTAGTCAACACAGACCGTTTCGCTATCAGAATATGATCCATTCGGTCGGTAACATTTGAAAAGGCTACACCAGCCGCACGTTTACAATCTTACCCCCATTCACGTCGGTGGAGCGCTAAACCGGAAGTTAGCCTGCTTGGCCCGCAAAAGTCAACACAGTGGACGCTGTAGTGCTACTGCTGACTAGCGTTTGGGGTGTAATTGCAGAATGACGGACACGTCTATATGCACTATATATATGCAGTATAAATGCCTGGCTATGTGCGTAGACTACGGCGTAGGTACGCACGTAGACCCTACGCAGGAGTATAAATGGGCCTTAAGATGAATGAAGACAGACTGCAGCTCAAAAATAAAGCATTTTAATAAATCGTTCTGTAAATGTCTGGCCATTTGTAATAAATATCGTATCGTATCGTAATAAAACCAAAATAAATCATCTGGTTCTTATCAATGTGCTGGAAATGGCTTTGTGTGATATGCAAATCAGCGCATATTTAATGTGGAAATACCTAATTTGCATTTAAAAAATAAAACCTTGCCTCACCTTAGTTTTATGCTTTAGTAAATACAATTTTAAGTGGAATTAATTTAAATTTTCTACCTCTTTTTATTAATAAATCAAATTTCAAAACTCAGTTTGTGCAAACAGGGTATACTGACCAATCTGTGTTATTGGGTTACAAAGTTAAGTTAAAAGCTTTCTGTGACAGTAGTAAGCTTTGGCTTATATCAAACACTTACAATGCAAGCATTTGTTAGGCCATGGTGATGGAAATATCTGATGACTGAGCGCTCCCTCCCTTCCTCCTTCTGTGTCTCCTTTCCCATCCTCTACCCCTCTTCTCCCCTCCTGCCTTCCCCCTCTTCCTCCTCTCCTCCCTCGCATCATCTGTGCTGCTATAAGAGGCAAGAGCTCATCACAGGTGCCTCACACTGCTCCCTCATTTTCCCTGCTCCTCATCCCTCTCTGTCGTTCTCTCCCTCTAATTGATTATAATAGCTCTTGATGTGTGCGCAGTGTTTAGACAGCTTTTCACTGTGTGCATAACCAAAGTGTGACAAACTGCTCTCGTTGTAGACCTTTCATCCGTCACGGCCCGTTCCCCGGGGCACATGCTGCCTCTCCCTGCTTTTAAAAAGTCATTTTAATAGTTCTATCCATTAGTGTGGCAGCTCCGGATTAGGGCCACACCAGTAATTGTATATAATCAAATGCCATCATATATCTCTGAATCTGGTTGTAGAATAAGGATACGCACAATTCAAACAAGCTTCCAAACAGTTTTTGTACTTTTGGTGTATCCATTATTTCTACTATGCCTGATGATGATAATGTAAGCAACAACAGTGTTTGTGTGTGTGTGTGTGTGTGTGTGTGTGTGTAGGTGTACATGTGTCAGTCAGTAATGTGCTGTGTTGAAGGCTCAGTTAAGCATAGTGTTGGCTGAGAGCGTCAGCGTGCACTTTAATGTGTGGAACAAAGGCACAAATATATCTCTCTCCCCGAGCCCTTGTTGTTCCGACCTCGAGAGTTTGGTACAGCCTTCCCTCGCAGTCCTGTCTCTGCTCGTGTGTGTGTTTGTGTCATTACCCTCTCCTGTTTTCTGTACTCTGTGCTTTACCATGAGAACACAGCGCGTGGCAGCCCTTACACATGCTGATGGAGATGCACAGCCTTATTGTGGCTGATTTCATGCCTGTCGAGCCAGCTGTCCAATGGGAAAAGAAAAAAAAAAAGCTCTTTGTTTTCAACAATTTTAGTATAATTACATCAATCCTTGAATTAGTTTGTAGCCTTCAGGGTGAATCACAAGTTTAATTCAAACCCTGGAAAAAAACATGTGTTCAGCATGTTGATCGTTTGTCAGTGACAGCTGCAGAGGAAGCGAAGTGCAAATCCAAACTGTGGAATGAGCATCATCGTGTAGGAATGGACATAATCATGTGCAGCACACCAAAACTGTACTGAGCTATCTAAAATACAGTGGAAAATATGTAATGAAGCTTATGACGTGGTTGATATATCTCATATTTATTTGTATAATGTTAAGAGCAAAGGATCATAAGCATGTTACGTGTAAACAGGCCTGTTCTAAGCTTTAGCGCTGTGCCTACGTTACATTTATGAAGTTGTAATTGGGTTAAGAGATTGTAGTTTCCTGTTTGCCTCAGATGTTTGTGCATATAACATTTAATCTGGTCCAGGTCATGGTTTTAATAAAGTGGCAATGTGTTTAAAGATAATTCACTTAATTCTCAAGGTGGCTATTTTGAATGGAAAACTCTTCCTATAAGACTGGCTTTTATAGGCCTCAAGGCAGAGAGGGTTTATTGAATCTGCTGTTTGAATCCATTTGGGTGCAGCTTTCAATATTTGTAACAGCAACTGTTATGTCACTGATTGATTAATGCGGTTGAGTGTGGTCACTTCTGACAAACTAACTCTCCCCTAAACACCAGTCATGTTCTGAAAACTACAACATAACCCAATGTATTTTTATATTTCATTAATTAATAAACATTCCAACTAAAACAACACAACATTACTGACTAAAATAACTGTGTATATTAGATTGTATTCTGCATTGAATAATGGAATTAAACATGACTTTTCTTTGTTTTGTATTATGTATCGGACTTCAGCTGCTCTGCTCTCTAAACTTCGGCATTGGCCAGTGAAAAACCCTTGCACTCCTTATTTTTCACAAGCTACTCACCCCAAAATACTGGAGGTCACCATTCAGAACTATTAGTGTAAGTAAGCTTAAATTATTAATATGATATGAAGGAAAGTTTAACTGGAATTCACTCCAATTCATTCAACTGACTAAATTGACACTCAGCGCTGATAAAGACAATAAGGAACCTGCTAACTGCTTATAAAAAAGAGATCAAGAAAAGGAGGTATAAAATGACTGATGATTTTTATGGCTTTGGAGCATGGTATTTTATAGACCTAAAATCAACAACAACCAAATCAAAGGACTTTTTGAAATATAGAGTAACAAGTGTTGTCTAGCCGAGCTTGTCGTTGTAGTTTCAAGCTTAAATCCTTAATTGTTCCTTAATTTTAGTGAACTCAAATGTTGGTTGGGTCACACCTGTCAGATGATAGTTCCAGTGTTTCTCAGTATCACTTCAGTAAGTAATCCACTTCACCGCCACATAACCCGGGCGCTTGATGACATTTTCACGTCAAAAAATAACAACAAATAGCTGATACAGCTTGGTACTAGATGCTGTCGTCATTGCTGTTGTTGAATTATGTAGAAAGCTAAATGGTAAAGCCTTAACACGTAAATCTTTTCTTCAGAGTTCTTTACATACATGTGACAAAACACAGCAGAGATCTAGCTCTCAAGAGTTGGCATAGCAACCAGTAACACCCAGTGAGGGTGGCAGTGCATTAAATATGAGCTCAGTGGGAAAGCCCAAATGTTTGGCTGGAACACCCTCTGATATACAGGATGTCCTGCCTCACAAAAAAAAGACACTAACTAAACATGTCAGAAATGATAAGTGTTTTTGATTATGATTTCACAAGGAACAGTAGTAAACATAATGACTGATGTGCATGTATAAGGTAGTTTAATATCGACTCTATTCAGTGCTGCTTTCAGTGATCTGATGCATGCCTTCACTCTACATACTGAATGTCTTTATACAGCACCACTTTTAGACAGTTAATGTAAAGCCTTGCAGTGTTGTGTGCTGTGAAAAGGAGAATCCCTCCTGTCAGGAGTGTGTTTGTCTGATGTTGGGAAATTCTCAACTAATCCTTGTTCCAATGCCATCAAACATCACTAATTCTGGCTGCTCATTCTGCCTAACTCTGTCTAGCGTATTTATTTTGGAGGAAGTGAGAGAGATGAGTTGGGTGGGCGTACGACGAGTTAAGGAATAGAGAGAGCGAGAGCGCGTGGAGAGTCACGCAGATAAAAGCCGAGCGAGGGGCTGGGAGGGAGAGGAGAGGCAGCCACGGGCAGATGAAAGAGGGATAGATCAAGTGAAAGACAAAAGGTATGAGATAGATGTAGCAGAGGGAGCCAGGCAAGAAAAGAGAATAGTGACAGAGCAATAGAGGAGAAGAAACCCCCCCCCCCCCCCCCCATACTTGAACCCTTCTGAGCTGAGCTGCGCCGTACCACCGCAGTGATTTCCCTCTTCACAGCTCCCCAACAGCCTCCGCCAAGGAGCCCAGAGTGCTGGCTGTGCAGGAGCAGGAGCCTGTTGCCTGGATACCCCTGCTGTCGCCACGGCGGAGAAAAGCCAGGATTGAAGCGCACGCGTGTGTGTGTGTTTGCAGCCTGGTGCTGCTGCCATGGGGAAAACGCAGCTGGACGACTGTCTGGATGGCTGCCTCGCTCGCTCGCTTGCTGGTTAACTCACCGACATCGCACATATGAATAAGGAAGGAATCACCCTGATACAGGGGCTTTGAGGAGAGGAGAGGAGGTGGGGGGGCCGGGGCTGGGACGGGGTGACTGGTACTCTGCTCTGGATGATGAGGAAAACCATTTGTCGGAGAGTAAGAGAAACCTGAGACAGTCCCTTGGCTACCAAGTAAAATACAGGAAGCTAGGGGAGACGAGACCCTGAGACAGGAGAACTGAGGAAGGGGAAGGCCGATAGAGGAGTGGGGCTGGCTCCTGGGTTACTTCAGCAGGAGGAGGAGAGGAAGCAGCTAGCAGGCTGTGTAGAGCCATGCAGATCCAGTCTTCTGGTCCACAGTCCAAACCCTTTAGCTTCCTCCTCAGTCACAGATGTGTGTTGGCCTCCAAAATGGAAATCCACCGGTACGTACCTGATGTCACAGAGTCATTCAAGTGAGTCCTTCTTTGTTTCTTCATCAGCCTCAAGTCTTGCTCTTGTGCTCTTTCTATACAGTAGGAATTTTGTCAGTATGTCTTTATTGCTGCTCATTTTTGATCAATGAGCAGTCAGGGCCTTGCCTTTCTGTTGATAAAAGTAGTTTAATTAAAGCCAACAAAGGGGAAAATCTCAAACTTACATAAAATGTGGCTTCAGACAAACTGTATGGTAAAGCCCTGCAGTGTTCAAACCACTTAACATTCCTGTAAAAAAAGTAAATTGAATGTAGTTGTTGAACCATTTGGAATATATGCATGGTTTTGGGCCTCTCTGAACCCAAAAGTATGACTGTAAGTGCTACGGGAATTTATTAATATAAGTTTAAACACACTAAAACTACTATATTTTTCATTTCCGCTTGAAAATGCTTGCTAACAAATGCATGCAGACAACTACAGCTGGGACTTATTAAAACACTGTAGGACCACAGGATAAAGCCTTACCTAGTCCTAGTTTAAATTTCATACCAATACCATGAAAAATGATTTTTAGGGAAAAGTTTGTCTAAAACAGCACCGCCCCTTGGCGGCAGGTGGCTGCGGCTGCATCGCTCCGTATCGGTAGTTCGATGCAGATGTGTTTTTTTGCTGGTAGATCATGAACTTCCTACTTAAAGCTGGATATCGTTATTGTCAGAATTTTATTGGCTACACTAAGTGCCAGTCATTGGCACAATTGCTTGCAATTGGCTCGGCCTACCCACGAAATAATACAGCGCAGGCTCTCGTTGGGTGCTGAAGGCCGTGAAAGTGATATGTGAGCTCTTATTGGGTCGGATTAGCTGTCAGTCGAAAGGTCAGAGTTCAGCGGCCAATTTGAATACAAGCTATCGTAGTTGTTTACATTTGAATCAGAGTTATTACGGTTATAATGACAAACGAGCCACGTCTGCCGGCAAATATGAAACGATGCGGCAGCAGTCCCTGGGGATTTATTGATGGAATAATATGCTTTGGACTAAATGTTTTTATTGGATTGGATCGTTTGGACCCTTGACAACGTAACAAGACCGTTTTTGTTGGAATATAATTGATCGGTGGATTAAGTTACTATGAGGCTTCATAGGTGAGTCGTGTCAATTTTGCTTGTACTGGTTGGTCTGACAGAAGCGCTGATTGTACCCGCTGTGGTGATTGTATCTTGAAATGGTATCTTGCATTGGTCGAATCATGAGGATTTTAGCTTTCAAACGGTGCATCGTATGAAGTTAACATATCAGCTGTGTGCACATACTGAAAGCTGCCGCCAGGACCTGACGGCCCGCGGGCGGGCTGTTGGAATGTTAAGAGGTTAAGAGAATTAAGAATTATTGCACAGAAATTACAATGCAGTATATTTAATCTATCAATGTTGATTTCAAATTTTAAGCTGGAGTTGATCCTTTTGCTGAAAACACTTTCCCTTTATGTTTTAAGGAGAGTTAGTCAATAAAGAAAAGAACTTAATCACTTCCACACCACATGGAGGAAAGATCATCTTTTCTGGACTAATAATCCTAATAAAGCCAAGGCTTGGTTGAGCATCATTAAGTGTGAGTCATTCTGGATCTGCTGCATTTGTAATAAATTGTATGCATAGCACTTAAAGTTTGAAAAGTATAAAAGGTGACAACCCTCATAGACTTTTCAGTCTGTAATAACTAGATAATAGAATAGAAAATATAGCAAATTAGTTTTGCTTTATGAAACCGTAGCAGTATCATATTTGAATCAGGGTTTTCTGGATGCTGGCTGTGAGAGGATGTTCCTTCTTTGAGTCATCTCTCTGAAGGATTTCCCTTCTCGTGCCTGTGCAGCTGTCTCCCTGAGGGCTTGGTTAGAGATATAGCTAGTTATAGCCATTTATAAGCTGTAACATAATGTTAAGCAAGTAGACAGAGCTTAATTATTGATGCAGTTTGTTAAAATGACAGAAAGCATATTTCTTTGGCTCAGTTTGCCAAATGTTATGTTCATTTGGAGGAAGTATTCCCTTTGAAGGAATGGCCTTCAGTAAAGGGAAATGGCTGTTTGAGAGTGTTTTTGTAATTTTTACCAGAGAGTAAAATAAACAAATCCATCTGATTGTGTCTGAAAAGCAAGCTATCCACAATTTGTTAGTGTCCTTTTAGCAAGTTACTGCATGTCCCAGCTCCAGAGATGATGGTCTGGACCTGACTTCTGACCTCCCTCTGGACACATAAAATCCACAAATATCTGCAGCATCACATCACAAATGAATATATTTTCTTGTAACTGCAGTAGCATCTAGAATATAAAATACTGATTGAACACCGGGTGGGGGCTTATAGAATTATTAGACCAGATTAAACCTTTTCTTTCATTTGACTGGTGGCTATTGTCACTTTTAATCACTTTTTAGAGGGGATTTTACCTGAATTTCCTTTCTTTCTTTCTACAAGACAAAGACAGACTGTCAAAATCTGGTTAATGCTAGTTCAGCAACGTTTCAGATTTAGCAACATTCACTGGAAGTACAACTGGAAAGTGGGATTTAAAGTTACAGACAAAATTTCAGTTTAAATCATTAAAATGAACTAACGTTATTAACAGCATGAGGAGGAGTAACTAACATTATGTCTATTAATTGTGTTACAGAGCTATCTACTGAAGTTATCTTGCTAAGAAAGGAATTATTCTTACACCTATTTTCCTTATCAAACAGAAAAATTCAACCACACATTTTCTGAATTCAAGTTTCTCTCTTTACCGAACTAATTGCATTGTTAAGTCACAGTAAAACAGACTTCATTCAGACTCCACAGAAACAAAATAAAACTCCCCAATTCATCTTGGTTAGTCTTTCTACAGTTCCACAGTCACCAGCTCTGTTTTGGTGGAAATAAACCTTAATTCAGCGAGTTAGATGTGAAAATATTCCGCATCTCTGAAGCCCGGCTGCCCTCTCGCTCCTCTCCCGCTTGACACCTGTTCTGTCCCTGCCTGAACCTGTCGTGTTTTCGTGGTACCCACAGAGTCCTAGTTGGAGCATTGTAAATCACCTCGTTACTGTATTCCCTGTCCTCAAACTGGCCACCGTCTGTCTCAGAGGCTGCTGAGCCCGTCCGGTACTAGATCAGTTAGCTGCACAGCTTACTGAGCTAACTAGCAGCGGTTATGACCTGATAGGTAATAAACCCTAACCCTAAACCCCTATTTTTATTTGTATGGATTTGACAGATGGAGAGTAGTCTTGGTTCTTCCACGTTGTACCTTTTTTTTAAAAGTCAGGAAAAGCCAGTAGGAAAGTCGGGTGTTAAGTCACATGGCCATAGCCACATGCTGTAGTGGTGTGGCGTCACCAAACAGACATACATTGAAAAATAGTCCTTGCCTAAAACATCAGAACAAACTGTCATGTTTCACCAGTTGCCGTGTGTCCCTATTAGCTTGATGGATAAAGTAAGCTTAGCTAGTTATTCTGGTGTGTCTTTCTGTGTAAGCAACATATTCTGTCAATCTTGTGCCCAGGCTAATGTGTATTTGTGGTTATGTTCGTTATAATGTCACTGTGTCATGCCTTGGAGTGAGAGGTGACTGATGCCCAACATTGTATGTAAATGTAAACACAAACAGCTCAGGCTACATTTATTATATAAGATGTTAAATTCATTCTCAAAATTTAAAAGCAAAAAAAACAGTGACTGTATGTAAACACAATGAAACAAACAGAAGTATACAAAGGCCTTGAAAAACATTTGTACTTTTGTACACAAACAACAAAAATATTTAGAACCAGAGACATAAACCTTTTATTAGTGGATAGAAAACAGTGTCCTAGATTCAAATTCATTATAATTCTGTGGAAATCATTTGAATTTACTGTAGATGCACGTTGATTCTGTGACTTTAGCAGATAAATTTCAGATTTGTTGTCTTCTCTTAGAACTGAATGGTGATAAAGTATGATCAGACTAAACCAGCTTGACTGACTTTGTTGCAGATGTCAGTTTGTTGTACATTTGAATAGTATTTTAGCATTGAGTTGTCGCGCTGCTTCGTCGTGCACCTCTGAATTTCTTTAACAAGGTGCGCGGTGACCTTTTCATTTCAACATGGACGCCTTCAAGGGTAGACTGACAGAGCAGGTTCTTCTCTACAGACTAGAGCCGGGCACATTAATGTGCTATTTTTGCGTTAATGCATTAATTAATTAACGGTAATTATTTTATCGCATGTTAACACAGTTTTATTATTATTATTTTGAAAGTCCGCTCTGAATACATGCACAGTCAAACCATGGGTCACAGGAGGGGTGGGATGTTGTTCAGCCTACAAATCACCCACCCAGCGGAAGGAAGCTTCAGTCTTAGGAACGTCCTTAAAATCACAACGTAGTCGCTTGGCCCTGCGAGGTTGCTCTGCGCTCCTCAGGTGAACAGGAGACAGTGCTCCGTGAGTAAACGGCAGGTGCTCAGAAAAAAACCCAAGAAAACAGATTTATATATGTTAACCTGTTGCTCAGAAGGTGCCTGTTATGATGTTATGATCCTAGCTGTGGACTTGTTACAAGTTTTAAAAGGTAATACCCTGGAAGTGGCAAATAGCTTTGGTTTTAAATTTGATTACACTACTTTAGAATTCATTATTCAATTTTGCGCATGCAAATTTTAATACTACAAACACCTCTATGACCCTTCCTTCAGAGACTACAATGATTCCCAATTCGTGGAGAGAGATTGCCACCACACTGGCAGAAGATGAGGCAGCACACGTAGCCATCATAGACTGTAATATAAAAAGGTAGCCATGTTGGATCTTTGACTTCTTGCTTATTCACAGAATATTTAGTTTGTACGCCCCCTGGTGTTTCGGAGAATACTTCACCGAACAACGTCTTGACTGTAAATGCTTATGGGTAGCTCTGTTGTATTCAAGTGTTCCAGTAAGTCATGACAATGTAACAGTAAGGCAGCATTACAACGCCAGAAACTTAAAGCAACTAAATGGAATTCAGCCATCTTTAGCTGATGTAACATGTTAAAATGTCTTGTTTGAAAAGGGCCTATTTTCATAATTTGCCACGCAGAGGTTCCCACAAGCCACCTATGGTTGCTCACAAGGGACAAACCTCCTATTCACATGTGAATATTTGGCAACTCAACAGAATTTCACAGGTATTTTATGAACTTTGAGGCATTTGGCCTCAATCCACCGTTGTTCATACTGCTGTTGAAACAAACCCATACAGCTGTTCATCTGAAGGCTTCAATTGTTGGTTCCCATGGTTGTATACGAGGATCGAAAGCAGTCCAGTCCAGACCCGCTCTGCTGTCAATGTGTTCCCTGTCCCAATGTGAATGGGAACATGGCCTGGACTCTTGTAAAATGTACCAGGCTCCCAGTTAACACACAGGCTGCACTCTGAACCCTGGGAACACCCTGCAGTACACTACTCTCCATGTGTCTGGTGTGTGTGCACAGTTAAAATGCAGTGACCCAACACATGCTAACACGCACGCTCCCACACAGACGCTGTCCGTAGAGAAAGGAGGGTCCTATAGCCGTAAAGTGTTAGACTTCACACTATGTGAAGAGATGCTTGCAAACATGAACATGCATGTTTTCGGTTGGCAGATTTGCTGCTTTTTGTCTTTTTTTTTTTGTGACTTGTAGTGTTTGTATGTCTAATGTTTCTCCCTCTTTTCTCTCACTTCGAGGATAGAAGAGTTTCATAGTAACTGCTTGTGTACTTGACATTGCTTCTACTTTCTCCTGCTGCGCATTTACCCATAAGTCAGCAGTAAAGTCAGCTAAATGTTTCCTACACATATTCTTTTATTCTTTGGATTGTTTGTGACCCATTAGGAACCCATTAGACAAAGTGTGCCATTTTATTTAGTGAAAGGTCAGATGACTTTGAGGGTATTCATGCTATGATCCTGGTTACCATGAAACTGAAAAGGGCAGAGTCATTAAAGGCAGTTGGGGGGGGCGGGGTGCTGTGGATCCCTCCTCTGGGGATGTGCCTCTTCAGTCTGCTAATGGTTTCTGTGAGTGAGTTGCTCAAAGCCTAATTGTTTCAGGACCAACTTACTCCTTAAACGAGCCTGGTGCTTGAATAGGCCAGTTGATGGTCCAGGTAATCACTTGGCGATAATGTTTTTCACCATAATGACCTGCAGGTGGTGACTTGGAAATAATTAGGGAACAGCAAAGCAGCACTATTGTAATTTATATCATACATACATTTTACTGCACATACATTATTTTATGTTTTTTATGACCTTGGACGCATTTCTAAATTTTTCAGGTTACGGCAGAATTATCATTTTCTTGGCTAGTTATGTATGTAAGAAAGATAGAGCTCTGAACAAAAGGTGTATTGCTTGTAGCTCATGCTGTAGTGTTAAATTTCCCATTATATTTTCTTTTGTAAGGTGCTTCCTTACCCATCAGTTCCCTTCTCTTCTTCTCTGTCCTCTCTTCAGTGCAGCACAGGCTTATAGTCTTTATCACGCTTCCTTACTGAACAGGAAGAATTATGCAGGACAACTACAGCAGCACAGATATCTGGTGCGCCTGTACACATGAAGTCTTGCTGATATCTGCAACTGATTACATTTAAATTGCAGAACAGTCTCAGAATAGGCATTTTTATCCCTTGATCTGTACTGTATTTATACACGGCCTTGTTCTCAGCATTTTACTCTGCATTGGCTAATAATGTACATGGATAGTTTGACTCAAAAATGGACAAAAACACCACTTTTTTTGGAAAGGACTGGTGACAGTGATGAAGATGGCCTATAAGTGTTGAGATTGTCCGTACGTCACTGAGGCTTCAGAGCGTTTTGTGGAGAGGGCCGGGCAGAGCAGGGGATTGAAAATCTGCTGGCCGGCTGAGTGCTGCTAAACTTGGGAGAGGAGCAGGGAGCAGTGCTGCAACCATTGGACAAATAAACACCCATCGGTCGGATTCGGCTCTGACAACTACGCCGATTACTCGCGGGAGGAGCTCGGAGTTAACTGCTTTTATTAAATTAACTTTTTGCTTTAGTTTTTGGGATTTCAACGTTGATTTATCTTCACTGGAGCTTCTCAGCAGCTAGCTTCCGTGCACATCCGGTTGTTGTTGTTAGCGTCGTTAGCTCTGTCGGACTACGACTTCATATTTATATAAAAACCGGACAAAACTGGACATTGCTGGGAGAAAAGAAAGCGAGGAAGCTGAACTACCTGGTGAGTTTAGAAAACATGTGTCTGTAAATTTATTCCAGCTATCATTGTACTGTACATTGTATCATTGCTACTGTAACCAAGTTAGCATAGCATAGCCCTGATCGATCCAAACTCCATTCAGAAAACAAACATTTTAGAAGTTGTTGTCCTGCTGTTCTGCTGACAGACTTCACAAAGCATGAATTCATGTTTTAACAAATCTGCATCATATTGTAGTTATTTCAGCATCAGTTTAATCCATTTATTGCTATTTAATCACAGCAAAATGTTTACTTTGGGTTTATACAGTTGTAGTAATGGTGTGTTGTTTATTGACGTTATCGCGTTAAAGTCGCCTTCTCACACTTGCAGCGAACGTACTCACACGAGGAAAGCGTCACGAGGCGAAAATTGGCAGTAGGCAAGCTAGCTGCTGGGTGCTAGTCAACATTGCCAAGCAAACAAATTTTTGTAATTTGACAGTGTCTTTTTCACATGTAACGTTAGCTACAGTATATTTGTTACCTTCAGGGCATGTCTATCAAGTCAATTTACTTACCGCACACACACACACACACACCTACACACACACACCTACACACACAGCGGTGTGGAGCAGAATGGGTTTCCACAACTAACCACTGCGCTGTAGTAACGTTATAACTAAATTTCCACAGAAAGCAACATGTAAAACAGCTGCAGGCACCCGACACACGACGGTCATTGGTTAGCCAGCTACAGTTCAGTTTCTCTCGACTGTTTTACAATGTTAGTCCAACATCGCCAAGCCTGCTAGCCACATTTGCCGCGCAATATGCTAACGCTAAGTTAGCTAACCTTTTAAAATAAACCGTAAAACAACACAAAACACAGCAACACTTACAGCTTCCAAGTTTGAAGTCACGTACAGCACATGGCGGTCCGTCCTTGAACCGTTATAGAACTTGTTACAGTTGTGAAACTTTAGAAGCACTAATTTATTAGTTTAACATACCACACGAAGTGTAAAGTATGAACGTTGCGGTGCTTGCCATCCTCCGTGGTAGGCCAATAGCGTGGTATTTCAATTTTGCAGTTATCGCGAAGGCCCTAGTTTGTCTGGCTCTGTCTGTCTCACTCTAGTTGTATTTAGGACATTTTATGTAATGTTTCAAATCAATAACCAGGACTGCTTTATGACAATAATAGACAGCAATCTTTGTATCATTGTTATGTGAAATAGCTTACTATTGGACCAAATATATTTTCATCTGTTGTTTTGCCGATAACTGTTTCGCATTTGAGTTTCCAGCAAATGCATTATATATTGTGTGTATATATATATATTATATACTGCCTGTTAATACTATTAACAGGCAGATGTCCGTCTGCATTTTAGGAGGGTAAAGGTGCTCTCATTGATGTAACTGCAGAGGTATAAGTACAGTGAAGTTAGAGCTGATGTGTGTTTTATATTTTTTGGCTAGAGGCCCCATGGTAATGGCAGGCATAAATGCCCTGGGATACCCATAACATTCTCCTGGCTCTCATTGATCATTTAATGTGTTTTTAGTCACTGTTTTAACCTGTGGCTGTTGTGCAGTCCTTTGAGACAGTGACTGATAAAGGTCTGTCACAAATATAAATGACAAGTGGAACTCCTTATTGAATCCTGCTGAAGCTAGTAGCCAGACTGTGACCTTTGGCCACAGAAACAGAGCTGAGAATCATCACTCCGTTTCTGCAAGTGGCTGTTCGTCTGGCTGGAGGGCCTGTGTGTCACACACACACTCTTTCTCTCTCTCGCTGTGGGCTGTGCCGGGTTATATATAGCCACTAGTGGCGATGGCTCCTTGTCGCACCTCAGGTGTTTTTACTGCTACCCTGCCACACACTGGTCCTCTCCCGCTCTGTCTCTTTCTCTCCAACCATCTGGTGGAGTGAATGACTCATGCTCATGAGCAGAGGGTATTTTCTCATGCATCCTCCATATCATACAGTATATGTGTGTGTATCAGTAGAAAGTAAGCAGACAAACAGCTGTTCATGAATGAAAGGTGTGCAGGTACATGTGTGCACACCTGTACACATCTGTGCTCCTGCTCTTCTCTTTCCCACACCCTCTCTCTTTCTCCCTCCACCCATGTAGGGCTGTGTTGCTAAGGTGACGACTCAGTTTGCAGTTCCTATAAAAAGGTAGTGTCCGGTGTAGGACTGTGGGACTGTTGATCACCACCTTACACTGAGCAGTGACCAGCTGTTGTCTGCTGGGCCTATTGATTACTTTCAGCTTGGTTTTGTGGCTTGGGGCAGTTTTTTAGACTGAAAACCCTGACACTAATAATTAGATGAACGGTATAGAATTAGATGAATGTTTTTTTGCTTGTCTCAGTTCAGTTAAAACAGGAAGTTGTCCCTTGGAACGATGCAATTTTACTGGTTGTATTTGTTGGAAAAGGCATTCAACACAGTCATTCTTTCACATTTTGTTTAGGGACTGAAAATGCTGAAATGAAATGATTTAAATGTTTCGAAGAATAATCTGAAACCTCTGATGGTCCCTTGAGCCCACTTTGGAATCCACTGGCCTATTTATTTACTGTTGATTCCAAACACTGGCGCAATACCTGCAGGCAGTGGTTCAATAGGGACTTTGTCTTGTCTGCAGGGCCTCTACTGTTCCTCGCTGCCTGCCCCTGATCGCTTCCATATGGGCTGGAAACACTCTACATTCGGCACCTTGCCATAAGTGATGCCTGATTAATGAGCGAGAGAGAGAGAGAGAGAGAGAGGCAGTAAGAGACGGATTAGGAAAAAAATGGTTTGAGGAGGACGAGTCAGAGTTATAAATTGAGTGAAAATAAATTGAAGACATGGTTGCAAAGCGAGGAAAAGAAAGGATGCAGATGTGGCCGGGATGCTCTCCAGAGCTCCTCTGTCCTGAAGCCCCTTCCTTCCGTCTGACGCCAGCTGCACTCCTCCCCGTACAAACCCTCAGGTCATCCCTCAGTCCCAGTAGGTAATACCTCTTGTTACTTTCTTCCCCAACTGTGTTCATTTTCATAGCGGGGACTCCCCATGGATTCCACGCCCAGCCTTGGAAGAGCCTTTTTAGCATTTATATAGCTCTGCTTGCATGTTTTGTTTCAGCTTCACAGGATTTATCATCCTCCCCCAGCTTGGAAAGAGCTCACTCTGGCCTTTCTGAGCAGAGCGTCAGTTTATTGTCGGATGGTTTAAAGCCAAAAAGGGCAAACTACAGAAAGCGAGTCAATTTAGAGAGAGAGATGGAGACAGAAGTAGTCAGAGGAAAAATGCTGCATTGAGTCAGTTTCATAACGAATCCATTCAAATCACCGCCGAAAGTCAAAGAACTGGATGTGGCAGGGGAATATACCTTTTGTCTGTCCTAAGGGGAAGAGGTGAAAGAGAGAAATGTTCCATAATAGAAAGAGCTGATTGAGCGAGTCTGATCAGATGAAGCGTTAACAGCCTCTGTCATTTCATAGGAAACTATCTGTTCAGGACAACAAATACCTCTAAAGGTATGGAAGGTTGGAAAGGAATGAAAGCTGCAAACAAACAGTTGTTGAAAAATAGTGAAAAATGGCAATCACAGTCTCTACAAATGTCTTGTTTGGTCCAGCCAGCTATTGAAAACCCAAAGTGATTTAGTTCTTGAAAATGAAAAGCAGTCTGCAACCAGAGAGTTTTGGCATTTTTCTTCAAAATACGATTCAAACAATTAATCAGTGATCTAAATAATTGGCCAACATCTTTCTGTCAGTTGAATAATCAATTAATTGACTAAACATTTCACCTCTTAAATACACAGATCTACCGGATCAGTTTCGGCTTGGATACTGACCTGATTAAGCAGATTAAATACAGTTATCTTAATTTAACTATACATTTCTGTGTCTCCACTCTCAGTCATGATTTTAGTGGATAGCTGTCACTTAGGTATAAAGAGAGCACTGATATCTGTATTAAGCCCTCCCAGGTCAGCTGTGCTGAGCAGTCAGCCTTTTATTACATTTTGTACAGTATGAATTGAAGTAAATTGTAGTAAAAACCAAACCAGTAGAAAGTGAGGTCATCCGTAAGATCATATTGCATGATTAACGTCACATTACATGAAACGCACATTAGATGGGTGGCATTGCTATGACCTCTGAATCCTGAAGGGGTTCAGTATTTAATGGAAATAAGTTTTTCACATTTTTGAAGCAATCTAAGGTCTATTGAGATGTATTTTACAGAGGGAACTTGCGGTGTACGTTTGGTCTGTACCGTGACAAGATACGCTAACACACTGATAGCACAGTCTCAGTGATTCTCCACATATGTGCAGTACACTCAGAAGGAGCAGTGTAGCTGGCATGACAAAAATGAAATCATCTCTCGTTGCCTCGGTTTGTCAGACACATGGAATGAGATTTCAGTTACCCCTTTTTGGTTTGTTTCTATTTTTAGCGTCTGTTGGCTGGTTATGTAACTTTGGCCTATCAGCAGTAAAATTAGTCACAATTTCCACCCGTAGTCATGTACTGAGTCAGTACAATCAGGGAATATATCAAGGGTGGACACTGCTGTTTCTGATTATTTCATAAATCAGAAACAGGTCGTCAGAACTTTAAGGAGCACTATAGGACAGTACCGAACATATCAACAAGAGGCCAAGTCTTTTGTTGACTGCTGAGATGAAGCTGCTTTGGTCTTTCCAGGGCCATCTGAGATACAGCGAAAGACTATATAAAAGAAGATGAAGAAGACACAGCACGAGCATCTTTCTGCATTTCGCCTCCTGCTTCTTGTTGATCTGTCATCTCCTCTACTCTCTCCTCTTTCCCCCCTGCACTTCATCGCTCTGCTTCTCTCTGTACACCCACAGCCTGCCCCCCCACCCCCCACCCTCAATCCTGGCAGGATGTGACATCATGGTGATGAAGCCCCTGGAGCTGTTCTGTTCCTCTTTGAAGTCACAACCATTCTTCACTCGGAGCCACATTAACATTAATGAAGGAGATGAAAATATTCTCATCTCATATTGCAGTCTCCATTCCTATTCTTGTCAGATCTGCAGTTTTTTCCTTTGTCTCTGTTGTGTGTGTCTGTGTGTGTCCTTGCACTCTTTTACAGAGCTTTTAACAAGCAAGTAATGCCCACATATGTGTGTAACAGGCCTAGAAGCAGAGGGATATCTGTGTGTGAAGCTTTCAGTTTAATAAAACTGAAAAACATGACATTCATAGATTCTAGCAGTGTGAAACTCATATTTTATCACCTTTTATTTAGAAATCTTCAATCAGTAAATATATAAGGGGAAGGGGGGGCTCAACCATGCTTTTTTGGTTTTCTATTGTGGAGAAGTAGTACTTTTTTCTATCCCGTCTGTCGATGTTCCAAGTGAGCTGAGGCAATACCAAAAGGTTATGTGAAAACACTGCAGACTACTCATAGGGCCCAAACTGTTTTATTTGTTTCTGTTTCCCTTTTGTTCCTCCCTCTGTGCTGGAGTTCTTTTAAAGAGGTCACATTATGCTCATTTTCAGGTTCAATATCTTGTTTAGGGGTTGTACCAGAACAGGTTTTCATTTTCATTCATTTCATACTGCACATTCCTGCAGCTTCTCTTTTTACCCTGTTTGTTGAATGCTTTGTTTTAGCTATGGAATGATGCATCTTGATCGTGCAACTCTCAGCAAAGATATTTCTGCAAGATCTTTGTTGGGAGTTGCACATGTGCTTGTTAAGGACTACAGCAGGTCGTGAGAAGCCAGGAAACACTGCTTTGGTTCAGCTGTATATGTTCCCCTTACCAGCTTAGCAACATGGACTGGAGCAAGAGTTTCAGAGTGGTGAGGAATTAATCTGTAACAAAAGTATCTTTCATCCATAAATTTTAACTGAGCTCTGTCTCTACATCACAGTAACAACTTTCTGTCCATCGACTGCCTTGAGGGCAGCTAGTGTTTGAAAGGGTGGGGAGAGCTGTGTGCTGCAGCTCACTGTTTTTCCACCATTGTTTTTGAGGGTGTGTCGGAGTAGCCGCTTGGCGAGCAATATGACGCGCATTTTGCTTTCATCCATGTGTCATCACGGGGATCAAAGGGAAACGTCTGGACTGCAAACAAGCTGTTTTCAGGCAGTTCAGAGCAGTTCAGTGGGAGATGGGAACTCCCTTTGGGCTGGACTTTGGGCTTTTTCATTTGCAAACAGATTACATGCTTAAAAAAGATATATAACTCAATAAAGGAGAGGGAAAAAGCCTAAAAGCATAATATGACCTCTTTAAGAACTTGATGGCTTTATCCACTTTGTTATTACTCCTGGACTTTAATAGCTCTAGTTTCAGCTCTCTGACATGTCGGGGAAAAAAGTTGGGCTATTACTAGACTGATCATTTAATGAGAATTCATAATATTTTCCCCTGTAATTCTCCCTGCCCTATACTATAATGTACATTATGTCATTGCTCTGCTGATGTGGTACTATCTCCTTCAGACATCACAGAACTGTTTGGGACTGTTAGGATAAGACAAGGAGTTAAAAACTAAGTGAAAACACTTCTGATCGGCCAGATCTCACCACGAATCACCAAAAACGTCCAAGTTGGAAGCTCTGATAGCGAGAGACAGCTTTTCACCTCAAAGAGAAATACCATCACATTTTAATATTGCTAAGATCTCGTGCCACTAGTAGATTGTTCTGTCTTGTATTAAGTTAGTCACATATAATGTGATACTGATGGGGAGTAGTGTGGACTCAGTGTTCAGTGGAAGGGTTAACAAGGAGATGAGGAGAGTCAATAGGACTTGATTACACCATGATTGTCTCTAACATCATATCCCTGAAGTAGCTGCAAAGACAAAGGGGCAATGCGCTAACACATAATGTGCACTCATCTCACTGAGGAATGTTAATGTTGCTGCCATTAATGTAAATGAAAGATAATTGCACAGTTTTCCCCGGTAATGGGGAAAGCATAAATGTCAAAGTAATTCAGTAACCGTAGGAAACTTGATCATGTCTGCGTTACTCTGTGCTCCACAGATACGTTTTAAGGGGATTATCTCTTTATGATTCATGTTGTTTTTTTTTATTCTTTAAATCGCCACATTTTGTTCCTCTCGAAACACTTTGGATGGATTCCTCTGGCTTTTAGCTCACAGCAGTCATGAAGAAGTGGAGCAGTGGGGCCTTCAGCTGAATCACCCTCCACACACATGCAAACCACAGTACATTCACCACACAAAAATGTACTGTTGAGACATGTGCATGTGTGTATAGAGACACAGGGCACCCTGCGGTGAAGGTGTGTGTCTTGAAGCTTTGCAGGCAAAGGCTGTGGTCTCTGCAGTGGTCCTGAACTTGTATTTATTCCATGCCATGAGAACACGCTGCCATCCCATCTGACCAAACCAAGTCACCACAATCAACAAAACATGCAGCAATACAATCATTATTGTTTGAAGCCCTCTTTGATTGGCATGCAATCAAGAGAACCACCAGGCCTGAATCAAACTATACAGGGGGCTCTGGGATGTAAAATTGTAAAATTTTACAGACCCCTTGTAAGGAGAATTTTGTGGGCTCCTACATAAATTCTGTAGGAGTTTAGTGCCCCCCACCACCACTAACCACTGCTTCTCAGAGCCTCTGTGAAAAACACATGGATCTCAGTCCATTTGCCTAGTTTAATAAAGATGTAAGGTTACATAATTTGCCTGTAGAAAAAGTGAAAATATCCAGCTAGAGCAGCAAGTCTTGAATGAATGTTCCAGATGTAAGATATGGCCTGAGGTGTTAACTCTTACTGCAGCGTGTAATTTTTGTGGAGATTCTGTCGTAACGTTCATGAGCTGCTGCAGAGTGTTAACACAGTTCAACTTTTGCTGTCATAATGAAGCACATTAGCAGAGGTGTGAAAGTGTTTGTAAAAGCTGGATGGGCGAGCTGGTGTTCACATGGATACACATGGTTCATGTGTGTATCCCTGACTCTGTACTGTAGAGTGCACGCTTGTAAGTACATACAGGAGATGAATGTTTCAGAGCTGTTTCAAGAGGATTCAGTCTTTTTACAGTAAGACGTTTCAAACCCGGAGTGAGAGGCATGTTAAGTAGCTTTGGCACCAGTAGCTGCCTGTTTACACACAAGCCTCATTCACACTTGACGGTGACAGAAGTGTTTTTCTCATCATTGTGGACCCTCAATTTCAATGCTTTTCCAACCTTGAAACAGATACTTTTAACAACACGGGGTGTGCGTCTCGGTGGAAGTGGATCTGTGCACAATTTTACTCTCTCTGCTTCTCAGTCTTCCCTCCCTCTGTTTCCCTCTTTTCCCCTCTCACTTTCTGTCTCTCTCCTGCTTGTATTCAGGTTGTCAGTGTTGCAGTGACACACAGGAAAGCATATGACTGAAGTGTTTTCTTCTCCCCTTTTTCCCCCTCTGTTCTTCTCTAGTATTAGAAGTTGACTGTTTCCCTCCCTGCGGTCTGTCACGTCCTCTTGTACAGCAGTACCATAGCATAGTTACACTATGTGCACTGTGGGTGTCAAACACTTTAATATGATAGCACATTAAAAGGGCACTTTTGCACATAAAGGTTAGTTTTCATCTTCGTCAGGAGGAGTACCACACAGCCTGTCAAAAAGAATTCATGATGTTTTGTATGTCTCTGGAGGAGATTTTCAAAGTCTGACAATCACCCTTATGATTTAATCAGGGTTACCTCAGATTGGGATTGGAGACTAAAAATTTATAACAAACATTTTGAAAAATGTGGACATTTAACAGGCTTGTACAGTTATTGGTATCATGGGATGATCATGGGAAAAGTATGATCACTGTGTTTATTTTTTTTTTAGTTCAACCCATATTGGGGATTGAAAATCAGGATATCTCCATCTCAGCCTCTGCAGCTTTGATTTGGACGTGTGCAGTCTATATCGCTGCATTCTAACATTAACTTAGCTCTCCTTATTAGCTAGGCTCCTTACATGCTTGCTAATAACTTTTTTTAAGCTGGGTCCAGCCTTCCCTCAGTGTCTGCCTTCCTTTAACTTGTTATGCCACATATTCTTCTTCTGTCTATTTCTCTTCTTCACTTCTCTTTTTTTTTTACTCTTCTGTGTGTACCATTTTAAGGGAATTATTAACTGGATTATTAGCAAAATGTCCTCAAGGAATGTGGAAGGATCTAATGGGCTGTGGGTTCATCAGAGTGTGCGGAACTCGGGGGTTTATGGGAAGTTGTTTAAACTGATTAATCACAGCAGTGATGACATTTGCTTGCTTAATAGGAAAGGCAATGTGAGATTGCGTTGTTTAATAACAAAGGTAAAATTATGTTTAACCATGTCAAACACTGATTATATCGGGAAGATGAGCTAACTGATAAGAGAGAAAAATACAGTGGCAATGCAGTTATATGAAAAAAATTTTTACTTCAGAAAGACAAAGAATGTGATTTCCACTGAGATACACTGCAGTGGTCATAAGTTCACTGGCAGTCTTTTTGAAGGGTCTTTTTTTGTGTGTAGCAGGCTGGTGCTGTCCAGAGGAGGGAAACATGTCACTTTGTCTTTAACTACAATGGCAGGCTGTACTCTCACATCGCCATCGTACCTATAATCACAGTTCAGAACGTCCTTCAGACAATTATGACTTTAATACAACATGTGTTCAGTCTGAAAGTTTTACTTCAAAGAGGAAAACACACAAAAGAATAAAAAATAACAAAACAAGAGAAATCAAAGATTGTTAATGAGCTCCCTGTGGCCACATGAGTTGGCCTTCAGTAAACCAGAGTACACTGTGTTTTTTGGGAATTATCAGCTCAGTGGAAATTAGGGCTGAACAATTAATCTAAATATTATTGAAATCACAATATGTGCAGTATCTAAATTGCAGGAGCTACAATTCTTTGAAGGTAAAATGTGTCACAACATCCCATTGGAAATTAAGTATTGTGGTGCTACAGAGATGCCGGCCTGCAAATCATATTCTCCAGACGTAAGAGAACATAATTGTTTGCTACTGACCCCAGCAAAACGCATATAATTGTTTTTTATATTTTTTTTCACTGAAAATTAAATGCTGAAATTACCGCTGAAATCCTGGCTCATATTGCAATATCAGTCAAAATAATATGTTTATTTTTTTGCATATCATTCAGCCCTAGTAAGCCCTACAAGGATTTTCTCTCTGTGTTCCCGCAGTGAACAGAGTATCTGCCAGGCACGAGCCGCTGTCATGGTGTACGATGATGCCAATAAGAAGTGGGTCCCAGCTGGTGGTTCCACGGGCTTCAGCAGAGTCCACATCTACCACCATACGGGCAACAACGCCTTCCGCGTAGTGGGACGCAAGATCCAAGATCATCAGGTCAGTGGCTAAAACAAGCATGGGCATTTTCCCCAAAGACCTGTCCACACATGAACCCTTATTCATTCAATGCACGAAGTCTGTTGTTTAGATGTATGGAGTAAATGTACACAGCTGCTGTACAAGCTGGAGTTTGTATTTATTGTGGAAGAGCTAAGTCAAGGTTGAATAACTACTGTTTTAAATTCTAAACTGAAATACCCTCCAGACTTCTTTCCTGTACAAAACAGTGGTTTTATAATTATGAATCCATCTAATGCCTTTAAACTGAGATTTATCATTCAGTTTTAAGAACTTTGTAGCCATTGGTTTGTAATTAGTAGTTAGTACTGTGTTAAGTTTTCACTAATAGCGCAATCACTAATCCCAATGTAAACAAAAAGGTTAACCCACCACAAAATACCACACAATCAAAACTGCAGACAAGTTAACACTGTTTTCTGAAACCATTAAGGGTTGTTTAAACAAGTCTGGTCTGACAATGTCTGAAAACATGGAATGCAAAGTTTTCATTATCAATTGAGAAACACACAAAAATGAGATTTTTCCCTCCAAAAGTCATCTTTTTGATTCAATGTGGGAGGATACCTGTACATTCAACCATGAAACAAATAATACACCACTTGACACATACTGTATAATACACATTGGAATGCGCAGCCCTTTCTGGGTTAAGTTATGACAACATTTTAAGTGGCTATTCGTCTGAATATGTGTTATATAACATAAGAAAGAGTCTACGTTGGCCCGTTCCAGTGGCCACCCATGTAGCAGACTGGGCACAGTCCTTATTGAAACACGGATCATGTTGAGTGTGACATGTTTGGCAGAAACAGTGCTGGACACCACTCACATCAAGAGCTCATCAAGAGTATTAGATCTGAGAGGAGGATGGCAAAAGCATACTGTTACCAAATATGGTATATCAAAATATTCAATTTTAGGTATCCACTGATGTCAACATATAACTACATAGCCAGGGAATCCTGTGGTGTGGTATTCATGTGCACACATGCTACTAGCTATTCAGCTGCCTTCTACAAATATGTACTCTCAAGGTTGACCAAGTGCTGTAAATAATTGATAATGACCTCAAAGCTTGTTAAATTTAATATGCAAGTAATACAGTTTAAAGCATCTGCGGTCGTCCGCAGGTATGAGGGACTGAGTCATGTGGGGTCTCAGGAGCCCAACACAAACTTTAATAGCCACTGAGTTTATAGAATGTCCAAAGAAGTGTGTTGGTATTTTATCTCTTACAAGAGGCTTTCTTTCCAGCCGACTGCAACGACTTTTGAGAAGAATCAGTGTGTGTTTTGTTGTCATCTGCTTGTTAAAGTACACAGACAGTGTTTCCTCACACTGTGTGCTGGGACTGCCTCTGTGTGATGTTATGGAGTCGGAAACTGACGAGGAAATTTGAAAACAAAAGATAGTAGCCAGATTAGACACTGACATACATACGCACACTCACGTGCACGCACATACATTGAGACACTGACCTTCAACTGAAACTGTTTTCTCCTCCACTCTCCAACTCCTCTAAATCTGGCAGATGTCAGCACATTAAGCTTTTATTTCCAAACACACACAAGCAGTATACATGAGAGCAGGCACATCATGCACCAAAGCACATATGAACACATACTGTAGGCTACAAATCCACCTATGCACAGCAGAATCCTGGAAGACAGAGGAAATAGGAGCAGAAAGAAGCTCAGATCAGCTCACATTTTAATCCTCAATGTATAGGCACATACCAGGCAGGACTGATGCACTACAGCTGTGTGTGTGTGTGTGTGTGTGTGTGTGTGTGTGTGTGTGTGTGTGTGTACATTACACCCAGGCCACTGTGTATGTGTGCTTTTAACTCACAAGTGCATCAGTACGTGAATTTTAGCCCAAAACTCTTCAGCATTTTCAAATAGAAGCCGGTATTTAATTAACTGTCATATTGTAGCCAGCCACAGCACTGTTTCTATCAGTGCAACAGCAGAGTTATAGCAGGAAGGTTTAATGGCGCACCTTCACCTAACTTCCAAGGTGCATGGAAAAGTGTAATAGATAGACCATTTAAAAGAACTGAATGTTCTCTGTAATGTGTTGTATGGTGTCCCTTTTGAAGGCCACAAGCTGAAATGCATTATTCTAACAACAAAGCTTTGCTTTAAACTACAGGTGTTGCTCATTCGTCCTGGTATACTCAATACTCTGGTTTCATTTACTGATTAATTCCAATGTCTTTGCTGTTTTGTGACCAGTGTTAAGCTGCTGAACACTTCTTGTTGATGTTTCACACTAAAAGCGAACCAGGAAAGGGAGAGTTCTGTATGCCGGAAAGCTTTTAACGTGAACCATCTGTGAGTTTCACTGACAGTGGCAGCAAAGTGGAACTGACTGGAATTAATTAATGAGTGAGAACAGTACCTCTGTTAAAAAGAGAAACTTGCAACAGATCGGAGAGTATGGCATTAATCTGTGTGAATTACATTCTAAATTAATATTGAGGAAGCATTAACGGCAAATAAAACAATAATGATAATTATTGTGAGATACTTTTCCTCAATAACAACAAAAAAAGAACTTAATTTTTCTATTAAGATATTTGTTGAGGAAAAGGGACAGAAAGATTTACTTAATTTTACTCATGCATCATTTGTTGAACAAAAGAGTTTATCATAATTGTTTTAAATTTTCTACCTCAGATTTGTTAAGTGAGCTATTGTGTTAAGTGTTTGTTCTCACCATAAAGAAAAGTTTAAAACCACAATTAAGCATCTGGTTTCTTCACCTAGGAGCAAAAAACAGCCTTTAAACTTGAAAGAAATAATGATTTGATATTTACACAATATATACTATACTGTATATTTTTAAAAAAAGAAGGGAATTAGCAATAAATGCCTGATTCTATCTGCATTGGAGGTAAATAAATGCCCCAACCACTATCTGAGAACTGTCCTTTTTTGATGGGCCGTTACATTACACACTGGAATTTTGTTATTATGCTGGCACACTTAATCCTGAGATCACAAAACAGAAATAGCCAAAAATCACAAACACTGGTTGAAGTGTGATCTTATCAACTAATTGACTTTGGCCACTTAAAAAAGCAATGGGAAGTGAGTGTCGGGCCGGCTGTGTTTGTGTTAGCGGTTCACACTCTGAGCTTCAGTTTGTGTGGCACTGCTATCATAAGATGCACATTTCCTCTGTTTGTTTTGTTCACTGCCACCTACAATAAGCATCTAGAGTTACACTGGCTCAATTGCTTCTCACATTTCCTGGCTGCTTGTTTTATTACCCAGTCCATCAACAATGAAAGAATGTTTATGTGAATCCCTTCCCGCCTGCCAGAGAAACATTATAATAACCACAGAAATTGACACTAGATTATTTCTTGCCAGGTTAAAACACATTTTGCTGGCACCAGACCTTGTTTTTTAACATAAACTAGCGGATTGGAGACGGACTTTAGCTGTTAATTGGCCAAAGCAATACTTTGGTAAATATTACCTTTTTGAGAGCTCATTCTCTCGGTTCTCTGTACAGTTTAATCTCTTTGTGGGGTTTCTAGAAATCAAACTAACCATGAGGCCCCGTAAGATAAGCTTTCGACCAAGCTTTCCCTATAGGGAAATGTTTTGGATTCTTCTTATTAGTTTGGACATGAGATGACGCAGTTATTATGAGATTAAACCACATTACACATCTTTCAGGGTATTTCAGCTATATCCGATGAAAAGTAACAAAATTATGTGTGCGTGTGTGGGTTTTTACATCATGCCCACATTTCAGTGCCAAACATTCACTGATTATGATGCAGATTAAGATCCTCCAGTTAAAAATGCTCTTGAAAGCAGAGGTGGAGTGAGGAGAACCCCCTCAGGTTTTGGTACTCCCAGTTTAAGACGCACTTCTCTGTCTCAGTAACTCAAAATAAAGACATAGTGAGTGGATCATAAAGTCACTTTACGAGCAGGCAGGAATGACCTTTCACCACATAATGAGTCCCAGCGTTGTCACTTTGTTTTAAATGAGATTGGAGGCTTTTACTGGGACAAGATCAGGGAGTGTGAGTTTGTTTTTGAATCGTCTTTGTGATTTTGGCAGCTCCTCAGCTTGGTAGCAGGTGGAGAGGTAGTATCCTGACAGAGGAAGAGTGATTGATAGACTGAGACCACAGTACTTTACTTTTATGTGTGTATTTGTGCTACTAAGTCAAACATCTTAGGTCAGTCATGAAACATGCTGTCACAATAAATGTTTCCAAATCTTTTCCAAAAGGCTATTTCCTGTCAGTAAACTTCAGAAACGTAGCTGTATTGGTCTAGATCGCATGTTGTTCCTGGTGGCTCCTTCAATTACAGGCTTATTTTGAACAGTTGCTGATTGGTTTACTTTAAAAATGCATTGCATTTACATGGTAGTTCTCTTTCATCACTGCTAATCTAAAGGATGTTTCCTCTTTTCTCAACCGAACTCGCTCCTCATGGACATCTCCAGGTGGTGATAAACTGTGCCATTCCCAAGGGGCTGAAGTACAACCAGGCCACGCAGACCTTCCACCAGTGGCGTGACGCCCGGCAGGTCTACGGCCTCAACTTCGGTAGCAAGGAGGATGCCAACGTATTCGCCAGTGCCATGATGCACGCTCTGGAGGTGCTCAATTCCCAGGACACAGGTATTTCTTTCCCACTGTGTATGTGTGTGTGTGTGTGTATGTGTGTGTGTATGTGTTTCTTTTTAAGGTTATTTGTGCATTTTTGCCTTTATTAGATAGCAGAGAGGCAGACAGGAAATGAGGGTAGAGATTAGGGGTGTAACGGTACACACAATTCATGGTTTGGTATGTACCAGTTCGGTTTACTTTCGGTACAGTAAGGGGAAAATTAGTTTGCAAATGTTGGCCTGGTCAGATAAAAAAAAAAAATTTAAATCTCTTTTGTGAAGTCTAAAGTGCAGTCTACAGTCTGTTCAAATGCCTTGCATTTGCACTACACTCGTTTTTTTCCTTGTAGCAGTGATCTTCACATCCATGTGGTACCGTTTGAAATGAGTGAACGTTGGCATGTTTAACTTGTTGCCAGAAATATACCCGATCACTACTGAGCAATGTCTGCACGCTACTTTCGTCTTATCGACTTGTCTTTGTCCGTTGATGTATTTCACTAGGAAACCGAAGTGTTCCCAAACAGGAGACCTTAATGATAAGAGAGGGTCTTCAAGCTCTGGCTTCTCTGCACTGGCCGTGACGCTAACTAGCTAGAGGCTGGGCTGACGCAGAGATGTTTTGGCTAAAGTACAAGGCGGAGATTTGGTTCGTCACTTAATATGTTTGTGTGTTCGTATGTGCGTTTTACACCGTTCTGAAAGTCCTGTTCCGAAACGGTCCGGTACGAATACATGTACCGTTACACCCCTAGTAGAGATACAGCGGTATGACACTCAACAAAAGTTCCTGGTCAGAATTGAACTGGGGTTGCCAGTATGTGGGATGCGCCTTAACCATTTGTGCCCTGTTGTAGTTTAACACATGTACATAACACAGTACTTCACTCTAAACCACATCGACATGAGATTTAGCGATAAAAAAGCCCCTGTTATCACTTTGACATTCTTTTGCTTTCCAGTAATATGCTCATGACAGGGAGGTGTACGTCATAAGTTGGTTTTTATTACACAAACTGTAGTTGCAGACCACACCCATTTACAGTATGAGCAGTTTTTAATCAAATTCGGTTTAAATAGATGTAAGAATCCCACATTTTGTTGTAGGGATATGGCCTAGTTATATTTGATTTCCAGGTTGGCAAAATATTCAGAATATCCAACTATCCAATCCTACGATGAGCTCTATTTTTTTTGTAGTTACCTTGTGAGGATAAAAGACAAGCAGAGATTGTAACACAAGGTCAGGGCTTTTACATACATCTAATAATTGAGCATTAATATGAAGCAGTTCCTGCAGTTCTGAGTTGTAATCCTGGAAGTCAACTAGCTGACTTTCTAGTTCCTCTGTGTGCAGAAGGAACAGACTGATTTGTGGGTACACAACAGTCAGAGGCAGGGAGCTTTACCACAGGGGAAGGGAACATTATTTGTCAGCCATTAAAATGTTTTGAAGTAAACAAGAGTTACTAATGGGTTTACCAGAAACAATGATAAGAGGGAAATGTCTTAATTCATCACAGGCAGCTCTCCACAAAGGCTGCACTTACAATTCAACTTCCTTCTTTTCTTAATCCAAACTTTAATTTAGGAAGTTAACGATGGTCTCCTGGTAACCTCGTCAGTTAGTGGGATGATCTATTTTTAACATAACTGAGCACGATTGGTGCTCACATCTGCCAATCAAAGATCATTTATATAACCATAGATCTAAGCTAAAAAGAGACTCATGACAAGAGGCTGCTGGTTGACACACAGAGTCAGGAAAGAGTCAGTATTCACGTATGCACATTCACACAGCACTGCCTGATTCTGCCGCAAATGTTCCCAGGCTGGAACTTCAGTGGTACACCATGACCTTGGTATTCTGAAACGTAGCACCCTCCTCTGGCTATGTATCTACATTTACCCGCCTGCTGGAAGGGATGAGGTTAGGAGGGAGGGGGTGAGTGTAGATTTTCATTGTGTGTTGATGCTCCGATTCAAACTCCCATAGGGAAGACTAATCCTCAGCTACCGCATTTGAGGCAGAACTTATTGCTGATTCCTCTCCTCTTTTCTGTTTCCCTCCCTTTCCGCTTATTTTTTTAATCGAGCAAAGACGGAACAGAGGTTTTAATTGCAGCCTTTCCTGTATTTGTGTGATTTCAACATCCAGATGCCCTCACATGACCTGCCATAACCCCACAACCTCCCCTCTACTCCCGTCTCTCCTCCTCTCCTCCTCTCCTTCAATCTGTCTCCTCTCCTCTCCTCCTGTCTACTATCTCTCTTCCTGTCCTCCCTCTCCTCTCCTATCCTCTCCTGTCTATTGTACCATCCTCCTTTCTCCCTAAGCCATGCCACTCGAATCCCATCCACTAATTAACCTGATAGTGACGCTCTTCATTATGCTAATGGTGCTACTAGGTGTGTGTGTGTGTGTGTGTGTGTGTGTGTGTGTGTGTGAGGACAAGCGACATGGAGTATCAGAGAGACCGAACAAACGGAGTGACATAAGGACACATTCAAAGAGCGTTAAAGGGAACTTGTCATCCTAAATTTGACCATATACAGTAAAGGCAAAAAGAGCTCAATGGAGAATTGTTCATAATTGTCGGAGTCATGCTTTGTTTTTGCTCTTCTTTTTCCCCAGCAGTTGAATTTATTTCTGAAAAACTGTCGTAATTTGATGCCACAAACTTCATTAAACCTTATCCATACTTGATGCTAACGAATCAAGCACACAACTGCATTTTAAATCACGAATCACTGCACTGCATACCAGAATACTGATACAAGAGTAAAGGTATACAGATACATAACCACAGTATGTGCAACCCCCCCACCCCAACAAATGTAAAATTCTACAGTCTGACCTTAATCTATATGTCAGGGGTAGATCTCTGCCACTGTCTTAATTCTTCTCACACACTCCCTTCCTTCCTTCCCTCCCTCCTTTTTCTTGTTGCCTGTTGCCTTCCCCGCGTTCCCTCTCTCAGCGGCGCAGTGAGCTGCATACAGAAGCCAGAGGAAGGCGGTAGGGTTTCCCCTTTCACCCCACTGTTTTGCTACTGTATTTCTGTCCTGACAGCTGCTCTCAGTGGCGCCTATTCCACTCGCAGTCATCTGTGGACCTGACAATCCTCCAGACACACGGGGTTCACCCTCCATCACTCACTCAGTGGGTGTTAAACTCCTGCCACATGACAGAGCGATGGAATCAGATCACTCATTTTAGACCTCCATTTGTTGTGTGTGGTGATATGTGCTGTGTGAATGCTGTTAGCGGAAGCTTTTAATGATCATTTTAATCTCTTAGCTGTGGTGTGAGCCTTCTGGCTTAATGCCAACATCTTTACTATTAAATAACATGTTCCACATTAGGAGTATTAGGGGGAAAGATTAGAAGCTGCCATCTGTTTGACTTGTTTTATGGTTCCGTGTTGGTTTATGGTGTATGGGAGCAATAAGTGCTTTAAACTGGCTTTTATCTAAAGTGCTTTAGACTACCAGTAAATACTAGTGACCCAATCTAGGCAGCATTCAGACTCTACAGGACCAGCTCAATAATCAGTGGAGACATAAATTTTCTTGTACCAAACCACGGTCAGCCCCAGCCAGGAGGACAGTTAAATGGGACAAGACAAACTGCTGGACGAGCACAATCATGGCAGACTTTCCTTCAGCTAGCTTTTCAATGGAGCATCATTTATGCAGCTGCTTTAACCTTTACACTGCCTTCACTTTATAGGCCTGATTTACGTTGTGCAGGTGGCCTGTTCTTTAGTCTTGGACAATTCCCTCTCTTTTCCTGGGCCTGAGAGCACGCCGTGCTGAACAACACACTGATAAGACTAAAGAAATGTAATATCTGGAGTGTGGAGATGAGGAGGAAATGTTACTGATATATTTGAAGTAGTACCAGACATGATAGAAAAATAGAGGTTAATGTAACTGTTGCCTTGTTATGTGCTGAAAATGTACAGTAAAAAGTCCACAGATCTTGAGGCACATCAGGGTGCCACGGCACCTGCCATGACTACATGTGATTCTTATAGCTCTATGTCAGTGCTGTAGTGGGCGGCCGTCACTGGCTGTGAAAAGTGTGTGTGGCTGTGTGTGTGTGAGGGTAGAGGTCTCAGTTGTCATTTTTGCTGCTTGAATATGATGTAAAGAATCAAGAAAGTGCAGAATAATTTATACAGAGACCAAATGACAAAGCAAGCTCCAGGGGCCAAATTTGAGGCACAATAAAGAGTAATGCATTACAACAAAAGGAAAGAGTTTCTCTGATAAGTAAATCTAAGACTGATAAGTTATTCCTGGGATGTACCAGTGGCTCATGGCACCGAAACACCATGTGTAAACCAAGTCCATTGCCCTCCACGAGCTGTTTCCTTTTGTCTACACTTGAATCAAGTGAAGAAATGCGGAATAAATAACGGAAACCACATGTTAGCTCATCTTTCACCTAAAACTGATTTCTTAAATGCCTCTTCTAACGTGGAATGCTTTGATATCTCTCTTTGAAGTTCTGTTATGAGCCAAAGAAGAGCTTCAAGATTATTTTGGGAGTCAGAGGGGAAAAATAAAACAAGTGTCCACTTTCTGTTGTTGGTGTTGACACAGAAAACCAGGTGAAGGTCAACACATCTTTTAGAATTATTTAGAGTTCCCACATTGGCAGGTAAATGAGTGTGTGTGTCCACCCATCTAAGGCATGAAGGAATGGGTGAGTAAGCTATTGAACAAAGCACAGAATAGTTTCCATCTTAGGGAAGCAAGTGGATGTGGTGACCGTGGACATGTGGAAAGTGTGTGTGTGTGTGTGTGTGTGTGTGTGTGTATCTATTAGAGCTCTTAAAATCATGGCACATAAGTATGACTCTTAGGACTGTGTATGTATACAGTATATGTGTGCACTTTTGGCACACCACACACACTAATTACATCATTGAAACCAGTTGCACCTTCACTTCATCCCTGTGTGTTGAATCAGACAGAGAGCAGAGTCTCTTCTTCTGACTTTGGGTTAAGTGACGACGTAGTTTCAAAACTGTGAGCTCACACGTGGACGAGTGCAGATCCAGTCAAACACACACACACACTGTGTTTCTTTTTTTCTCCTAAAAAGGCTAAAGTAGAGCAGGATGGAAGGCCAGGATCAGGAGAGGGAGGGATGGGTCACAGGCCACCCGGCGTCTGTCTGTGTTGTGGTCTGGCCAGTAATCCTCTCCTGTCAGGTCAGGGCAGGGAGAGGGGCAGATGGAGAGGAGAAAAGAAATGAGGTGAAGAACAGAAACAGCCACAGAGTTTGAATTAACTTTATGATAAGTGGGATAAAGGATGGATTGGATAGACCTGTGTATAAATGTGACACGTTTCTCCCTGATTCTCTTCAAGAAAATAAGTTTTGGAAAGATTTGTTGAAGATTCATGTTACATGATCCCACTGACATCCGTAAGCAGTTCATCCTGCATTATGCTCCTCCTCCGCAGTTTTTTTTAATCATGGTCTTGTTGAATAAAGGGTCAGAAAAACAACACTGTCCTGGTCTGACCTGTGCCGTTGTACGGGATGTGTGTTAGTGCCAGCAGCTCACTGCTTATAAAAGCACTCTGTGTTCAAAAGGCTGCAGGAGGAATGTGAGCAGCAGCATGATTGCCTCATCTATCGGTGGGAATGGATGAAGTGCAGCACCCCTGCAGCTAAATATTTATGCCTGCTTCTGTTTTTCTCACACACACTCTAAACCACACACACACACACACACACACACACACACACACACACACACACACACACACACACACACACACTTGTGCATGTGTTTGGATTGAACTGTTACAGGTCAATTGAACACCACACAATGTTTTGTTATTTTTACCTGATAAATTTCTGAAATCATGAATTGATTTTCAAAACAAATAATTTCCTTGACTAATCCATTGATTACTGATAAATTAACATATAAGCAGCATTTTAATGTTGTAACGGGTGAAGCTCATTTGAACTACTTTTTATGTTTTTGGGAAGTTTAAGTTATAAATATGTGTCATATTTTATAAACTGATCAAATGTTTTGTACGTAAAATCGTCAAAATATGAAAAGTAAAAGTAATAAAATACAATATTCATAAGTCCAAATTAAAAAGTACAACTACATAGAAACATATCTACAGTAGTTAAGTTAATGCACAATGTACATTTCACCAAACCGAGGTGAAAAGAGCTGGTAATTAATAAGGTATTCATTCTTCAAGCGTCCTTGCCAGATGAGTCTAATTCTCTGGACTATTTGTCTGGACAGCCAGACTCAGACTTGGCAGTACCGTGTCTCCACGGAGACATGTGAAAAGTTGCTAACTGGGGATCATCATTTATTTTCATTCTCTATGGTCCTTGCCAACAGTACGCCATGTGGCTCTAGATCTTGTGAAACCTTTGTGGGCAGGAGGGGTTGAAACCTGAGAGAGCCGGAGGTGCTGAGAGGTAGAGACACACAGAGGGGCACTTCATCCACTTCCCATAGAAACAGCCTGCGTCTCCCGGCCAGAATGGGGGGGTAAAAGGTGTAAACACATAGGGGCACAGCACCACATCAGTCTGGCATGTGTTTGTGCTCATCAGACAGCGCGTGATCTAACGACCCCCCCCTCCTCTGCTAACCCTCCGTTTGTCCGCCTGCCCCACTTTTCTTTTTCCTGAAGAGCCTATGGTCTGTAGCATCAAACCTCAGATTGGCAAAGTGGCAGACTACACACTGCAACACAGCTGGGCAACAGCAGAGAGAGACTTGGGAAGAGGAAGAGAAGAAAATACTAGTAAGAGAGTAAGGTTTGGAAATAAATCAGACAGAAAAGGCAAAGGAGTGTGTAAAAGAGTAGCAGGTAAGAGAGAATAGGACAGTGGTGTTCAACAGGATAGAAACAGCAAGTGAAAAAGTGAGACTGAGAAAGGAAAGATAGGTTGAAGAGAGAAGTCCACCAACTTTTTGTATGTTTTCTGACTGCTGCTGCTAGTGACTAAACTGAGGACCCCCCCTACTGCCCCATCACTGAGCTGTCCACAGACATGCCTGCTGCAGCAAGAGTTCGCAGATTTCCCCAGGATCAACAGAAGATCAGTCGTGCTCAAATCATCCTCAGGAGTGAGTAGTCAACCTGCAGGACTGTTGAGGGGGACAGATGTGCTTACTTTGTGTATCTGTGTCGAAAAGCGAAGCTTTGTGTGGATCGGTTTTGTCTTTGATCATGAACGACATGACTTGGGAAAAAACACAATTTAAATGCGTACTTTTGTTTGGGTAAACAGATTCTGAAACTATCAACCAATAATTGTAGTCATTTACCAAACAAAACTGCCATTTCCTGGTATTTACTGTAAATGTGATGACTTTTTATTCCTTTTTGGGTCTTTATTTTAACTGTGACATTTTATGAAATGAATCAAACATGAAATGATCGCAGCCCTAGTAGTAACAACACTGTATAAAGAGCAGTGTCAGCAATACACCGATTGGATACCCAATCCTTCATTATAGGGATCATCTTAAATACTGACTTTAGTCACTGTAAAGCATAAAAGTAAAACGCATGTTAGTGTACAAACATCTACGCGTATAGTTAAGAAGTTTGGTGTTACTTGTAGCTTACACATGGAAGAATGATCCCAATCAGTTCCACAAAGAAGAAGTTGTAAAAATAAATGATGGTATCAGATCATTATTTGGTAACAGCCAATACAGTACAGGTTTCTGAATTCAAATCAGAAGAGAAAAGGTAGAATAAGTTCCGCCCTACTCAGTGTCATCCAATTAAATTGAATATCACACATGAATGTATTTCACTGCTGCTTCTTATACAAGTAATTATGTGTGTGAAAATCCATGAGTGTGTGTCTCCGCGTGTGTGTTTTATTCACTTTGGTCCCACAAGCATATAGACACATTTCAGCCGGCGAGGCCTCCATGGACACTTCTCCTGATTGGCTACTGAGCCATTCTATAATTTCATTGGTTAAGTTGTGCTCTAGTTGTCATGTAGCAACAGTGTAGGAAGGCCGGAGGGAGGACTGACCACAGTTGCCATGGTCTCCCGGTCTTTGAAAGAGAGGTTTAAGTTTAATTGTGCATGTGAGCCACAGCACAAATATCTCTTTGTATCTGTCACTAGTGTGTACTGTGTATGTGGATTTCTTTGACAAGCCATTGTATGCTGCAGTTATGACTATACAAATGCAAAATGCCATAAACAAAAAAAGAAACTGCTAATGGATGACAAGAGGATGTCTGGAATTCTTATGAATAAACACAAGCTAACGCATATTTATACTTATGTTTTTATATATTGTGGATTTCTTAACTCAATTTTTTTATTGTCAAAATTCTTCTGTTGGCGATGTAAATGTATGTTTCCCATGCCAATGGCCTCACTTAATAGTGTAGCACCAGCCTGGTCCCCGACCTCAGAATAGCTGCCTGCATCTCAGATTCTTCTTCTTTAGTGATTCAAATGGGTCTGGAGTTGGGCTGACTGACAGCACAGACAGTTTTCCTGGTAGAAAAAAATTACAAAGCAATCAGAGTCTGGTTTTGTGTGTGTGTGTGTGTGTGTGTGTGTTCCAGTAAAATATTTTCAGATTATGATTTTTACATTATATAACCGAGGCTTGCCTCATTCAGAGAGTAACATCTAAAATGATGTGCCGCCATTTCTTGTAACTGAGCTTTTCGATGATGAGACTCATGATAATTTGTTGTGCTTTCAGTCGTAACTTGAAATGATTTTCCATAAATTGAGAAAAAGGATTACTGAGCCTCCATCTGCTACGCCATCTTTTGTCTCGAGACAAATGTAAACAACCATAGGTTTTGTGTTATGGCAGTAGTTGTCTAAAACTGAAAATGGCCAAATTCCAAGCTTTAAAGCCTGGGATTTGGATTTATACATTTCTGCCTATAAAACTCAATTTCAGCTCATAGCAATCATACCAAAACCAACATTCCTACATGTATGTCATGCCACTGACCAAAATTGTGTATTTGTGGAGATCTCTAGAAGCTTAAAGCTGGCTCCAAAAATGCTTTGACAGATAAAATATCTTTATAAAATATGCTTTTAGCTCTGATGAATTATATACCAGTGGCACACTCCTTCCTCTCCATATTATATGGTCTGCTGCTGTCTCTTGTAATTTAGCGCTGACAAAATCAGCCTTTCCATAATGTATTGAGCTTTCACTGGCAGTTGTGAATGGTCCCAGAGAAGCTGATGGGGCAGATTTGTGCACAGCTGCCTCCTCCTGTGCTGCTCTCTTCATTTCCCCCTCATTTCCTCCCCATTTCATTATGTTCTTCTCTTCTCTATTGTCATTGATTACTATATTTTAAGTTCTTTCAGTGAAGAACGCATGTAGCAAGAGATGAGTGAAAGCTACAGTTGTGTGCAAAGCTTTCAGGCAGGCGTGTGGAAGAAATGTCGTAAAGTATGAATGCTTTCAAAAATAGATGTTAAAAAATACGTGTTAATAAATTTTTTTCTATCAATTAACAAAATACAAAGAGGGTGAACAGAAGAAAAAATCAAATCAGTATTTGGTGTGACCAGTAAGTTTCTCGACCACTGCGTCTACTGTCCTCAGCGTTTCCCTTTTCTTTGTCCAGCACATCTGGAAACCCCTGTCTGCCTTAAAGTCTGCTGGGAGAGACTTTGCTGATACACTAGAACTACCTTGCTGTGCTCAGTCTTGCCATGGTGTATGACTTTTGACAGTAAACTGTCTTCAGCAGCATCACCTTGTTAGCCGAGTATTGGCTGTTCCTCACCCAGTTGTATTCCTCCTACACAGCTGTTTCTGTTTCACTTAATGATTGTGTTTCACCTACATACTGAAGTGGTCATCATTAGCACGTTTTGGTATAATTGTTTAATCATACACCTGACCATATGCCTAAAAATCCCTGACTTTGTGCAAGTGTACCTAGAAGAATTGATGCTGGTTTTAAGGCAAAGGGTGGTCACACCAAATATTGATTTGATTTAGATTTTTTTTTCTGTCCACTCACTTTGTCTTTTGTTAATTGATAAATATATTCTATTAACATGTCTATTTTTGAAAGCTTTTTTTTTTTTCACACCTGCCTAAATTACCTTTGCGCAGTGTTGGCCTGCAGTGCTCCTCTTTGTTGCTGTCTGGCTGTGTATCTTTCATACTCTGGTTCAAAGGATTTGGTCCTTTTTTGTTGCCATTAGCCTAGCAAGCTGATGATGAGTCATGCAGTAATATATAATTCATGGCAGTATTGGTTTTGTGTGTCTAAAAGATGCTTATGCGTGAGTTGGAGGTAGCAGCTTTTTCCCTGCCTTTATCTCAGAGTGTAAAGATACTGAATATGTCTGGCTGAAATTTGGGAGAATGTGTATAAAATGATGCAAAAAAGACATCAAGAGCATTTCCGTTAGAGGAAATACTCTAGATGTTGTAGCTATAAAAACATGGAGTCTTTAGTGTAAATGTTTAACTCAGTGTTAACATCATATAATAACTTTCATAAAGAGCTGGAACAAGCTGATACAGAATGTACTGTATATAATACAGTCAGACAGAGTAGAAGATCATTTCTTTAAAGCTACTAATAGGGAAAATAAAATGGGAAAGACAGATGTTACGACTACTAAGTGTTGTCATATTGGAAACATCCAAATCCAAAGAGTCATGCACTTCTGGAAATCATTAAGGAGCTTGTATTGATACTACTTTGGTTCAGTCTAGATTATTTTGACCCAGTTGTTCTTTGTCCCAAGTCCATGATGAAACTAGCTAACTCTACCCCCCCCAGTGTTTATCTTAACCCTTCAAGGGCGTCTATTATGCCG
Organism: Micropterus salmoides; assembly: GCF_014851395.1. NCBI lineage: Eukaryota > Metazoa > Chordata > Actinopteri > Centrarchiformes > Centrarchidae > Micropterus > Micropterus salmoides. The sequence continues at coordinate 4,195,102 of NW_024040928.1, read as the reverse complement.
GCCCACGTGTTGCCAGGCAGATCTGAAACTATAATAAGTTCATGTTTGCAGGTTGTGTCACTCTGACATATGATCCTCCGCACCTGACACTGGTGTCAGGATCTTCCCTGCCATGTCACTGAGATATTCTAAGAGGGCATGGGTGGGAATCAAATGTCATCCATAGGGGTTGAGGACGGCAGCGGTGTACATGTCTGTATCCTACTGTCCTTCTAGACATCCTGACTCCCCCCGAGCCCCAAAATAATCCCCCAACATCTAGAACACAGTGAAGGAGTAATTTGTCTTTTTAATTTTGCATTTCTAGATGACGAAGTAAAAACTTAATTCACAACCTTAAACAGCTACATGCAGGGTAAAAAATTACCAACAGAACTCAAAATTTCAAAAATATGAGCTCAGGTTTTTTCAGAAATGAATGTATCTCCTTAAAAGCACAAATACTTTTTTCTTGTTAATTGATGTACAGAATCAGAATTCATCAGTGTGCATCAGGACATTGGAGACATAAGGACATAACTTACCATAAAACTTGGGAGTCTTTGAATCCCACTAAACAAGACATTGAAAGTCATTAAGAAGTCATTGCATTTAATAGCAAAGAGTGTGTGTGAGCTTATAAGTCCCTAAATACTGAAATATCAGCCATAAAAAAGGGTCTATGGTGAGGTGGTTCAACGTAATGAAGTCGTGGATAAGGTTAACAGAGGTCAGGGTGAGAGCGAGGTAGAGAGATAACAATTGATGGAAGCCAAATAGAGAATTTGTAGAAGTAGGCCTATGTGTGCCAGGTAGCCCATTTTCGTTGGCCATCTGTTATAATGGTTATTGATGGAGCGTCCTAATCAGACCTCAAAGAACCATTTTACCTTCTACTGCTGGAAACACTGACATCAGCAGGAAGTAAGAAAGGGAGACAAAGCAGCAAAAGAGCCATTAGGCAGGCCCATTTCCAACTCTGTTCTTCATCTTTCTCTTTATTTCTTGATCATTTCTTTCACTTTGCCTGCAGTGCACACTGTTTGGTAATCAGTCCACAGTCAGAGGTAGTTTTTTTTTTTTTATGTTGGGCCCTTAGATCTTGGCAAATGTCAGAGTAGAAAATCAGAATGTGAAGGAATTTTCCTTCTTAAGGATAATATCACAGAGGTTTCTCCCAGTCACGTTAGGATTATTGACTGAGCTAAAGGAAGACAAAGGTGATAGCCTGTGACTCCCAAAACAATAAGTCAAACTCTGTCTCTCCTCTCTGTCTGCTTGGTCGACTGACTGACCCAGCTGTCTTGATAAGGATGCACTCTGGGGTGCATTCCATAGGTAACCCGAAGTCGAGATTATCTTTATTTTGTTTCATTACAGACAGACTGACTGCCAGACTGACTCTATTAAAAGTGCTGCATGTGCCTTGGATGACTTAGGTTAACTTATATAAGCGTAGGTAACTTAGGTAAGTCTTGTTTGGAACCAATAGCCAATAGAATCTTTACACATGTATAGAGGGATGATCAGTATTTTTAGGAAGGATAAATACCCCCCGGCACGAGGTATCCTTCAGATTTGGTTTGGTACTATACTCTGTTCTCACTCTGTACTGCTGTAGCCATTTTTAGAGGTTTTTGAAACTTTCATTACTAAGAGTTGACTATCTCGCAAGAATTTCCTTCACACAGGAGGAACGGGCCAAGAAATCCTCAGAGAAACATGTTTGGTCCTACTTTTAGGACTAGGAGCGAATGCAAATCTATCAGCTTTCTTGACCTATCTCAGTTAATATTTTAAAAGGGCTCCAGAGTAGTCCTAACCTGCCAGCAGCTGCCAGGAGCTGCCAGGAGCTGGTGTTCAGGTAAAAACATTCTGTGAGAGGAGAGATGTTTTAGGAAAGCTTAACGACAGTAAGCTTATTAAAAGATATAGTTCTGACTAGAGCTGAATCATGTGTAACTGACCTTGTGCTGGTGCAAAGGACAACACATGCTTTCGTGAGGATCCAATGCACTCACAACCAAATGCTTTTTTGCAATGAGGAAAATGCAACTGTGCAGATGTGATTATTCTTCCAGAACCAAAAATAAACTATGGCAGCTCTTTCAGTGCTTCATAAAGATAATGCGCCTGATAAGGTTTCTCAGTGAGAACAGACTTGTAGTTGAATACAGGTATACTGTAGTCTCTGAAAAGTGAAGACAACGCTGAAGTGCCTTTAACCTGCATTCTATCTAATAGCCAGCAGGGGGCGACTCCACCAAAAAAAGAAGTCCTTTTTGAAGTCTATGAGTAAATGACGCTGCTTCTTTTTGATTTATTATACCAGTAAACACTTTCCTAATAAGTATATGGTCTCAATCACTAGTTTACTTTTTACTTTTGTAATTTATGGTCCCATTTAGAGGAAACTAGGCAATAAAGCAGGGTATGCTTTAGGGTATGGCTACCTTTTGATTGACAAGTCGCTGCCACGCCAACCTGTCAGACGTAGCAATGTGTATCCCTCCCTAGTTCCAACCCTCTTGTCCAAATATGGTCACTTCCGGTTCCAAAAACCAAGATGGCGACGGCCAAAATAATAATAATAACAATAATAATAACTCGAGGCGTCAAAACGTTAGTCCACAACCCAATGACTGACATCACAGTGACTCCAGTCCATTATTTATATACAGTCTACAATGCTATTTTCTGCATTTTGAAAATAACCTTGTCTAAAACAAAATCCGCAACTATCATCATTTCTGCTTTGCGGGTTTTGATGCTTCACTTTAAATTAGCAACTACACACTCTGTCCTAGGAGGTATCCTTCTCCTTGCTCAAAGTCAGTGTAGGAAGCTTCATAAATGTCTTTCAAGTCCTGCTGTGAAGTTTTAGGTTCACTTTCACTGTGATTCTGAGATGTTTAATAGATCCAGGCCAAGATCTGATCCTGGCCCATGATCCACATGTCCTACTCTTTGATACAGCAATATATTTCTATGGAAGATGTTGCTACAGACGCTGTCATTTTAACCCTTGGGCGATGACATCGTGAGCTAAATGTGATACTGTATGTGGATTCTGGCTTCACTCTGTCACCCTGTAATCCTGCTGTCTGTGCTTTTACAGGACGATCTAAATAAACCTGGACCTGGACATATGCCTAACGTTCAGCTTCACTTTGACAGAGTGAAGACAGTTGGAATTTCCTTTGCATTTTTCCAGAGGAATCTCTCTGTGATTGCATAGTGTGTGTGTCATTTAGCTATGAGTGTGTAGAGTTACTGGCTTTATTTCCTACTGGAGCCACACATGCTAAAAATGTACACACTCGTCACACTGTCAGGCGCTTTGGATCAAAGTGCCCACCAAAACAGAGCATGAGCTTCATATATTATTCATAACCACTGTCTGCTTTTTAGGCAGTTTGTCTCTAACAGGCTGATGGATGGACATGTAGGAATGCACTTGACAAATGCTCATCCAGCACAGACAGACACAGAAACACCTTGACCTCTTGACAGGTGACACCATCAGCTCTTCACTTACAAAAACATGGATGGATGGCAGCTTTGACGACAGGTTGTTTCTCTGCTAGACAAATGGATGGGTGACCCAGTCCTTTACCTCTGTACGCTCATTTCCAGCACTCTACCTCTGCTTTGGTGTTCACTTTGTATTTTTCTCTTCATTTCATCTTCTTTCTCCTTTTTCTCCTCTTTGTCTTGTATTATTCTTGATTGGAGTGTGGAACTAAGCAGCCAATCACAGTCTGGAGTGACTAATTCACCAATCAAAGAAATGCAGCAGCAAAATACCAGTCTGCTGTAGCAGATTACAGACAACATAATCAAACAGCCAGTCTGTAAAACTAAAAAAACACCCCACGTTTACTGTATATATTTTATCACCTTCTTTTCTTTAATTTCCTGGTGAACTGGTAACTATTTCACAGCGACTTCCCATTGAATTTAATTATTTGTAAATGCAATTTTTAACTGCTCTGAGCACAACAAATACAATTCCATTCATCTTCATGTTATTGAGGTGAAGGCAGTCCTACAGGAAATGTGGGTTCTGCACACCAGTATTCAAACTAGATCTGGGCAATAAAACAATAATTCTGATCTGATTTTCTCAAATGTTCAAAAATGTGTTTAATTTGAATCATGGACGAATCAGCTCTAGATATTTATTTAGTTGAGGAAATGGGACTGAAAAAAGATTATTTACTGTAAGTGTATTTGTTGGAAAAAAGGTTTTGTCATCAATTGTTTTAGATTTTCTACCTCATATATATTAAGTGATCCAATGTTTCGGGAATGTTTTTCATGTTCTGACCGTAAACAATAGTTTAAAACCACAGTTAACTGTCTGGTTTCTTCAACTTGCACACTGCCTCTAAATCAGCGTCTAAATTTGAATTATATGACTATTTTTATTGGGAAAACATTATTGGCCATATCGCCCAACCCTAATTCAGACTCAGATTTATTGACACACGGAGAGTTAACTTAACTAGTGTCTTATTCAATACATTTACCTGAATGGCAACAGTCTTCTGGGGCTGAATTTTGCTTCATTGGAGTGCAGGCAGAGATACTGAAAACCAAAGCAATGTGCATGGCTAGAAAATAACTTTCCTTCCAACTTCGGCGACCCCACCCTTTACATTTAATGCTACTCCCTGAGATCTAAATTAATCATTTGGATAAAAGACGTAGTGTATCCTTCACTACATCCGTACACACACGCACTGGTATTGATATTGAGTGCAGTAGCTTCTTGTCCTTCTCTGTATCCAGCGTATGAATAATAGATTGGATCCAGGAAGTACAAACCAGCCGACCAACCCATCAGGTAGAGATTCCCATCACATCCTGTACACAGCTCGCTCTCTCTCTCTCTCTCTCCCGCTATTTCTGTCTCTTTCTCTGCCGTTTGCGTTTCGTCAGTTTGGTTTCTCCTCATTCTTTCTCTGTCCTGCTCTCATTCTCCAGCTCTTTCTTTCTCACTCTGCCTCTTATGTTCATCCCTCCCTCCCACACCCTATTCCTCCCTCTGCTCTTCCTTTGTTTCCATCAATTATAATCTATTGGAGAACCGGCACAAAGCCGCGGCAAGCAATTCAGCATCATCTTTAAAGGTGTACCGTCAGGATATGAAGGCATCAAATTTCAGAGGATAAAGAACTTGACCGGCTACTGCAACAGAAGAAGGCGCTAATTGTGTTTAAATTAAAAACAGTCACTTTTTTATCTTTTCTCAGTGCAACTCAAGTTCATAACCATCACTGAGCTTTACATAACTCCAGCAGTGTGGATAATGCAGAGCTAAGGCACAGGAAATTGAACGAAGAACCTCCGAAGCCTCCACTATGGTTTTGTATGTGAGCTCCCAGGATTGTACTGGGCTGGTGGGGGGAGCTGGCAGCGGGATGGTGGTTGAACTGAGGCCTGGCAGCAGGTCGCACGGTGCCCCACACGGACTTTGGCGGTACGTTTGCTGCCACAGGAGGCCCACACTGACGCTGACTTCGTGTAGGTATACAAGAGTGATGGGAACAGACTTTTGTAGTTGTGTGTGTCCGTGGGATTTGAAGCTGGAAGACTTTATTGTCAGTTGTGAATATAGGCGTTCATAGATATTCTTGTTAACATTCTTTACCTTGCCTCCGACTGTTTTTTTCTCCTAAGTCCTTTAAACCATTATCAGCTTTGTCCTCCTGCTGAGGAGAAGAAATATTATGAACAGACTTCTTCCCTGGAGAGTATTTTAGTACCAGATAGCGATCTTATGATTAGCTAATAGATTGAAGTACAACCCAATTTCTCTGTGTTCTCTGTCTGCTTTTGTCTGTGACTAGCTAGCTACCTCGCTTTAGCTTTACTTCATGCCTTTTTCTCTTTGCCCTGTCTCTATTCTTTTTTTCTTCTTTCCCAGTGTTGTGTCTCAGTGTTGTGTCTGATAGTGGATTTGGAAGCGGGCCAGGGCTAAGTGCTGTCGTCGTGGGTCGTGAAATCAATTTGATTGATTGACGAGAAGGGAAAATGTCTGAATGTATGTTAGGTACCTTGCCGGTCTAGTGAGAGTGGTGTTGAGATATTGACCCGTAAGATGCTACAAAGTTACAGTTCCTTGTAGTGAAAGATTTCAATAATAAGATACAGCAATAAAGCTTGGTCTAATCAGAAAATGAGGCTTAAATGAATGTCAGGCCTGTTGATCTGATCTTAAGTCTACCCTCCTGAGCAGCTTTCAGGGCTGCGGCCCTGCTAGGCTGCTGCCTGCTTTCTGTCATTAGCACATAAGCTCTATTAGAGCAGGCAGTAACACAATTACACCCTCAGGCAGCGGAAGATGGAGACGGGAGACCATGTCAGCAATTACAGTTGCAGATATTGACTGCCTGTGGACTCTGCTTAATTCAATAATATTTCACTTCAGCCCATACAAGGAAACCATCAAGACTGTAATAAGAAGAGATGATTTGGATAATAATGTCAGACAGAGCGCTAGATGTATAAATGGTTTTTATGTGTTCCCTGGAGATGTAGCCAGTGCTGTACATCATTATCTGTTTATTTCATGACATTGTGTAAACCATGCACACGGTTCTCTAACAGAGGTAAGACTGGCTCATATGTAAAGTAGCCTATTGTCCATGTAACTGTGTGAGTGATATTTCAAACCATAAGCCTTCACTTTATTGCTGCTCATATCTGATCTACTGGGTGGCTGCTGAATGATGAATTATAGGATATCAATAGGGCATTGATTGGTGACTATTTAGTAATAATTAAATTATTCTTCAATTCCTTTTATCCTATTAACTGATTAGTCTGTAAAATGTCAGGAGTAAGGACTTCAGCCCCTCAAAAGGTCCCCTTCACACTTAGCACTTAGGGACTGTCTTTAAAACCAAATTAATTCAAATTGTAATGATATGAGATTAGGATCGACAGTTTCAAATCCAAATCCTTCATTGAATCTCATTAAGTTTAGCAGGTTATGGCAATCCAACTCTATATGAAGTAGAGAAAATGTGTAAATCCTCAGATTGGAGGACCTGAAACTGTCTGAACTTTCATGTGAGAAACCACCGTGGCTGGAGGAGATGCTTTGGTGGATCAATGTTGCTATTGCTTTCTGAAATGTAGTCTTAAATGTTTTCCTAAAAAAGTTTATCCCTTGACAATTTGTCTTTGACAAGCACATTTTGCAGACCATTTCAAATATCACGACTATATAATGATAATTACCATTTCAGTTGTTTATTTACACGCCTTACTATGAAACTATAAGCATGGATTATTTTTTTGATTATTATTGGAGGAAGCTGTGCCATTATTTCTTCATCCTGCTATAAAACAAACTGGATATCCGATTCAGCCACAGTGATGGGTCTGACACCAAACAGCAACCAGCTGTCTCAGTACTGAATAATGTACGTTACTTATTGGCACATAAACATGGTAGTTAAATAAATATAGTTACTAAATAGTAGTAATGGTAAAATAAATAAAATACTAATCCGTCTCTTGTAGGACTATGTTGGAGGCTCAGAACTGAGACACTTCATCACTTGAAGTGGTTTACATCAGGTCCACTGGTAGTTAAGCTCTTATAGGCCTCTGCTTATAGACAGTCTGGTGTTCACACCTTAAATAGTGGTTTTATTAAAATATCTCACTTTTTATATTAATTAAACTTGAAATGCATCATAAAGGGAGATTAAGATTCAGAACCAGTGCAGCAATTTGCAACAATGGAAGATTTTGAGAATTTAAAAGAATATCTTTTTATGAGTTATGTGACGTGTTGTCAGTTGTGCTTTGCCATGTGTGTAAATCTCTATCATCATCATGACAGACACCTGTTAAGTGTGTAGGTGAGTCACCCTTTTACTGAATGGTTTCCAGTCAGCAGACACACACAGGGCTGGACATGTTTGCTGCTCAGGAGTGAAAAACGGTTACATAAATGTTGGAGTCACAGACAGAACGGCACGTCACGCTGGTCTTTTTGCTCTTCCTGGTTTCCCCTGGCCAGTGGTCCACATTACACCACAACACCCCGTTATTTTGGCCCAAAACCAAGTGAATAAACTATGTATGATTTAAAATTGTCATATAATATCAGTAGAAAAGCATGTATTGCCTTGATATCACTAAGGTCACTGTTCCATTAATGATGGTTGTGGGCCTAGTGCTGACTCATCAGATAGGATTTTCACTACACTACACACTAACGGTGGCCGGTAAACTGGTTTCCAGTAACTCTTGTCATGGTCAGCACTTACACATTATTAACCAAGGTCACACCAGCGGACCACACAATACTTCTTTGTTGTTTGTTTGTCTCAGTTTCCATTGCAGATGAGTTTTTGTTCATCTTTGCGCTCTTTTGCATTTTTGACCAATCAGTCACAGTGTTTCCAGGAGTTTGGTTTTCCTGCCCCTTGGAGCACACATTTATAAGGTGTATTCAAGAAAAGCCATGTTCTTGCATGTCTTATATTTTGCTGGTGGCAGAAATATGTTCCCACTGAGGATCCAAAGGTTTTAAGTTCAACAACACACGGAAAAAAACGAAAAGAGCTCTAATTCTTTTGACTCAGACATGGCAAACCTTATTTATTTCTCTTGTGGAAAAGTAGCTAATGCCAATACCAATGACGGTGCTAAATGGGGGCAATGTGTGTTAGTGCGTTGGTATTCAGAAGCAGTCGTTAGCCTGGCTACAGCCCAGATTGTCCCTGTTTTATCTCTGTCTGTCTCTCCAGACAGTTAACACTGGCTGAATACTAATTGTAGTAAAATCTTTTCAGCTCCATCCAGATTCAGAAGCCTCTGGTTGGGGGGGGTGTGTGTGCGCGTGTGTGTGTGTCTGTGTGTGCGCAGGCACAGAGGGAGAGGGTCCATATGGCGCTGTTCAGGTTTTACAGAAAAGTTAGCTCATTAGCAAGTGTAAATTAGTCAGTGATGTCTGCATGTCTCCTGTTCTTATGCCAGAGGCCACTGAGGGTACAGTGTGTGTAGTCAGTGTTTCACAGTTTATGCTAGGACTGTGCTTTACGTACAAAAGACATTTACCTACTTAAATTTTACCTTTTTCGGCATTTATCTTTTCCTCAAACTCTGGTGTGGGATGTTCCACCCGCTTGGTGAGAAAACCGGATAGATGCACGAACAGAAAGCGTTCTCTTGGACCGGGTCAACTTTCATTGATGAAGTGATATTCACTACTCTGGATATTGAGGTTCATAAAATGAATTATAAAACATTAGTGCAGCAACAACAATTGTTTTCATTGTCAGTAAATCTGTCAATTATTTCCTCAATCTGGTAATAGTTTGGTCCATAAAATGTCAGAAAAAAGTAAAAGATGCCCACCACAAGTTGCCTAAGGTAACACTGAAATTGTTTGTTTTGACAGACCAAGAGTCCAAAACCTAAAGATTTTTGCTATCATAAAAGACCAAAAATAGACAAATTTGACAAATAAACCCAGGTCTCAATCAGACACCTTGTCTGTCTGTTTTTTACAGAAGTTAATTGGATGTATAAAACCTTTTAAAGCCCAACGGGTTGCCCACTTTAGCTAGTTATAAGAGCGTGCATACAAATATAAATGTTTTTGTCAATATGGACACACTACACATTGTTCACAATTTAATCTTTCAGTTAATTTAACAGAAATGATGAGCACCAAAGTATAATTCATTCAGACCATGAAAGACAAGGGAGACAATTGTTCCCATTCCTCCATTATTTATATTCTTTTAGTCCTTAAGGTCCACCCGTCAAAAGAATCACAACGGTTTTTCATAAAAATGAATCCAAATTGAAAAAGAAGTACTATAACTTGCTGCTGTTATCCTTCCTAAGTTAGGCTATATTGATCTCTCTCTCCCTCTCGCCACCCCCCACCCCCCCCCCCCCACCCCCCCCCTCGGTTGGCCTAGATGCGCTATCTCTCAGAGCTAGATCAAATGAATGATTCTTAATTGATATGTTATTCAACAGCCTCATTTTTATGCATGCAATATTCATACTGGTTTAAATAAACAATTTGTTAGTAGCCTATTTCCCATCCTTGCCGAGCAAGAGCTTTGTGGGAAAGGTAGTAAAGGTCTCAAATGACAGGGTGAGTTCAGTGATTAAAGCAAATAATAGCCCGGACATTCAATTGAAGTTTTACAATAAGCAATTATCAGATAAGTTGCTGAATAAACTTTATGTTGATTGACTAAGAGTATAATCAGTGCTTTTAATTCTGCTCAGTCGGACACTCATGTTTTTACCATTTATTGCAACATTATACACGTCTTGAGAATGGGGGCGTGTCTCCTGTGCTGCTTCAGAAACAAATCTGACCAAGATTCTGACTGTCCCCCAACAGAGTCTGGGATACACAACATATGAATGAACACAGAGAGAGAAACATTCTGCATTAACATAAATCAAAAGGCTGCTGTAGGATGAGGCTGGGGAGGTGGAGGGAGTTCACCCTTCGGTGTAGCGGACAGTCGTATATGCAGAGGGAATCGGCATCAAAATGATTATATGGCCCGGGGTAACGTCATGGTCATGTAGATGGTTGACAAGCAGGGTTTCATTTCTAGTAGGCCTAGATTATTTTTAATTTCACTATTTTAATACTGCTTCATTCTCCACCTTGTTTTAGTGTTTACTCACTACTTGAATCTGCTCCCTTTCTTGTTTCTCCACACTCACACACACACACACGCGCACACACACGCACACGCACACACCTCTGGTCTTTTACTACAAACAAACCAGCTTGCCCCACCTCTTTCTTTCTCTCTCTCCCTGTATGTGTCTGCTCTTCTGACTTTCTCCATCAGCACTATGTTTTATAAAGCTGCAGGAAAGAGACAGAACTCGTCTTTGGGATTTTTCCACACGCAATTTTGTTTTCAGCAGCCAATACTCCACATGTGGACGAGGCTTGTTAATGTTGTAGCCTATTGAAACGATCAAAACCAGCGAGGTACCGAATGACTTCTGCACTGGTGCTAAAATGGGTGTCCAAATATAGCTGGGCGGCCCACCCACATAAAGTCTCTATGTGGGGAAACACTGCCCTCAGTGTAGGAGTCCAGCATTGAGGCCTGTAACATTCTCTTGGTGTAATCCACACATGCACATGCCCACTTGTCGAGAATATGGTGAAGGATAACTCCTCTGCCCTTTGTCCTTAGGTGTGAATGTGAGTGTGAGTGGTTGTTTGTCTCTGTGTGGCCCTGCGATGGACTTTTGCCCAATGTAAGCTGGGATTGGCTCCAGCCCCCCCACAACCCTGTACGCAGGATAAGCGGTTGACGATGGATGGATGGATGAGTTGTGTGTCAGAATGATGATGTCAGCTGAATGTCTAACAGGAGCTGTCTGTGTGTGTCGCCCTCTACAGGCCCCACATTGCCCAGACAGGGCCCCCAGGTTCAGAATGGCCCCACACCGGAGGAGATGGACCTGCAGAGAAGGTAAGGACCACACAAACACTAAGAAGACAGAACCTCGGCCTGTAAATAGCCTACCTTAACGTTTGGGACAACAGTATGACCACTGTCTCGGGATATAAATGAAAACTGTTTCTCTATCTCTCTCTCTTCTTCCATTTCTATTTTATTTCTTAATTAATCATATTTTAAAAAAAACTTTCACAAGTGCACTCAGACAAAACCTTGCACACTTTACGGTTGTTTTTCTTCCCCATACAAGGCCACTCTTTCCCTCAAGTAATAACGAGGCTCTGGACCAGCTAGAAATACTTGCATACATACACACAGAGCCGTGTAAATGAAGTCCAGCTGTTGGCCAAGGTTTAGAACCTGTTCACTAGAAAGCTTGTTCAAGGATTTAATTAAAATGAACACAGGAACATGGACACACTGAAGTGTATGGACACTGACAAACACACAGGCTTAAATTTACAGAAAGTGGCACGTCATGGTCATTTTAAATAGAATGGGGATGGTGCAGCATTTTATATTCAACCTCCCAACACATGACCACACACACAGACGTAAACATCTAACTTTAGGATCAGTTACATGAGCCAAACAATGATGGCCCCTTTGGGTTACCGGTTCAGATTAAGGGCAGCTGCTGCACACCACATTGTTATGAAAGGCAACTGGCGGGACAACTTAATGGCGTCTAAACATCAGTGTCCGCCATGCAAACAAGTGACAAATGAAATGGAAAAACTGGAATAAAAGAGGGGAGAAACAGAATGAATGCAGATGCAGGAGCCGGCTCACTGAATTCCCTGATGAAGCTAGCCTTAGCTGATCTGGAGCAAGGCACCAGGGGCAGAGGATAGGTTCTCTCTAGGATGAGCAATGTTAAAATATGGATTATTCTAAATCCCAACATGTTCATTCTGTCATCCTTCAGACACACAGTCTCTCTTTGCTCTGTTTGGCTCCCTCTCTCGCTCAGTCATTCATACACACACACGAGTAGTAAAGCATTCTTCAGGTGTGAGTCAGTGGTTCTCCTAATTCTGTTTGAGGTGAACTTGGATCTGCCAGGAATCAGACTCTGTATATCTGACAGAGCCTGATGCATCTGGCTGCCAGCACCCCCCCCCCCCCCCCTCTCCATTTCTTTTCCAATTTCTTGCTCCCCCTTTTTGCTTTCCCACTTTCACCCTTTTGTCTCTGTCTAGTCTCATTTCTCTTTCTTTTTCTCCTCACCTCTCCCCCTCAGCTTCAGTTATGCTCCATATTTAGCAGTGGATGACAGACAGACAGCGGGTGGATCAGTGACTGAGGTCATCTGCTGATACAGAGGCCAATGGCAGCCTGGTGGGAGAGCGAGTAACGCATGTGTAGGGTAGAGTGAGAATAGGATGAAAGAAGTGTGGAGGGTGATGGAGGAATGGAGTGAGGAGAAAACTGGCAGCACACTCACGTCAAGCCCTCTGCTGCTTTAAAAGGAAAGCTATCACACTGTAAGCTTTGGAAGATGTTGAAGGTCTGTTTGGCCAACAGACACTGTCAGGTGATTTTTGAGTGGCTGTTTCACATCTAATCAGTTCATTGCTGTTGGTAATCCAGTCCCTTCGGTTGGTTGTTTACTGGAAGTTTACAGACTGAGAAAAGCATCTGCACACTAACATCTGTTTGAAATAATAATTGAAACCAAATGTTTAATCATAAACCTTCTTCAAAGCATTTCAAGGATTTTAATTTGCAAGATAAATTACTTTGTAGCCTGTGTGTTTTAGCCACCTGGCTAAGCAGTAAAATGGTAAATGCCTCCTGAAGAGGAGCTCTGTTCTCACTGACACCATTCTTAGAAACCTCACTCTGTGTGGTTGAGGAGAATAAGTCTTTGTGCTGCACATTTACACTATTTGTAATTTATAAATGAAACTTGTAATCAGTGATTTCATTTGTCCAGATGTGGAAGTGCATTGTGTAAATCCAGGTGTGTCTAACTCTTCATACTTCATACTAGATCCATACCTGAAACAGTTGAGGAGGACGTTCCTGGTTTCCTTGATTCTACTGTGTGTATAATTCTGCTGGTTTTGGCTTCTCCGTCTGATCTGAATATGTAGATCATCAGTATGTCAATACATTTTGACATACTGATGATTATTACACAGCAGGAGATGAGGCTGCGCTCAAATAAAAACTCCAAGAAGGATTTATTCAGATATCTGGAAAACTCCAAAAACCCTATTGTAATGGGGGAAACTAGTGTGCTTGTAAACATACTCATTGTCAATAAGTATTATTAGATAATTGTTCAGTTACAGGCACAAATTGTTTATGTATTTATTTATTCAATCTGTGGTTACACACTTATAACCCCAGATCCCACAAATATGGTATAAGATAATACTAATCAAGAATCTAAAATATTTGTCTGCATGTCAGTGCACTCTAAAAACATATAGTAACAGTTTCCCTGAGATTTTCCATTACAATTTTCGACGCACAAAGCTTAATGCACAACGCTGAAAATGTTTGTCAGATAATTTAGAACTTGCCCTTTGACAACAATAGTGGGTTCACTCACCATGACAGCTAATGTTCTACCTGTGTCTTACTTCATTTAGTTACAATGCTTTTTACCAAGAATGTGTGTCACAGCCTGAAAGAGAGACGGAAGGAGAGAGAGAGAGAGAGAGAGAGAGAGAAAGGGGTTAATTGGAGATATGGATGAGTGTTTACCATTGGGAGTGAGAGTGATGTTCCACCTCTCGCATTTCCTTTCTGCCTCATTAAATAAGGTCATCTAACCAATGAATGGACCATCTCATTCTTCAGACATAGATGGATGAAGAAGTAGAGCAGGCTGGCTACGATGCTTCAGCGATGATGGATTGATGGAAATATTCATTGCATGTGTGAGTGGATTTGGGGATGGCTCAGAGAAAGATTGCGGATAAACCACCTGTTAAGAAATGCAGGGTGCTACCCTCAGATTAAAAAGACATGAGCTGGAAATAATAGGCTGTGGTATAAATAGCTGGGTGTTGCGTGGGAGTGTGTTGGGATGGAGAGGAAATGTGTTGCATCGTCTTGAATGAAAGTGAGGATGGAGAAATGCTAAGCAAATAGAGGAAAAGGATGTGAATATGTGTTAGCTGTGAGCATTTAGCTGCTGGTATTTAACACTCAGAAAATGAAAACACCAGCAGCTGGCGATGGCAACATGTGTTCTGCTGTGCGCATTGTCATGAACACGTGTTGACATCCGCATATATTCTCAAATGACAGTTGGGGTTTTGGATGTGACTACACAAATGGCTCTAAAACCAATATGTTCACTTTGCTTTGATAACAAGATTGGGGTCTTATGTTAGTGGGACACATGTCACACGCAGTGTGTATGCATGTGGGTGTATATATTGCACACTTGGACTAGATCTTCACTAGAGTAGGTCCATATGGTCTATCTGGGCTCAAATCCATTCAGACAACATTTCCTGGTTCTGTAAGCCAATCAGGCGAGCCGCTGAGTCCAGCTGGCAAACAGATTTCACCAGACTTCAGTGTCTCTGGAGATTTAGCACATTTGTCACTTGTGGCAAAGTGGCAAAACCAGAATGTGACATAATATTTGCTCAAGGAAAAATAAACCTATATACCGAAGGCTATCTAATTCAATCTACTAACATGGCAATGTTGCAGTATGAAAGATCTCAATATTGCAGTGTTATAGTATTTTGGCTCAATGATACGCCATGTTTCTATGTACAGGTAATTAAATATATAGGAATATATAAATTAAAACCACCCACTGTTTTTTACACATATTTATAACATACAAAAATCACCAGTTTGTTTCAACAACACAAAAAAAGAAAAAACATATGTGTTAGAAATAGTAGAGACCATTGTGGTGTGTTAGGGCCTGTCATGAAGAGCTCTAGATAAGTGTTACAGCTGGTTGGCATGTGGGGGGAAAAATGTGTTATGTCTCTATTGAAGAACCTGTAGTGGGTTGATGTTGGAAAAGGGAAGGATGGCAGCTCACAGAGCAGCATGGAAGTGTGACTGCAATATAGACACCTGTCAACACTGATCCCTCTACATTCTCACTTTCTTTCAATTTCCTTGTATTAGGTGTTTTTTTATTTTTTGCTTTCCATTTGGCGTTTATCTATTTTTTTCTCATACTCCTTTTATCCTTTACGAGTTTGCATTTAGTTTCTAATATCATCTGCTGATGCCTCTCAACACATATTCAGTGCTGTTCCTTGAGTCATTGGGTTTTGGGTCATTCAGCATCATACACCCTCCTCCAGGTGACCCAACTGGGGCTAATCAGACCCCAGCTTGTGTCCAGATGGCAAGCTACTACTCACCCTATGAGTCTACTCTCCTGAGTCACAGCCATCTTGAGGCTGTCTCTGCCACTTCAGTGGTATTACAGATTACTCTTCTCATCCTCTCTCCCTCAATGCCAAAATGTCTGTAATCTCAGGTTAGAGAGCTGGCTGCGAAACCCCTACACCCAACCTCTACTGGGAGACACCTTGCTCTCCATCTGGCAAGTCCTGCGTACTTGTAGAGCTTCCTTTCAAAGGTTGCTTGGTGAGCTGAGACACGAGGACAATGTCCAGTGGCAGTGATGTGGTTGGGGAACTTCAGATGGCATTTGAGGTCTGCCAACAGCTGACAGTCTCTTGCAGAGACCCTGGTGCCTGCAGATGTTTTTACGCCAGGTTTTGACTGTTCCCCAGCTCGCACAAAGGCAATGGACTGCTTGGATGGGCAGGAGTGCTTTTCCTACTCTACTCCTTAGCTGATACCGTCAGCGATGGTCCTCAGGACCTGATCGTGCCTCAATCAGTACCATCCCTCTCCAAGTGCCTTCAGGCAACAGCTGAGAAATGCTACAGGGTGCCTCACACTGGTGTCTCTGCTTTGCCCCATGTGTGCAGATTTAATGGGCTGGGAAGCACATTGGACATTTGATGCGATGTGGCTCGGCTTTTCATAGCGCAGTGCAGGTCACCTTCCTCTCGATCGCACAATCCCTTCTAGTCTTAGCTCCCTGTTGCCTTATGCTTTGCACCTTGCAGGTACTCCTTTGCTCCACACCTGTTCTAACTTACTCCTGTCTACCTACTCCACGCCTTTTCTGTTGATATGGGGAGCTAAAAAAGATCCTAGGCCAACTGGGGCTAGTGTCACCACTCCCACCTGCTTCTTTCGATGCAGCTTTGCTGCTTGCTCTGCCCTCCATTTCCTGCCAGTCCACAATTTAGTCCCTGCTTTTGCCACCTTTGGATTGTTGATGTCTCTGTACTGCACACTTGTCTGGCTCTTGTTACTTGAAACTCCTCCTTCAATGACAAGGGCAGTTGTAATTAGGGCTGTCGCCATGAAGTAAATTCCCCTGTGGTACTATGTTTGGGTTTAACAGCGTAGTATTATCACTTTTTTCATCAATGAAGTAATTTGGTGCCATATAGCACAGTAAGAGTGTCTGTTGACTATACCTCAGTGCACAGCGAGCCACTAACAGCAGCTTTATGGTTGGAGCAAGCTAGCTGGTGGGTGCTAGTCAACAACATTGCCAAGCAAACTCCTTTTTGTAGTTTGACTGTGTCTTTTTCAGACATAGATGTATATCGTTACCTTCAGCGCATGTCTATCAAGTCAATTTACATACCGCAGCAACACACACACACACACCAACACACACAGCGGTGCAGAGCAGAATGGGCTTCCACAACTAACCACTGCGCTGTAGTAACCATAGACCATATATAAGGAGTGGATGTAGTCATTGTGACGTAACCCGCTGGTTTGTGGACTGCCGTTTCGAAGCCTCAAATTTGCCGCCATGTTGAGTTTTTGCAACCAGCAGCACTGGACGTGACCATATTTGAATGAGACGGTGGAAGCTAAGCAAGCTAGCTAGCTCCAAACTAATAGTCCACTTGGACTCTTGGAGTCTTGGACAATCCACTGATTTCAGCCAGCCATCCAACGCAGTGCAGGTCGACTGGATGAATGCTGTATCCCTCAGAGAGCTGTCAAAACCAGAACTTGTCCTCTAACTTTTCATCAGAGTCTCGAGCTCCTGCAGAATTGACTAGCAGCCTGGGACTCATTCTGTGGTGACTGTGTGGTCATCTGTAAAAGCCCTGTGGGCTGGTTGGCATCGAACGGATTTCGTTGTGTTCCCTATACACTCCAGTTCAGCGGACATTGTGAGCATGTTCATGGCAAGAGCGAACAGTATCTCAGACATACTGCACCCTGTGATGATGACAATTTCTACCTCGTCCCACCTGGATGTAATTGTCCCTGAAGAGGCTCTCATCCTGAAGTTGGTGTGGAAGTCGGAGATGTGGTTTCTGGGGATGTTGTGTTTTGCCATAAGCATTTGCCAGGTTGAGCCACACCACTGATAGATTGCCCTTGACTCCCAATGAGCTGTGTCACCACGCCAGTGTGTTTAAGTCAGCCTGACATTCCTGCAATACCACCCTTCTGGACTGATGTGTCTATATCTTGCTGTGAGCAGGCCAGACTGAGGACCTTGATCTTATTACTCAGGATGCACATCAGCTGAGACAAGCCAATGCACTCCTCTTCTCCTGCCCGCTAGTAATGGGACTTTAGCGTTTTCACCTCCTGCTTGATGTTGTTTTCCTCTCCGATCTATGGTTCTAAGAGTTAAGAGTTTTGTAGCTTCTCTTCTGCTCTTCTCCAAACCGAGCTACAATGATTGTTGTCATGGCTTGCAGCTCCCTGTTGGTCTTGCCCTTAACCGTTGCCTCCAGAATTTGGTAAACATCCTTGTCAAACTGGCCACTTGGTCCATCTCCTCTCAGACTTGTTGTTAGAGGGAGTCATTTGCAACAGTTCCGGGCACTGCGGTGCCCCTCCTACATCTTACCACGTTGGATTTCTGTGCGTTGTGTTGCTCCTGCTCCCACCAAGCACTTTATCCTCATATTGTGGATCTTCAAGCCATGTTTTTTCCTGCAGTTACTGTTGTCTCTGTCTGACTGCTCATAATTTTTTTAGCTAATAAATACCACTCCTAAGTATTAACTGAAATGATTAACTGGTATTGATACTGATTTGCATTATGTCAACGCAGCTATCCTTGTTTGTTTCTTGGCTCTTGATTTCGACAATAAGCCATTTGATGTTTCAAATGTTAGCCCAAATCTTCTCTGACTCTTCCTCAGAGTGTCTTGAACTGTGTCATAGTAAGTTGTTGCAAAGAGCAAAGGAATATGTGTGCATGTGCATGTATGTCTTTGAATGTGTGGGGATCCAGGCTGTGCCGCCGCCCACACTGCCTTAGCAACGGTTTCCCCGGCAACTCTTGTCAGGAGGCAAGTGAGACGCCAGTTAAACCGTGCAGCAGGCTTTTCACAGCTTTGAATCCTGTGACGTTTCCCTGCAATGCAGAGAGGGACATGGACGGAAGAGAAACCTGTTTTGAGTTCAGAAATATGTAAAAAGCACAGACAGGTGGTTATTGCATTGGTTCCCTGGAGGTGACAAAATAAATGAAATAAAGCTGTTTGTCAATAGTTCATATTTACATTGTCAGCTCTGGAAATTAAGATTGGACAAAAGGTTTTGAAAGTATATAAATAGATCACTCAAATCTGTCTCCCTGTAGGCTTGAAAAGTGTCTGTAAAGAGTTTGTCTATCCAAAGCCTCCATCCATATGCTCAGTATATTTCAATCATTGTTTTGCCATGTTATGCCAAAATACAGTTAAATACACTGTTCCTGTGTTCTGCTAGCCTTGACGCTAGGAGGCGCAGTCAGAAGAAAAATATCTAGCTATACTTCAGCAAAACTGTGAGTGTGTGGAACATACTGAACAAAGAGATGGACAACAAAGAAACATTTTCATATCTTTATCTGCTGTAAAACTGATCATTGTTGGACATTGTAACTGACATGAATCTAGCTGACCACAGTCACTCTTTAACAAGCTTTTTACAGCCATCTGTCAAACCAACTGATGGTTACTGCTGTGTAGTATAGAGTATTTACTTAACAGGCTTTCATGTACACTGATACTGATCACCTCAGAGTGTCTCTTAAACTTTTTCCCACCTTTGGAATCTGGGGGAAAAATCAAATCTCCTTGTCCCTCAAAATGTCAAGTTTTTATACCAGTGTCAATGTTAGGGAAAGATGAGTATTATTGAAGTTTAATTTATTATTATCAACAACATGATAAGAACAAGATTTTTTTAAACACTTCTAATATATTGACAGTGAACTTGAGTTCAAAATTTACTTTTTCATATTTTGGATGCGACATACTGTTTGCTCAGTGAGTATTTATTTTCTTCTCTAAGTAAAAAGTCTGTCCATCTTGTACTTTACATTTTGTTTTGCTTTCTGAGAAAACCTTGATATTCTGACTTTTTATCAGAGAAAATTAATTTATAGACCTTTTCCACAGCAGACACTGTGACTTGTCATCTGTAGCGAGGAAAGCCCAGGTGGATCTAATAACTTTAATGTTGGCTCCCTCCCAGCAATTATTGCAGTGCTGTGCAGCAATTAGTGATGTTATTAGTTTAATCTGTGTTTGACAAGTCAACATGTCTGCTGTGAAAAAAGGTTTAATCAGCTTTAGTTTCACTCACTCCCGTCTGGTCATGTGTAGCAAAACCTAGGGTTTAAATGTTCCCGAAGTGAAGTAGAAACTACTACAACCTTAAATAACTGACACTTTTTTGCTTCAGTCATTTTGTGAAAGTGACTGCAAGAGGGTTGATTCTTGTGTTCATGAACACATGTTGTGTTCTGGCTTGTGTGAGCAGTGAGGACTCGTGTAAGTGCCATTCTTAATGAAAGTGTTTTGTACTTGTAAGGTTTTGGCTGTGAAAGAAGCTGCTCTCACTGCACAGGAATGTGTGTGCTGAGAAGGTGAGCATTACTATGACATGAACTATGTACTGAACTCATAGGTGACCCCTGAGGAACGACTAGCTCACTGTCCCCCTGTGAGTCGCCTGCATGTATAGACGTTCATTCAACGCCAATACAGGCTTTTAACTACAACAAAGGAAACAACATGCAGCTAGATGTCAGTACAGCTGAGGTTGCCTGTCTACTCTAATTAGGACAGATTCAGCCAGTACACCCTCTTACCAAGGGGTGAAATGAGGAACAGATTAAGCAACACACAAGACCGATTACACTGACTCTTTACAGTAGCTCAGATTTCTTTGTTGAATTTGCTCCTACAACAGAAGGACATGGTTGGAGGACATGGATGCTTAGATGTTTAGGAGACTAAAAGGTAACTGGTTGGCCATCTAGAAATGTCCCAGTACAGGATACTGAACTGAAAACGGTTCACTTGCTCTAAGAAATTCTAATATCACTCTGGTTTTAAGAGTGGCCACTCTACTGAAATGGCTCTTTTGCCTGCAACAGAAGCCCTAAGGTCAGCTAAAGCTGTAGCCCAGTCCTCGGTTCTTATCCTGCACTTTTTCTTTTAAGGTCATTTCCTTGGTCGTGTTGGTAGTATTGTTATTAGTTTCCCATCGGGCATCGAGGGAACTCTGACAAGATATTCTTTCTGTGAGGCTGTGAACTCCTCTGTCATACTTTTAAAAAACTTGTTCTTTAACCTGTGGCATTGTCCTATTAGTTAGTGAATAAGATAATTACCATCTTGGTAGAAGCTTGACTCAGTGAAGTGTTATCCTGTTGCGGTTGCACTTTAATAGCTAGATGCATGGTTACACTAATCTCTGTAAACTGTAGACTAGTTATTCTCAACAGACTTTTAGCGTGTGAACATGAAATCTGATTGGAGTCACACACAATCTGAAATTGGCAAGCAGTTTCTCTCAACAAATAACTTTCTTTAAGAACAACAACATTGGACATTTTACTAAAACATTATATATTTTTTAGCCTGGCATCGGAAGATTAATTTTCGAATGTGTATTAGTCTGGAACCTCTCAGTTCATTTTTGATTTTCAAGGGCCTTATCAACGGGCGCAGACCAAAATGCCTCTGGACAGAATTGGATGGCCCTACAATCGGTCAAAGTAGAAAAACGTGTGACGTATCGCTGAGCAACACATGCAGGTTGGGGCGGTGCTTGGTGTGTTTTCAAGCAGGAAAAAAATGCCTCAAATTAAAGCTAAATAGTACACTAAATTGTGTTTCTGAAAACATTTGATTCATATTTGGTCAGCACTGCCTAGTTTGATCTGATTTTTGTAAGCCTGGTGCATTGCACTGGACAGACTGCAGAATGGACGCAGGTCCAGATCTGCAACCAATCAGAGCAGTGAAATGTGTGAATTTTCAAATCTGGATCGGTGACGCTCCCCTGTCAGTCATTGTATCAAACTTGCCGCTCCTTATTAGAGAAACGGTTGGCAAATGAAACATGAGCTCTGCAGGTTCATCTGGTTCCCAGGCTAATATTTAAATAATACATAGTGACTCACACAAATAAACTAATGTCTTAAGAATGGTGTTTCCAGCTCTCAGTAAGACAAACTGCATGCTTTTTTTGTTTTTGGAATAGATGACATACTCTTTATTTTATTACCACTATTGTCAAGACACTTTGCTTCAACTTGCACAACTAAATCTGTACTACTGCACTATGGTCCTTAAATGATGATGCTGAGACAGCAACATTTTCATATTTAAAATCATTAAGCTCTGGAAATGAGTTCTGACAGCTAAAGCTCCTCTAGACTTTGCTCTAAGTAAATGATAGGTGTGTCTTGCCTGTAGTTGCATCACCACCAGTCTCCTGTGACACTCAAAGTCGAGGTTCTATTTTGTGCATGCATGTGTGTCTTCTTGCTTGCAATCGTTTAGCAGACTTGATAAGTGTACTTACTTTAAGTTTTAATCTCTGAAAAAGTAATTCTGTAATGTATTGAGGAAATTGACTTTGTGTGTGTGTATGTGTGCACGTGTGTGCGTGTGCACACACCTCTGCTGCCTTAGTTACTTGACTGCCATATTTAAACCACTTGCCATGTTTGTAATATAGATGTATATGTATGTGTAGGTGTGTGTTCTCCCTTGGGTGCCTCAACCATTTAAACCAGTTTAGACAACAGCTGTCTCGCTAATCAGAACAATAAACATCTTTTTGATCCACTAGCCACTTCTCCAGCTTCTCTCACTGTTTAACAAACCACCTATGGGTTTTGAACAGAAAAGATGGCGGGTTACCTGCCAACGTAGCTGGTAGACAAATTGTACCAGCTGTACCAGCTACAGCTGGCCAGCATTTGGCTGCTGGCTGCTGGTAGTTTAGCCCTCTTGCATAGAGCAATATGAAGAAAAGTGGAACCCCTCTGATCTGCCTGATTACAATGATTTTATCACCATCACTTCATGAGCTGTATTTAATGATGAAGATGTTCTGCTGCTTTTACAGCGCAGAGGATCCCACAGGGACACATTTTCTATCAGAGAGAATGTATTATGGTAGATGAGGGAAGCCCCCAGAGGAGACTGTAAAATCCTAAGAGACATGACCCTGCCACACTCCCATCGGTTCTAAATCAAGGTTACTCCTGTGGTCCTGTACATGAGTGTAAATACACTGAGATACTGTGGGAACTGGGTCAGTTTGTGTGTATGTATACGATGGGGCAGCCTTCCAGGGGGATCCTTGTATATTGGGTCAGGTGTGTGACCCTATGTTAAATTTCTTTCCTCAATTTATTCATGTCTTTCTTTTCTTTTCTGACTGTCTTTCCATCCTCCTCTGTGATCTCTCACTCTGTCCATGGGGAAAGAATGCAGACTTAGAAGCTACACTCACTCCTGTATTGAAATGATATGGGAGTAAAGTAGATTGAGGTGTAGCAGACATAAATAGAGAATTTCTAAACATCTCCTTCACACCCGTACCTTGCATCTTATAGCTCAGGATAATCCTCTGACATAGATAGGTGGCACTGAGCCCCTGCGCTCTTTGCAGCCATGTAACAGCTACACTCTGCAGGTTTGAAGGGAATTAGCTTAAGTGCTGTTTATATTCACTTTAATAGATATAATGCAACTGCACACTGCTTTTGGTTAATGTGCTGATTAAATCTTTTTTCTCTGGATGAAAGTGTGTAAAGGGGGGCACAGAGAAGACTTTTAAAACACATTCGCACACATTCAAGGACTGACCCCCACAGATTTGTCATCATCTTTGTTCGGATTTCCATCATTAACCACCTCATTGTGTTCAAATTGGACAAAACTAATTTGTGATGTCCGGGAGGACTCTGAAGGGAACCTTTAGACCATGGTGGCAGTTTCTGAAACCAGAATATCGAATTTGTGCAAAGTCAAAGTTGACTGGCTGGAGCTGAGGAGGAGTAATAGGCCACCACCACAGCTGACCGTGTCAGACTAATACTTTCTTTTAAAGTATTAAGAAAGCATACGTCATGAGTCACGAGTGCCTTACAACAACATTAACATACAAGAACAAAAGACAGAAGAGCCTCACGAAGAAGAAGTGAACTAAAAATCACAGCAGGTAATAAAAATGCATAATAATTACACATCAAACATGTATAAATACACATAATAAAATACACGAAAAGGTAAACAGTATGTGGTAGAAGTACACAATAAATGCATAGCACTTAATGCAATACTCAAAAAATACATACAATGCAGACCTGGTTCATACCTGTCTAAACAGGTGTGTCTTTTGAATACATCCACAGAATCAGCAGACCATAATGGTGCGGGCAGAGCATTCCCAAGCCCCAGCCTCAAAAGCCTGATCACCACAGTTCCTCAGACGAGTGTGTGGGACAGACAGCAAATTTAGCTTATTGACCTTCTGTGCAGGACTCGGACCATGCAGTGCTCTGCAAGTAATAGTGAGAATCTTGAACTGGATCCTATATAATGAGACAGGGAGCCAGTGAAAAGATCTGAGTATAGGGGTGACGTTAGTGATGTCTGTTTGTTTTGGTGAGTAGCACACGGCAGCATCTGCAGACGATCAAGGGCAGACTTGCTAAGTGAGTCTATGTGAGCTGAAATAAATGGATCTCTAGTTCAGCTGGGACCAGAGGTGAAAATGAAAATGGGGCACCACTTCCATGGCACTAACGCAGGATTGGGGGAAGTCAATAGGCTGTCCTGAGGGGCAATCTAGCCAACTTTAAGGGGGACCTGGGGGCAATCAAGTACCCCTCTAGTGAGTCACATGCAAAATGTAGCATGGGAGTGTCGTTTTGTGGGCACAGAAATGTCCTGGTGACGCGAAAATATGATCAGATTCATGGTGGGATTGGGATAGTATATCTACGGGGCCTGGTAGTAGTGATGAAAATTCTGGGAGGAAAGAATAGGTGCGGATTGGTAATAACAGTACAGACCTTTAGTCCAAGGAAGACCCTCAGACCAGTGCTGTTCCAGAGGAATTAGGACTAATATATGTGGATGGAATTAATCTTGTTTGTTTGTTTGTTTGTTTGTTTGTTTGTTTAAGGATTCCAAAAGCAACTAGTAGGACTGAGTATGTTTTCTTGGTAAAAATGTCGATACTAGTACCAATACCAAGTAAATACTTTTTGGGAATAATAAACAAGTTTTACATTTTCATTCAGCAAAATACACCAAACTGATGAATGGATGAGTGATGAAGTACTTTCTCAAATTAAATGGTTATATTAGATCAAATAATAAGTAAACAATTGCATTAGATGCAAACTCAATGTCATGGACACATTGTTGGTCAGTACTCAAGAGGTTCATTCCCAAACGCTGTAAATAAGTAACTTTTAAAAATTTAAATGTGATACAGAAAGCCACTTTTTGAACCAGGAATAATCAACTTTGAATTAATTGCAATGTTCTCTCTATTTCGTAATCGCTAGTCCTGGTTTATTTTACACCCTGCCTGGGAAACTGGCCCAGTATGTGCCAACTCTCAACTGATGACCTCATTTGCACAGACTAGAATTGGGCATTAAACCTGTTGTGCTTTCCAGGAAGCATGAAGGTTTCTCACAGCAGTCGTGTGTGTGTATGTGTGTGTGAACCTGCTGGTCTAAACATGCCTTGAGTTGTGTGTGTGTGTCACCAGTGTAGATGGAAGGAAAGGGAGGGAGTGTTTACATTAAGCAACATTTATGGTGATGATTGACTTTTAGCCGTGAGTTAGCTTTCAGCAGAACAGGATGGGTGAGGGCAGACGACCGGTAAGGATTTGACGTGTGTGTGTGTGTGTGTGTGTGTGAGTGTGAGAGAGAGAGAGTGCGTGTTGGCATGCAGCTCTATTTCCCACCATCTCTCTCCTTGCTTGTGTAATTTATGAATGTAAAGCTTGCTCATTTACAGCCAGTGCAATTTATGACCAAGTAAATCATAGAATGTGACAAGACAGTTGAAGCTTTCCAATTATATGAAAGATTTCCTTGGAACCTTGTTTGTGTGAACCTGACAGATTACAACCTCCCACAGTTTGTATCTGCTCTCCCCCTCACATTTGAGCTCTCTCTTATTCCCCCTATTCATACCAACACACACACCCTCCCTGTACTATTTATTTGTTCATAGAAATCCTTCACACTCTCTGTCAGTTGCTGTGATGAAGGGCGTTTTGTGTAGCTTTCCATTTATACATCTACAAGACGGTTGTATACGTGTTAATGTGAGTGTGGACCAGTATATTTCTTTTACACATCCTGTTGATATGCTGAGTTTATCTTCAATGGCTTGAATATAGTATTCTGTTTTATTTTTAATGCTTTTCCATAAAGCACATCTGACTATCCTCTCTTTAAGTTCTGTTGCTGTTGATTCTTTTCTGCTATTTTAAGTCTATACTCACATTTTTGTTCAGTCTTTACTACACCTCTCCACGGAGTAGTCTGTTGCATATATAACCTTTGTTGGCAGTTATATGTCCTGTTTTTTATTTGATATTCGTGTCCAAAACTGCTCTAACAACAGCCCGTTTCCCCACAGGGGCCGTTGCCGTTTTTTCATCACATCTTAGATATAGTAAATGGGAAATGGCTGCCTTTCTCTGTTACGATTCAAATAATTTGCACATGCATGCACACACACACAAGGACACACTCACAAACACTGCTTACTTGGTCTATTCTTGTGTTCCCCTCCACTGCTGCTGCAGCCTCACACATGCACCAGTCCTTCTACTGCTGCCGTCTGCTGACACCTAGAGACCAAACGTGGATCTGCAGGTTAATTTGGAGCGTATACCTACAGGGAAACCTCCCACATAACACATACTTCAGGATCATTAACATCATATGTAATGATTTAGCATCAGATTAGAGAAAAAAAAACTTTGCCTGTCTTTCTTGAATTTATTCTGTCAGACACAGGGTTGGCTCATTGCAGCAGTATGCAGCCAGGCCAAGTCCAGACAGTCCAATTCAATGTGTGTGTTTTGATGTGCTCAAATTTTAGTTAAGCTGGCTGTGGTTTCATAACAACATGGCTATTGTGCCTAAGAGCATTCATTATATAATGACATGTCTTATGTAATGACAACGGGGGGAGGGGGTCAAGGCCCCACACTAATTTACTCCTTTTTACAAATTCTGCCTGTCTTTATTTTAAAATGTTCTCCACGTTTTTACCTTCCTACCTCCCTTACCTCTTCTACCATGTCAAGTAATGACTTAGGGATCTGGTCTAGAATAAACTGGTCAAGGACATGTCATATTGTGGAATTTCAGAAGAGACAATAGATACATTTGAAATGTTGTGAATTTTGCATTAACATGTTTTCTCCTTCCCTTTCTTTTCTTTTTCTTTCTCCTCCTCTTCTCTCCTCTCCTCTCCTCCTCCAGGCAGCTTCAGGAGCTGCAGAGACAGAAGGAGATGGAGCGTGAGCATCAAGAGCGGGAGCGTCAGGAGCGGGAGCGCCTGGAGCGAGAGATGCTGGAGCGTGAACGCCAGGAACAGGAGCGTCAGGAGAGGGAGGCGCAGGCGGAGCGGGAGCGACTGAGCGACTGGAGCGGGAGCGCCAGGAGCAGCAGGAGCGCGCTGAGCGTGAGCTGATGGAGAGGGAGAAGGCAGAGAGAGAGCGGCTTGAGAGGGAGCAGCAGGAGCAGTTGGACAGAGAGCAGCAGGACTGGGAGAGAGGGAGACGCATCTCCAACGCCGGTGAGTGATGCACTTTGGTTTCCTGCTTGCTGTATACACACAAATGATGTACATAGCTTTGCTTATTTTTAATATCTTACAAATTGAAAATGTTCTTGCTACTTTGAACAGTAGATCAATACAGGTTGTCTTCAGAAGAGCATTGCTGGCATGGGGTCATATAAGAATAGTAGCCTCACTGAAAAGTTTTGAACAGAGATAATCTTTTGTGTTCCACTGTGTGAAGTTGACTGAGTTGAATTTGAATCCTTGTTCACTAAATCTTTCTATTAGCTAGCATAGCTCCTCTGCAGCTGAATGAGAATCTCATACTCATTCTAGTTAAAACGCTGAAGTTGCAGATGAACATGCTTCCAATAAAGGCAGCTCTTCTCTAAAAGTCCAAAAATGGCACTGGATGCAGGACTTGAAGCACTGGAGAGCGGCCCCTACACTATTCCCACACACACAACTTCGGTCACTACACACACATCTAAAGACATGCTGCCTTAGAATGCGAGGTTTCCTGCAAATCCTTCCTAAAGTATCCCCAGTTTATTAATTTTGATAATTATCCCTGTCAGTGAACCTAAAATATCTGAAGCCTGGAGCGTAAAAAGCTCATTTAGAATTAGGGCTACACAATATTCATTTTCACTGAAAAAAAGCTGGATCTGTCTATAGCCTATATGTCTATAGCACAAGATTTGTAGGCTGGGTATCTCTGTAGCACTACAGTACTTAGTACTTATCATAATGCTGTTTTGTCATACATTTTACCTTCATCAAAATTATTGCAGCTTCTGTGATTTGGATATTGCACTTTCGAAAATACTTAAATTAATTGTGCAGCCCTATTTTGAATACATTTAATGTACACTCACTCAAAGCTCAATCTCAGTCAAATTTTTAAAAATGGGCAAAAATATTTGTATTTCATTATCATTCACACTTAAATCCAGCAGCAGAGACATGGTGGGGCCACAGGTGGAACACACTCTGATTATAACTGGAGTTTGAATGGATCAGGGTTTGTTTGAAGGGAAATCTGCTACACTTAAGGACTGGGTCAGTAGGGAAAGCAGCGTTGTGTGGCACGCTTCAGTGCCACGCTCGGCCTATTAACATATGCATGCATAAACACACACACACACACACTTAGGCAGTCTCAGTTGTGTTACTCAAAGGCTAAAAATACATCATCAGGGAGAATGCTGGCTAAACCCCCAGGGCTGAATGTGTGTGTTTGCGTGTACGTGCATGCATGTTAATGCCCCAGAATGAGAAGGAGGAGTTATTTCACATGCCATACACAATAAACACATTGGATCATACTGGAAAGCAGGAGTGTGTATGTGCACACGCACACACACACACACACACACACATTCAGTATGTTGGGTTTGTTGTGATTTTAACATTTAACGCCTTCTAGTCCTGTTCCTGTGTTTGTGCTTTGTGTGTATGTATCTATTAAACTTGCAGTGATTACTATCACTCGCTTTATACAGTCAAAGAAGTGTTTGCTTCTAACGTCTGATCATTTTAATTGCCTCGGTAACAGTTTATTTTTGGCCCATAATGGTGAGAAATGATGTCTGCCATATCCTGTGTTACACACACACTCACCACTTCTGCACAGCAGCGTGTATCTAAAACTTCACTTTATTTTTCAGAATGTTTAAATGTATATTCTGTAAGTGTTTTCGGAGTATATGTTGTGGATATTAATTGGCAACATAAAGGTGTATATTTTGTTAAGGTGGTCGGGTGGATCTGCTTGACAACCAGACTTTTTTTTTTTTTTTTTGCCATTAATACTTTTTGTATGTTTAAGTTGTGCAGTTAATTTGGTACAGAGGAGCTTGGCTTCAGTATGGCTTTGTCGTCTTCTCGTGTGTGCATGTGCGCTTAATATTCTTGTGTGAACGTGTCTAGCTCTGCGTGTAATCATTGTGCTCTGGTCATGTGTTGATTATTATGGAATGGCAGAGCAAAGCTGGGGCCTCTCAGTCATGTGACCCGCCCAGAGCTACAGAGAGAGAGATTTTGGCAATATTGTTGTTCATTCATGCCAATAAAGCGAATTTGAATTGAGAGAGAGAATGAAAGAAGAGGGGACGGTAGAATGATGCTGAAAGATGGAAACGGTCGATGTTAAGCTAAAGCAGAAGAGGATTAGGGAAAAAGGGAAGGAGATAGTGTAGTGCCGTGGTGTAGAGCAGTGGGTTGCCTGAAGGTGAAAAGGTTGTTTGAAGCCAGAAGTAAAGCTGAAGGTGAGAAAGCGTGTGTTTGAAGCTGCCAGAAGTAATAGCATGAGCTGTCAGTTGGGAGAAGAAAAAAGAAGTTACACAGAGGAAAAGTTGGAAAAGAACCAGACAGTCTTACAAATCCATCAGTTTACCTGTCTTGTGACTGCTGGTTAGGTGTTCACATGAATTCCAGTTGTGTGTTTGTGTGTGTGTGTGTGTGTGTGTGTGTCTGACCCAGCACAGTCAGGCCAAGGTTGTGGTTTTTTAATAAAGAAAGTTTCTGCCATGTCTGGTAATGCATGCGTCTGAATGTGTAGATTTGAACCATCATTGTGAGTAAGTGTGTGATATATGTTCAGTCTTTGAGGTTTTCTTTGCAAAACGGGAAAAAGGGTTGAATTTAAGCCTTTCACTTCAAGCAGCGGATTAAATAAACCATACAACATAAAGTATGAGACAGAAATTGCAAAAGAATAACAAATTAACTGTAATAACAATCAATCAGTTAATAGTATGTCAGTGTTGAGGCATAGTTTCGAATGCAGTAATCAGTAAATACTGTAATACTTAAATTAATAGCCGAGTCCCAAATGGCCGCCTACCCCGTTGACTGGCCTGGTGTGGGAACACATTCTGACAAATAAACACAGGTCTCTCATTAAATGCCTGGTCTGGTTTTTCTAGAAGTTCTATGGACGTATAAAACTTCTTAAACGCCGCAGGGTCACCCGCTTTAACTGCTTCTAAGCTGCTTAGATCTTTAATACAAATATTAATATTTAAGCATATGATCAATGTGTCAGTATGGACATGCTACATATAATTAGATCGGTTAGATTCTCCACAATTCAATCCTTCAGTTCATTTAATGTAAACAACAAGCCAAAGTGTAATTCATAGAGATTTACCGGTGTAACCGACATGGTAGAAGAGATAAAAAGAAGAGGTTAAAGTGCCAACTCCCGCTCCCTTTGAAGCACTTGTTAAGTCCAAATGTGTCCGATTATTTATATTCCTTTAGTCTGTAAGGGTCCACCGATCAAAAGAATCAAAACAGCTTTTCATAAAAATGAATCCAAGTTGTTAATACTGTCATGTGAAGTCTGTCACTCTGTTGTTGGGTATGATTGTTTTCGTTACATTGCTGCCTACAAAATAAAAGTACATAAGCTGTCTGTCAGAGCTAGATCAAACAAATTAGTGTATTTGATATTATTTGATATAATATTTTTATACAAGTAATATTCAAGTTTTACGGTAGTATCAGACTGTACCCTGAGCAAAAACATTTAAATCTAGTCACGAGAAGGACTGCAGAAAAGTGTATAATTCAATCACCAGTAAAGGGAAGTGGAGCAGAAGGTGGAGAGAGGATTAACAACTTTACACCATCCCCACCTCAAACAAAACATATGCTCCATACAGCAGCGTCCAGGCTACGCAAAGCACTAGAGTAGCACATAAATAAACAATCAAGGTAATTAGTTAGAGAGAGCTAGACTCAGCTGGGATAGACACATAATGAAACAGAGGAGGGATTTAAGACGACACCACATCACCACATTTAAATGAAATGAGACCGTACGTCCTCCCACCCACTCCTTGTAAATCCCATTTAAAAACAATATGGAAAGGAGTTATTAAATAGCCTTAAGATCTGGAAAGTAGAGAGGTGGGTGTAGCTTAATTACAAAAAGAATGCCACACAATAAAAAGAGTTTAGATAGAAACAAAACCAAACAGAGCTTTAATTATTCATCCTGTAGGGAGGTGACTCAGGCAATATGGTAACCTGGCACTGGTAACCAGCCCCAACACAACCCATTGTGCTGGAGGTTTACAGAAATTACACAAGAGTAACAGTAAAGATAAGCTGAAGACACAGTAGATAATAGTCCTGTAGTCCAGCAAGCATCTTTTTGGTAGCTAGACGGCTACACACGGAAGACTTCAGACCTTCATTTAGCTTTGTCTTCTATTCTTCTATTCTATACATCTGTTTATGAATTCGTAGTCCTTATCTTTACAATTAATTTTCAGCAATGTCCTGCCACAAACCCGGTTTAAAAGCAGCAGGGTTCACTACCAGAAATGCTACAAAATGATCAAACTTGTTAGCAGTTCATCGAGAGCATTCAGGAGTTAAAAGCGTGCTGAAAGACTCAGGCTCAGAGAACAGGCAAATATGTACAAGCTTACATGCAGTGTTTGGTTTCATTGTTGAATGTGATGGTTGGTTCAGGAACTATGATATTCTGTATGCCTTCAGCTGTTACATTTGTTATTGGCTTACTGTTAACTGGTGCATGTTGGATCTTTGGGTAAATGTGGTTAAATTCTGTATGTGACTTGGTGTCCCACTGCTGACTGGACAGACTTGATGATGTTGGTGATGAGTTGGATCTACTTAGTTACTATTCTATAGCCGTGTGCTACATGGTAAACTGTTGCTCCTCTGAATTTTCCTTCTCAGGCTGTTTGATTTCCTCACTGCTCTTGCGAACAACACTTTGAAAGCTTTGTGTCTCTGGCTCCGTCCACAATGCTAACGCCTTTCCACTAACATAGTAGCACCACCTCAGTCCAAGAAATACACACACCCTTGAATTAAAAAATGGTATAGCTATGTGCTGGTTTTTCCTGCTTCATCTGCCCCGTTCTCTTTTTCCTCCCTCCCTCCTTCCTTCTCTCTTTCCTGACCTGCTGTCTTTCCCTCCTGTGTGCACGATGGCTGCTTCCTCCATGCCTTCTTTCCTTCCTTACGTCACTCCTTCCCTTCTGTCCTGTCCTGTCCTGTGGTTTGTCCATTGGCGTGGTGTGCATTCAGCCTTCGAAAGCACCCTGTACACTCCCACGCCTCAGGAGTGCACCAGGACATCCTCCACACCTGTACCTTCATCCACCCCCACCTACCCTACGCCGTTGGGCTCCTCCACCACTCCCCCAACCCCACCTCTAAGGCATTCAGCCTCGCGATTCGCCACCTCGCTCGGTTCTGCCTTTCATCCAGTCTTGCCTCACTACGCCACGGTCCCGAGACGACAGCAAGCCTTTCCCCAAGCCCCGCCCCCTGCTCCAGTCCCCGCCCCGGTACCACCTCCTCCACCCAAGTCTGTGGTGTGGTCAGCGTGCAACTTCACTCCCCTGCCCCCCTCACCCCCTGTCATGATAAGCAGCCCCCCAGGGAAGGCTGCAGGTCCACGGCCGCTCATCCCAATCGCAGCACCTTCTCCTCTCACCCAGAAGCCCCCCTCGCCGGCCTCCAACGGCCCGCCAATGTTCCCGGCACCTTCTCCGGTGACCATCCCGCACAGCCACACCCCTATCGGCATCGCCTGCCCCACCCCACCACCCCCACCTACCCCGCCCCCTCTGCCCTCCCCCATAGCTCTTCCTCCGTCTTCCTCCTCCGTCTCGTCTCCCCCCTCCTCATCCCAGGCTCCTGGTGTGCCCTCTCCCTCCACAGCACCCCCTACTGCTGCAGCCGCCGCCACCACCTCTGCCTCTGCTGAGCACCTCTCCCTCCCCGTGGGCCTGGGCCTGTCGGGGCCCGGGGAGCCGGACACAGCTACAGGCCCAGAGCCCCACCCGCCACAGTGGGGCTCCTCCTGTCAACCCCAGTCCCAGGGTAAGGCCTCCAGTCTGGACTCTTGTCTCTCTTTCTCACTGCCTCTCTCCCCTCTGTCTTTGACTCACACACTAACAGAGGGGCTGTTGAACACTGTTGGATCTGTTACTGTGCTACTGATCTGGCCACAGCACAAAGTGAGTCCTATAATACAGGCTGAGATCAGAGGAGTTTTACTGTTCTTTTGAGCAAAGTGTCGGTTCTGGCCGTTACCTGACTCAACATTAAAACAGCTACCATGGTGACTGTTGTGGGATCACCTGGCGTAGTAGTCGCTGTTGCTCAGGCCTGTTTAACTTCTTTGTCAGTCTCATAAACTGCATGTACGTCCATGTGCTTGCTGCTTAAAGTTCTGGCTGTCTGACTGTTTATGAAACATGTCTGGTCTGTCAGCAGGGCATGTCTGTCTATGCCATAGTTATGTTACTACGTTGAGTTAGATTGGTGATTCAAGTCTGCACACAACCGCTGTCTTTCTCATCTCTTGGTTGTTGTTTTTGTATTTTCTTTAGCCAATTTTTCGTCAGCATTTTTTCCACCTCTGTGCTAATATTATCATTTAGCCATTTGTTTCCCTCATTCGACTGTTCACTGTGTGCAGTCAGTCAAACTTATTCCACTGCAGGATGCTCAATCTGTGTAAGACATTGCCAGAGGATCTGTGAGTGTTCTATCCAAATCAAACTCTCATTCCCATGTACTTGTTCTATAGTACTGCAATTGATTTATCGCAAATTTCATTCATACAGAAATAAAATAATACATTGGTCTTAAAGAGAAGAGAGATATGTTGGCCTGCCATGAAAACCCTTAGTTTAAGAATTTCTGCTCTTGGTAATTGTACATTTGCAATATGAAATGCACTCCTGCATCCGGATTTATTGTATCACTAAATTTGGAAACATAAACAAACATTTCATTTGAAATATCCATTTTGTTAGCCTTCTGTCTCAGTTTATGATGATTTAATAATAATAATAATAATAATAATAATGATAATAATGAGCTCTGTTGTCTTTCATTGGACTATTTGCATATAAATGCAAAGATAGCTTTTTATTTTAAAAAGCAAATTAACCTTAAAACCACTGCTCCACTGACCTTTATCCAATGGCATTTCTCTTTTTAGCCAAAGGATGGTCTTATGACCTTTGACCTCAGAGATCTTTAAACTGATTGGCTGGAAGAGACTAGACTGCTGGTTAAATATTGATCATGGCTCAGTTAGTTCACATTCCATAATAGATTATTGATCTTAGGTCTGTGATGAGTACTGGGAGTACACAATTCTGATACTTCTAATCATCAGTAAAGTAATCATCTTACCACTACTTTCTACTTCATATTTATTTTGTAGATATATATATTTTTGACTATGGCATTGACCTAAATACAACTGCTGCCTAAATTCCTGCCTTAATGGTCCTTTTGGTCGTTATGTGTTATTTTGAATGTGTCATTATTAGACACAGAAAACTGTGTTTCATTTAGTGCTCAGTGTTGATTGCTTTGTCTCTGCTCCTTTTATTGTATACCTATCTAGATAGGATTAGGCAATGAAGTCTTATTCAGGCTGAAACATTGTTCAGTGCTGCTCTGTCATTTTTTGCAGGTTTGTCAAATGCTGCAGTATCACAGTGATGTAAGGCAGAAGAGCATTTGACAGGGAGGGGATGGAAATATGAAATGTGCATTATTTTCCTTTATCATTTATGCTGAAGTGAATTCTATATAAAAATGGGAAGTTGTTTCACAATCATTGATTATTCTGCTTCCAGTCTAAGAACACTTTCCTCAACAGAAATTTACAGTGAACAGGCAGACGCCGTGTCAGATTTAAGACGTATTATTAAAGGAATTTATTACGGTCTAACTGAGCCTGAGATCAACAGGTTTTTGCTCTGTATTGGTGTCCTAAAAAAAGACAGTTTGAATAAAATGTCACTACCCTGTGTCTTTGCCCATCCTCTACCCTCTAACCCCTCCCCCCATCAGATGTGGTGCAGACCCCGGGGCTGACCACTCCCACCCCTCCCCCACCTCCACCCCTGCCACCCGGCTCCACTGTGACCTCTGCGGCCGCCACCCCGGCCGTCACCCCAACCACCCCAGCCGGCCACCCTCCCCCACCCCCACCTCCTCCACTCCCTCCTGCACTGACTCCAGGCGGGACCCCCCCTCCTCCACCAGGTCCACCTCCTCCTCCCGGAGCCCCACCCCCTCCCCCGGCACCCCCCCTTCCCGCCGGACTGTTCTCTCCTGCGGAGGACCGCCCCCTCTCAGGTCTGGCCGCTGCCCTCGCCGGAGCCAAGCTGCGCAAAGTGCCAAGGGTGAGCACTTGATAAGTTATTTGATCAATAGAAGGCTTGACATTCCATTTCTATACTCATATACGTCATTTCTGTACTATTCAAGTTATAGTTCATTAAAGCATTATTAAGGTGATTAAATGCCCCCCCCACACACACACACACACACACACACCTATTTTCTCTCTTTCTTTGTTTCAGAACAACAAGATCAACAGAAACACTGTTGATACAAAGCCCTCACACATTATATTCTTACAAAATCACACAGAATCAGTGTCCAAACACACAATCCACGTTCACGCATGATCAAACACACACAGTCACCATCTGTCACCTCTCAGACTCAGAGGTTTACATGTAGTGCTGACAGCCTTCCTGCAAAATCACTGCATGTCTGCTTGTGTTTATAACATGATGAAATACAGAAATTAACAAGAAATGTGACATTTCTGCGTTTTTCAGTATTTATAGTTTCTCTGATATGATACAAACATAAAAAAAGACCAATAACATGTTTTCAATTCTTGTATAATTCTCAAAATAGTGTTAATACTTCCTCCTGTAAAGAACATTTGTGTTTCACAAGAGATGTTCCTTGTATCCCTTCAGAGTGATGACGCAGGGGCAGCTCTGGCAGCAGCCATATTGGGGGCAGGAGGGGCCGCCGGGGCCAAATCTGAAGCCAGAGGCAATGGCCCTCTGCCTGGAGGAGGAGGGCTTATGGAGGAGATGAGCGCCCTATTGGCCAGGAGGTAGAGTCACATCACATATTATTGTTAGCTTCAGTATATGTCAAGCTACTTTCTGTTTCTCCCAGATCTTGTTTTAATAAACATTCTTTGGTTCCAATACCCATTAGATCCTATTAGTCCTTACTTTTTTCTTCTTATTACAGCTACGTTACATGCGTGTATTTGCAGAAGTAATATAAATAATTACATTTAAAAATACAGCAATGTACTGGAAATGGTAGAATATAGCCACTGTTGACGTTGAGGAGAACAACAATTAGGTACTCAGTTACGATGAACTGACAAAGTCTGCTCCAGCTGGTATGCAGTATATGTTACATGTTGTTCAACTGATCACAATGTTGGTCACCATAGGTTCCCAGTCTCCCAGTAGTGTGCAAAATTCTGAGGTGATTTGTGGTAAAATCCTCGTTTGACTGTATCTAAAGTCAAATAAATGATAAATATACTTAATTATAGAATTAATGTAGATCTGAATTCCAGGTTTTACTCAAAACCTTGAGTTAAGAAAGAAGTGGTTTGAGTTGTAACTTGCTATTAGTCAACATTAAACTGTACCTGGGCTTTGTGCCTTACAGGAGAAGAATTGCAGAGAAGGGCTCGTCACCTGAACCTGACCAGAGATCAGTAAGTATCATCAGAGCTGCTCTGTCTTCTCACTGCTGAATAACACAGTAGCTCCTCTGTGTGATAACACACATGGTTTCCTCAGTGTGTCCAGGCTGTACAGGGTGTTCTACATTCACTACATTCCTGTGTAAAATGAGTCCTCAATCACTCAGTGTGAAAGTCTGTGTGGATGTCGCACAACACATTCCAGTCTGTAATCACTACGTCTATATAACATAGTCTGAAATATGTTCCTGAACTGCAGAGAAAACCAGGCCTTTATTTGGAACAGGCTTTTGCCTTTATTTGTGATGTATTAGTGCAGTACCTGTCTGGGGCGTGGCCGTTCAGAACTCGTACCCGTTCAGAGCAGTCTGATTTGTTGCTTTCTTGGGTTTTTTTCTGAGACTTGCGGTTCTAAATTACAGGCCAAAACGTCAAGTTTGTTGTTATAGTGCCACCACCACGGCCAAATTGCACCAAATTTGTGTGAAGTGTGAAGTTGGTCGGATGAATGTTGAGAAAATCGAAGGACAGACTAATATAGTGAGATTCCTTCCTTTATAGTTAGATTAGATGTCAATGAAACCCACACTTCCTGCACAGATGTTTCACATTAAAAGTTTTCCAGCTGTTCAAAGGTTATAAACTCTCCTTTTTCATAGCTTTTAATGTGAAACATCTGTATGAATTGTTGAGTTTTGCTGATCATATCTTAATGATTAAAGAAACCAAAGTAAACTTTTAAGTATGGGAAAAAACTGAAGCGTGGTCACAAACAAATTAAAGACAAACACAAGAAGAAAGTAGGCTACTACAGACGTAGAACCACACCAGATTTTATTTTGCATGGGCCAATATCGAACTGGGACTGTTACTGAATGTAACACAGGAGTTAAAAGTGTAGGCTGTAAGTATTATTTGCATGGTACAAAATATTTCAATAAAAATACCAACTCAAAAACTCTGTCAGTAGCATCGTGTTTCTACTTTGCATGACTTATGAGACCCAATCAGAGAGCCAAACGTGAGCGTCTGGGTCATCATTTCTAAAGTCCTCCATTTTTTCCCGTCTTCACTAAAACGCTCTCCAGAGTTTCAAAAGGAAAAACGGGGTTGGCAGCGTTTTCAAACTTCTCCCTTTTAGGTCTTTTTTGCCGTTTTAGTCTGGGCGGGTGGTACAAACGTAGCAAAAGGTCTCAGTTTTAAAACCAAAATTTGATTGGATTAGGTCTGAGTGTGACTCATTTTTGACCTTTTGAACTTTGTCTATCTGTCAAACAGGAGGAGGGTGAGATAAACACAACCCCCAAAGTGTCAGCCTGTAGCACACCAGGTGAGTGAACTAGCAATCTGAAGAGTGGGGGAGCAACAACAGGAATTAATATGCATCTTCCTCCCACAGGCGACGAGGATTCAAGTTAGCATTGTCTAGTTTTCATGCAAATGTGCTGTTTTATAGTTATTAGAACTTTATAGTTGTTTTTTATGATGATACAGGATAATTTTGCTTTAACGATTAGCTGAACTGCATATCATAAGAGGAGTTTAATTTTCATATTCCTGCTGTGTTTTTGTTTTGTTCTTCTCCAGACATGCCGAGGAAGCCATGGGAAAGAACAAACACCATGAACGGTAGCAAATCTCCAGTTATCGGAAGGTACAGTATCTCACCTCTTCTCTGTTGAACAAATAGTTTCTCTTACACTGTGTCATTTGTTGTGTATTGTTGCACTTAAAGTACATTTTCTATCCTGAAATGGCTCAGAAGTAAAAGAATGTTGTAATATTTTTGCCCATCTGAATGCTAACAGCAATACCACTGTACAACAGTGAAAGAGACCATAGGGGCATATAAAAGCATTAGCATCAGTTAGCTTCAGCATGATGCACTGCTGAGCTATTGAGCACTGGCTAACATCACTAAAGCTTATGTCGCCTTAATGTGCACACTGGATGTACGTTAGACACCCAACTTGAAGCTGATGTCTGTGTGCGAATGAAGAAGAATAGGCTGTACCAACTTTAGCTAAGCAGTTATCAAGACTGCTGGTTTGGTTGGATGAATGCGTCACTACCAGCAATTTAAAGTAAACAGGAGTACAGTAAGTGCAGTCAGAGCCTCACGATGCCACTTATCTGCGTTGCCAAATAGTGGCTGATAATACTTTTACCTCCAGGTCACACTGTAGTGATTAGTTAAGACCACTAAAAGATACTTTAGATTTAACTGTGGATTAAAACCGTGTTAGAGGTTTGGTGGTATTCTTTTCTATTTTAGATTAAATCCAGAGGAAGTGAGAAAGTTAGCGTATAATAGCCTGCTAAATGGGCATTATGAACAGCCCTGACCCAAAGCCTTCTCATCAGGCTGGGGACATGCGCAGATAGATACTAAGCTGTAATTTGTAAAGTCAGTGTCTCTGCTGCTCACACAGACGAGAGTCTCCGTGGAGAAATCCCATGGGAGCAGATTCCTCCAACAGGTAGAGACAAAAGGCCCTGTTGAGTTTGAGAAACCCCTTTCTTTAAAACAATCTACTTTTTTTCATCAAGTTTTGCTGTGATGGACGTGGTTTTGTTGGAGAGGGGCTACTTTCAAATGCTTGGATGAAACGTTTGGAATGAACCCTGTGTTGTCTTTTCCAACCTGACCGACCTGCAGGGGCCAGCTCTGTTCGTCTGCTGTGTGATGTGTTTCTAAACCAGTTCGTGTCTGTATGATGGATTTCTAACTTAATCTAGTCCTAGTTTTTGCATGCTGCTCTCCCCGCTGTCCTCGAAACGTTTGAAGTTTTTGTCTTTAAAACAAGAAAATCCATATGTGTACTTCACATACTGTACAACCACCCTATCATACACACAGACACAAAAATGAGTGTCCGCCCAGTGCAGAGTAGACTTGGCACTGTATTATCATTATAGAGCCAGAGCAGATCCAGCAGGCACTCACAGATAAGGCCCCGCTGTGTGTGTAAGCGTATGTGTGTGCACGCACATGCACAAGAGAGGAGACCAGATGGGCCGTTTTGATTGCAGCTTATTAAGAGTGAATCTAGTATGGGACCCACAGAGAGCTGAGCACACTGGGACTTGTTAAAGTGCATGAACTCATAGTGCTGCACATGGTTTTATATTTACAGTTGTGTAAGCTCCTTATGATATGGATTAAATCACGTGTTCAGCTTGAAATTCCAGATAAAAGCAACAAGCAGCAGTCATGACAATGTGCCAAACTGCAGTTTAATTGATAAAGAAAACATTCCTTTTAATGTAGCTGACTATCAAATTAAAACTTTGAGATAAACATCAGACTGAACAAATATATCAGTATAATGTTTCCCAGTCTGAATATTGTAAAAGTTATTAACATTGTACAAAAAGTATGTTGGACTGAGTGTAAACTGCAGCTGTGACTGATGTTAGTTCTCAACTCCTCTGTGTCTTCTGTCCTGCTTTACAGATATTATCTTTAAACATTCTGAAATATAAATCTCAAGGACCACAAACTTCATTTCCATACAGTATTTCCTACCCATAGCTACTAAATGACCCGCTGCAGAGCTCATTTCCTTTTCATTCACTTCTCCTTCCTGTCACACTTCCTGTCTTGAAAGTGATAGGCTGCTCTGTGAAATTTCCCCCTGATGATTCGCTCAGTGTAGCTGCACATACAAGGTCTTTCCGCTATTGCTGGCATCCTCCTGGCGTATCGCTTTTCTGAGAAGCATTTGGAATAAATTACACACAGACATTGCACTATAGGGTCCTTACTTGACACGGGGAAGAGGATGTATGGAATCTTCAAAATAATTGGAGAGATCCAAACTCCCTTATTAAGTTTCATAGATTGATGAGACCTTTGTGTGTGTTTGCTCTTGTGTGTTTACATGCATGTCTAGGTTCATGGCCAAATGTGTGCGCATGACCAGGATTTGGTTCCTAAGTGCAGATTGGGCAGCAGTCCCTTAATGAGCACATTTTATTTCAAACTATTCTACTGAACAAATATATACTTTCGACAGGTTTTTGCCATCAGATTCCACAGCAACAAAAAAGTTAGGTTGATTTTCCTGTTAAGGGTTTACAGCAGCAGATGTTGAAATCATATGGCTTTACATTAGACAGTATATTGACTTGAACAGAAAATTGATCAGGCTGTGAAAATATTAATAGCCAGATAATGGAAATATTTTTGCAAGTCACATTCTTGCTAGATGCACGGTGTGTCTCATATTCTGTTGTCCATCAGATAAGATCCAGTGAAAGTTTGCAAGCAGTCTGTTTTATGATGTTTGCACAGGTTAGTACTATTTTATGTGCTAGTATGAAGTCAGATGCTGTTTGAGTGGTCTTACTAGATCCCAAATGTGTATTTATTTGATATACATGATAACAATGTAGCAACCAGTGTTTGAGCATCCTGTTTGTTCACCTCATTCCTGGCTCCTCTTTGTTCTCCTCTTACACTGACTTTATTTTCTCTTC
Source organism: Micropterus salmoides (assembly GCF_014851395.1). NCBI lineage: Eukaryota > Metazoa > Chordata > Actinopteri > Centrarchiformes > Centrarchidae > Micropterus > Micropterus salmoides. Next base: position 4,153,478 of record NW_024040928.1, on the reverse strand, counting down.
CTTGTCTCTCCTCACAGACCTAAATCCACTCCTACACCTACTGCATCCTTAAGTGCCAACGGTGTGCCAACAGATGCTGTTGACTATGACAGATTGAAACAGGTAAGTGAACACTTGGATCACCTTTTCACAAATTTTAAGGTGAATTTTTATTTCATCACAGTACATTATAGGTGCGACGTTATACTTCCTGTTTATGCGACAAAATCTCTTCCTCAGTAATAAACAACTTTCTGTATGGCACAAATACCTGCATTATATGAGTTTTACTTGTAATTCTGTTTCAAGATATTGAGTTCATATTGGTCTGTAATACAAAAATCGTAATGACCTGCATATTATAAATCATACAAAAATGTTAAACAATATATAGATATTAAGGTTAGATGTCTTTTTTGGTCCAGCATAACCTGTTCTTACACAGGGATTTTTATTGTTCAAGTGGTTTTTGTTCTGTTTTTTATAACTAGTTATGCAGCCCTGTGACAAGTTTAACTATATCTAAAGTGTGGGTGTGTGCGGTGATCCGTCATATATTAAGGCAGCTCCTCCCTCTGACCTCTGTGAATGAGCCTGTTAGATAAGTACAGAGTCTCTCAGTGTCCTGTCTATCTGTCACTACAACTGGTCACAACAGTGGGACTGGGAGACAGATGACACCCTACAAACCCACTACTATACTCACTTTCATTATTGGCTTCTCATTAAGTGTGAATTGGAGGCAAAAGAGTATAACCGATAATCAGTTTTGTTACGTCTTGCTGCCACTAAGTTATTAGCTGCTTTGTAAAGAAGACAAAGAATCTCCCTTTGCCAGTTGGCAGGGCCTTCACCTAACTAAATTCAAAAACCAAAGGAAATAGTTAGCATCTCTTCTTAATGTCATGTGACTTTCCAAGGGGAGTTGACAGTAGAAATGAGTAGGTGGCAGGAGACTGGTTTGTCTCTTCTCTGAGGCCTGAAATTGATCATGTTGTATGGAAAGGTGACTTTGTTTTGTTTCTTTTTTTTAAGGACATTCTGGATGAGATGAGGAAGGAGCTGTCAAAGCTAAAAGAAGAGCTCATTGATGGTAATTATCATTGCAGCCTATGCTCTCTATTTACACACACTCAAGCCATCCGGCAGAGAGACTCCAAACCTGTCAGACATCTCTCAAGTAGTGAATCTATACATCAAACACTAAACAAAGCAATTGAGCACTCTTCTTCTTTTCTTGCTTTCCTTCCTTCCACTGGGCATTGTTTTAGATAACTTAGATTTATATATTATATATTAGGGCTTTATTATGTTTAACCTGAAATGCTGGCTGAAGACAGGAAGTGAAAGAAAATACTCTGTTCACTGAAACACAGTAATTCATTTGTTTACATCAAAGGTACAATACTATTTTGACTCATAGCTTATTGCTTCTCAGCAAGCTGCAGCACTTATACTTTGTTGCAGACAAGCTGCCTGAGAGTTTACTGCAGCTATCTGCATTCAGCGCAGTAGCCCGAACTGAACCTATTGAACTGGGGGAAGGACAGTCCTATGCTGGTCCAACCTTTTTGGAGGGTGTGAGTGCCACTAGAACTCAGGCCTTATTGATATCAATAATATGAACTGAAATAGAGTCTTAGGGTGTCTTTCTGATTTTTACCTAATGTTTTTGTGTAATTTTTAGACCCTGTGTCAAAATGTAGTTTTAATACCTTCAATATTCCAATTAATGAAAGGCTTATGAGGTGCATATACTTAAAGCTGGGCTAGGCAACGTTGGAGAACTATCAAGAGACAGCTAGATTTTGAAAGTATCAAACCGAAAAAATCCCACCCCCTCCTTACAGGCCTCCATCCAGAAACACTCCCGCTAAACACATGTTCATTTACAGTGAGTGCGCAGGTAGACGGGCAGTGAGGCCAGCCAGTCACACACATATTTTTGAGTAAGAGCAATTTATTTATTGGTTTCTGTCAGCATGTAAAGAGAATCTCTACTAAAACAACAAAATATACCTCTAAAATAAATTGCCTACCACGTTTTTAAAATAGATTTTCATTTAATTAACTTCATTTAATTAATGCCATGCTTAATAGGACTCACTGCTCACGTTGTGCCCCGGGGCCCACTAGTGGATTAATTGGGCCTTGAATATCAGTAACAAGTAAGTGAAGTACGTGGGTTATTACAACTTGGGCAGAAGTATTGTACTTACCAAAGTAATTGCTGAGATCTGGGAACATGGCAAAAACACAGGGCAACGAACACAAGCGGTCATACAACCAGACAGGTTTTTAACAAGCCAGCAGTATAGCCAGATGATCTAAACCACATTAGTTTGAGGTAAAGCTGAAAGTGAGTGCACACGAAATGTTAGAAATAATCATTGCACAGGAAGACTGTAGTTGCGTGTGGTTTGGTAATACTTTGTTCGTTTCGCCTTTGTTTTTTCTTCCATGTTACTCTGGCTAACATGGGTGTTTTATTTATAATCTGATCATGTGACCGGTCGTGTTTCCTGTACCATCTTTCTTATTTTTAGCGATGTCGCCGTGTTCCCAGATATCATGCACTATTATTAAGCTACGCTCAATATTATGGATTTCACAGGCATTACATTATTTTAAGTTTTGGTAGCTTAATATACACCACACATTGCTGCAACAGCCCTCCAAAAAAAGGTTGGACCAACATAGAACCCTCTTCACAAGTAAAGTTGAGCTCAGGTCAAAAATAACTCTGTGTTTCTCACATGCGTCTGTCTATCTTTATCTTTGTGTCCCTAGCAATCAGGGAGGAGCTGGGCAAGTCCAGCACAGCATAGAGGATCTAAACTCCCTCTTCAGAACATCTACATCCACATGACCCGACAGACAACCACAGTCAATTTAAGACGTGACAATACAGCAGCGGAAAATAAAATCAACAAAATGATGGAGACGGTGATGATGACAATACTCATTTTAATACTGAGAGAGAAGATAATTTGGGGCCGAGCAGCGTCGGACAGAACAACAATGGACAGGGTGGTGTTGGGAGTGTTGTAACTCGGATAGCTGTGACTCTCAGAATCCATTCTATGAAGGCTCATGTTTCTGGCTGGCTCCCTGCCCCACCCCCTCCTCCCGCTGAGGGCATCGCATCCTGGAGGACAGTGCACGGTCTGAAAGAGAAGCGAATGTCTTTATGCAAAGATTATATCTCTCTCTTTGTCCTATAATAACAAGAAAAAAAAACATTTTAAAAAACAATCTTGAACTCTTCGATGATACTGTATTAACCATTGGCGCATAAGTGAACAGCGTTGTTGAGGCTAAGAATCAGAACTCTCGTGATTTCCTATCAAAAGGCACGTTTTATTAGGAGAGTTTGGAGACAGGAAGAAGGTGGGTATGGAAACTAAACTTTTTTTCCCATAATGCCATAGGGGTAGCGTGCGTGCATGTGTGGGTGTGTGTGAGTGTGTATGGGGGACTGACAGTCTCTGGTGAGGTCCACCACTGCAGGACACTGTAAAGCTTGTCTTCCTCAAATACTATTTTAACCTGAATATGTACAAAAGAGAGAAAAAGTTATTTAGAAAAAAAAAAGTATCTATCAACCAGTCTAAGTCTGTTTCCATGTAGATCTATGGCCATATCAAGTAGCTCAATAATCCAGTCTTTAAACAGGATGCTCTCTCGTCTGTGGAATCATAACCAGATGTGTTGTTTCCCTTCTGGAGTGAGCGCTCTGCGGAGAAATTTTACTGTTTCCTTTGTTGATACTGTTGAGTTTCAGGTGGACGAGACGTGGAGGGTTGCTGCCTGCCAGACAGCAGCCACCGTAGCTCTCTACCAAACTTTATCTGTCAACAACAAGTGCTGATTTGCTAATACCCGTCATGCTCGTTGACCATGGCCCGACGTGTAGATAGAACTGAATTTTCCTTCTGGTACATTTTGATTTAAAGACTCTCTCCCCATTTTCTCTCTCAGTCTCTGTCATGTTCGTCATATTTAGGTACTGCGTTTGGTGTACACATGTACGGTAGTTTTCTTTATACGGTGAGGGTCACAAGTCTGCCACGAAAGTGCATTAAATGTCACTCGTTTTATTACAAGCAATAAGTGTAGCATCTATTTTAAGGCCCACCTGCCCCGATCCCAACACCACCAAACATTTTTCAGTGTCTGTCCTTTTTGGCCGTCCCGAGCCCCTGTTGGACAATTTTTCTGTGTGACTCCACCTCTTGTCAACTTCATCGCAGATCTTCTGTGAAACTGAAGGCTGACATGAAAGAATATCAGAGCAACACTGTAAGACATGATTTCATGGAATAACATCGTTTCTAAATCACAAAACTCCTTTTTTATTTTTTTCTATAAAATCCAAGGATACTGTATCTTTAGCCACATTGGAGCTGAAATGTTTTTTTAATCCTTTATTTTTATTTTACTGCATTTATAAAGTATACCTTTTGAAACATGCACAGGACAACCCCAGTGTGTAGGAGATGGTGTCCATGTGAGGACATGAATGTGCCATGTTCTATTTCACCAGTGCTTAGTGGTGTTTGTTTCATCTTTATTTCTTTGCCTTTTTCTCCTGCCGCTGTCAAATCCTTAAAATGAGAAACTGTATTTTCCTGTGTTTTTAGGTAGATAAGGGAACTGTCACTTTGTTTCAACATTTCCTTCAGTTCAGTGCTGAGTTTGAGGGATATGCTGTGAGCTGAGAGACTGATGTCCAAATACTGTAGCTGTTGCTCCAAGGTCACATGTCAAAGTAACAAATCTGCAATCCTTTTTTCTAAATGAGATCCTGGGGAGGGACAGCTCACCTAAAACAATCAATGACTCATGACTGGCTTAACAGCCACCCAGAGTGGGGTCTGCAGGACAAGCTTGGCTTATCCTAAACAAGTTATAAAATGATGCTTTGTGATTTAGCATCTACAGTGAGAATTTTGTGGTGTCGTGATTGTTACATGCATCCATTGGTTCAGACATCTCCCAAAGCAATACAGTGCACCACAGTTCATCCTTAATGTGACTGTTCTGGCTCCTTTGCAACAGTAACAGTATTTGTAACTTAAAGGGGCACTCCAGTGATTTAGTATTGCACTTCCATTAAGTTGAGAGACTTGCAATAAGCATATTTTGAAAAAGCAACAGTCAAAATCAAATCAGCAAAGGGTGAAATATCCCGACTTTTAGTCCTACAATTCCCATAATTCAACTCAGTAGCATCTTTTCATTGGACACTGTCTGATAAATGTAAACATCTTTCAGACTCCACGCTCCCAGCTTGTAATGCTAGATTTCTGCAAAATATATGTAGTCTCCAAGCATAGGCAGAGATTACCCTGGTGACATCACTATGACATCATTAGGGTTAGCTTCTCCAGAACCATAGAAGGCTGAGTGGCAGTGAACTGATTCTCATGTGTGAAATCGGTGGAGTGCCCCTTTGAATTATGATTAGCAGAATGAGCTAAGCCACACCGTGGCCTGCTTGTACCCTGGGATCCCAGTGAAAGGTTTGTTAATTAGTTTACTTCTGTGGCTGTTGGATCTCATACAACAAGACTGTGTTCAAGGGCTTGGATGTTATAGCTTTGCTATAAAAGATGAGATATCACCATAGACTGTATGGATATCACTGATTTGAGAAAATTAAATTTCCCCACAGCTTCTCTCGTTCACTTTAGATCTGGTCAAACTTGTTAAAAATATTGTGATGAGAAAAAGGAATGGGTTCATTCTGCTTCAGACATACAGATGCCATAACCCTTTGATTGGAGTGTAGACGGGGTTTTGGGCATCTTTTTTTAGATTTCATGCTCTATGTCTCTGTTGGTGAAGTTATCTCATCTTCTCATCCACTTTTTAAAATGGAAACACTCAGCCAAGACGCTCCCTGTAGTGTGTTTACACCGCATCGATTGCACTTTAAGAGAAAAACCCACAGAGCAATCCAACATACAGTTGCTTAAAGCCTCTGTGACCAACAGTGTGGCTATCTCACCAAAGGATTCAGCTCCTGCTAAACATAATCACACTCAACAAAGTCGCCTTTTTTTGTGTCATTTTGTTAAGATGTTGAAAATGGAAGGAAGATGTCTGTGTCTATGTTCAGTCCTTTGGACATGATGGCGGGTGAAATGTTTTGATCAAGAAAAGTTTATCTCTTTGTGAAACTATGTGGTTTGTGCCTTGTTCCGAAGTTGCATTTAATATGTCAAAGATATAAAGATGACTAGTAATAATATCTGGGGACTGTCGTTATGATCATGTGCAGTTGTTTTGCATTTTGTTTGTCTTTCTTCTTTCCATCATGGTCATGTCAATTTGAAGGGAGAATTAAATGACCTCTGTACTGTTCCCCACCGAGAAAACATCTTTGCACCAAGATCTTCTTTGTTTTTGTTTTGTTTTTTACATAAATGTGATTTATTTCCATATAGTTGTTAGGTTGCTTTTCTTAAAGTTCAGAAGTACAATCAAATCTTTGAGATATGAAGCCTAGATAGGTTCAAAGATGATCTTCGCTCTGAGATGATTTTTCTAAACCTAAAGCCCTGCTTGGAAGGCCAGATGAGTCTGGCTACAGTGTCATGCCATTTAACTGTCACAGAGACCTTGTGTTCAGCAGCTTAGCTTTCTTTACGCGCTTGGAAATCCGTTTTGTCCTCTGCAGTGAGGTCTGCTCCATGTTAACGTCAGGTTGCTGATGGGAACTTTTATCTTTGTCCACAAAAACCCAGTTTTCTGCTGAGGGAGCTAAAGGATTTCTGAATTTGCAGGGATATTTGCAATGAATTTGGCTTAAGCAAGTTTCTTAGATGGGTTTCCAGAATTCTTTTATCATCTGCATTGTACCATACTGTTCTCATGTTAATTAGTCTTTTCTTACATGCTAACATATTGTTTTGTTTGAGCAAATTAAATAAAAATTGCAATACAAGACTAGGACTTGTTTCTTTTTAAATGTTAATAACCTTGACCAAGATGTTTCAGCTTTAATCTTATTTTTATTGGCTTTTATGATATATATCAAACATCAACACAACATTTTCATGTGAGACTTAAACGACATGTCCTGATCAAAGATGACTCCAAGATTCCTCACAGTGGTGCTGGAGGCCAGGGCGATGCCATCCAGGGTAACTATATCTTTAGAGAATGCGTTGTGGAGGTGCTTAGGCCCCAGAGCAATAACTTCAGTTTTATCTGAGTTTTACATTAAATAACTGGGGCGGCTGTGGCTCAGGAGGTAGAGCGGGTTGGCCGTTAATCGGAAGGTCAGCGGTTCAATCCCTTGCTCCCCCTGGTTGCGTGTCGAAGTGTCCTTGGGCAAGATACTGAACCCCGAATTGCTCCTGGTGAGTGTGAATGTTAGTTTCCGTTTGAGCTCAGTGTGTGAATGGTGAATGCAGATGTAGTGTAAAAGAGTGGTCGAAAAGACTAGAAAGGCGCTATACGGAGCATAACTGTTGTTGTGATTTGGTGCTATATAAATAGAATTGAATTAAACTATGTAATTTAATAACTCAGAAAAGTAGATTTAGTGTTAGGTTACTCTTTGAGTCAGTGAACTGAGTGATCACTTACACGGCAATGTCTATCTAAAGTTTGCTAACATTAGCCACCATAAGTGGGGCTGTAGCAGCAAAACCCCTGGGTGTACTGAAGTGAACAAAGATGAGTTTTGTTGCTTATGAATTTAAGAAGTGTTATTTCTTCTTTCAAAAGCATCACTGTCTCACTTTAAGTGAATGAAGACTTTGAGTTCCCTGTAGGCCTTATCCCCCACCAGGTCAGCCCCTGTTTCACAGCCCATTAATTGTTACAAGATGTCTTCCTCACATTCACTCTTAGCAGTGCAGGACAGGAAGAGGAAGACTAACTGCAAATGAGAGCGAGAAACTTTTTTCTTTAAGCCTGCAGTCCTTCCTTCTTGTGCTGCTGTCTGTCAGTGAGCTGAGCCGAGCTGAGCTGCTGCTGTGTTGCTGGAGAGTGAAAGGATGACAGTACTGAGAACAAGATTTGAACCTACAATACTGTCAAGTTGTGGGTTGCACTTTCAGTGTGCTCAGCTACAAGGACTATTCTCAGAGGGTTTAGTACTGAACCTCCCCTTCTGTGATGCATCACAGCTCTTTAATAGTTAAATCTTTTCTCTTTTTTCTGAACATGTAAAATCAGGGTTTGGTCATTTTTTCCTCTTGCGCAACAAAATTTTGTGTATTTGCAAAAGCTTCCCGTTCCATCTGTCTGTCGAATGCAGCTCGCTTTTTCTGTTGTCTGCTTAGAAAACTTACTCACTGGCGTTAGTGATGTATGACATCACAGGATGAACAAAGGGGAGAGCTGTTGAAAAAGAGGAGGGAAAACATCAGAAGGGGTGTTTTGGAGTGTTTTTGTGCGCACATTTTTTGTTTTTAAAAACATAACAATTGGCTGTTCATAAACGACTCGTCTTAAAGTAACTCATGAGCAGCCAGTGTATGTATTTAAATAATGCATTTGCAATGCTGTTATTATCTGAAGGGTTAAATCACTATACTGATTTGATTAATGATTAATAATGAGAATATAGGCTTTGAATCTGTACATTTGGGTTTGTGGATATGGTATTTAAAAAAATAAATAAATAAAAATTCAATTATGTATATTTCTCTTTGTTCGATTGTATTAAAGTTGTAGAAACCAAAACCAAATTATCTAAATACAACTTAGCCATTCATAATATTATATTTCATAATAACCTCAAAAGGTTCCTGAGTGACACTTGAAAAAACTGCAGTTGCCACAAATACTTCTAATCTGTGTTTAAGATTAAAGGTGACTTCCTGCATTTTATGGGCTGTAAAATGTGTCTGTGCAGCTTCTTTTTACAACACATACACTTATACTTCCTGTGGGCGGTGCATAGAGAGGTATGGCATCTTGAGTTCATTTGAGGTTTGACTTGCAGCCAGAGAAGGGCTGTGCTGTGGCGAAAGCTGCACTAAGACAGGAAAACACCCTGAGCTGCTGAGAGAAAGACGAGGAACCTGAAAAAACACAACGCTGTAAATTGATTGGAGAGTTTGAATTTTCAAAATCAGTATTCTTCCTCTTATGGTGTTTATGAGCTTTGGGTATGAGTGGCAGGTGTGAATTTTGTGTCACAACAGTCAGGTCTCCTATTACCATTTGCTTATGCAAATAAGACCTTCCATGCAGCCGTTACTGACTCTCATTTGAACTTGTCTGAGTGACTTGGCTCACTTGCTATGTGGAAGTAGTTTGATGCCAACCAATTTAATAAATCCATGATAATTAGGTACAGTAAGGTAATGACTAAAGAGATTAAAGAAAATTGCATAACTTACTTAAACTCTGAAATATGTTATGAAGGTCAAACACAATTAAAAAGCTACAGGATTTTAACAATTTAATGTTGTCTGCTGTTTTATGGTATTTGAGCTAATGATTCAATTAATAATAATTCAGCATACAGTAAGCTTTAGTATCTGCATATTATTTTGGTTTTTAGTATGGAACATATTAGATATATTGGCTCCTACTTCTTTGTAGTGTGATGACTTCATGATTTCAAGTTTCACTTTTTGATGGATGATTCCCGAAAAATGAGGACAGATAATTGTTTCCTATGCAGCATTATTATGCAAATATGTTCAAGTGTCTTTCTTCATATTAAGTAAATGTTTTGATAAATATACTGTGATAAATGATGCAGTCCATATGAAAAATGTGCAACAGAAGTGCAACTTGTGACAGTACTGACTCTATCAAGTGATGTAATGTGAACACATCTGTCCCCCAGAGCTTGATTAACACAGAATGACAACAATAAGTCAGGAGCATTACAGTAAGAGTACAGTACCATTAGGATGAAAGCTTTCACGCAGAAAAAATAGAAATTATATTTCTTCCTCTAGTGTCATTTTTATTACAGATTAAAAAAGGAACATGTTTGCCTTGGGCATACAAAGTAAGAATGGATCTATACAGATAAAATTTCAATTTCGAGTCAATTTCACCAGGATTCTGGTTATTGTTGCCACTGTTACAGAAGGCCACATTAATAAATATAGTAGGAAATATGTTGTATATATGTTAAAATTTTACTGTTTTAATAACACATTTATTACATAATACATTCATATTTAACTATTTTTATTACAATATTACGTTAATTTCAGTATGAATATTTCTATTATAGTAATGTTTATTATGTGAGATGTGTTTTTGACGATTTCAACCATTTTGTCTGACGGTAATTTGACACCAGTAAACAGAGTAGTCGTGACTCCCTCAGAACCAATCCAAACTCAGTTAAAATCCACCGATAACCAATGAAATTGCAGAACTGTTTGAAATGAACGTTGAGTTAGCCAATCGGCAGCCTTCGCGCCTTCCTAGTCACCGGTGGGTTTCGCCCAGAAAGGGAGGGAGAACGAGCTATACGTCAAACGTTAACAAAGTCCGTTGTTAAAATATAAAGCTTAATTTTATTATTTCCTTGTTTTTTTTGGAATATCCTTTCAGTTTTACTCTCTGGAATTATTTGCCTATTTTTAAGGTAAGTACAACCGTCCGACGCATTTGTATGTGAAGCAAAATAGCAAATCGCTTTGTTGAGAAATTAGGGTTTAGCCGAAGCTAACTCAAGCTGTCAGTATAACGGCTCTGCAGGCTCCGAGTAGTTGCTGGAACCTTAAGTTGTTTCCATTGGTCCAACTAAAATGTTGGAGGATATGTTAGGTTATATATATATGTGCTGGAACTTTTAGCTTGTAGTTGTATTAGAAATATTTGTTAGTTTTGGCCAGCAACACTGCTTGTAAGTGCTATTCGTCAACATCCCGATTAAGGACACCCAACCGTAACGGTCCCATCCATGGTCAGAAATTAGACTGTGCCCGCTTAGTCAAAGACAACCTATATGCGACTGTAACGCTAACATTAGCCGGCTTTGCGACTGCCTGCGCACTGTGTGTTTTAAAATCTTTTGCTGTGATAGTGTCACTGAATACCGTTTTGTTGAACTTCTATGCGCAGACGGGTTCGTTCTTTGACGGATGTTTGGTTTCTTTGCCAACAGTATTTGAATGCATGACGTTTTCCCTCCTTTGCTATCTGTCGCTTGCAACTGCATCACAGCAGTCTTGAGGCTAACAAAGCTAACGTTAGGCGCATTTGGTTAAAGTAACAGCTCCTATATATTCCAAGTGAGTTATGGCATAACGACTATCGTTACAGCTTAAAGTAAACTACTATCATTAAAGACGATAACACAAGCTCGCATTCGTGTGCCAAGCAGTATAATATCTCAATTGTAACGTTATGGACCTAAAGAGTAAGAGCAAGTTAAAGTTTACGAAACAATGAATACAATCGACTCAAAAATGTCGTAGATTGGAAAAGCAAGTATTTCAACTCTCCCTTTTCAAAGCATAACGTTTTAATTTGTCGCTTATGTGGTATTATATTGTAATAGTTGCGTTACAACAGATAAGATGTCTCTTATATATAACTGACAATGCAGAATAAAGTTAAATCGTGGATCTTGCGACTTAACACTATATTAACCTGACATTTGATGGCGCATTAAAATAACGTTAGGGAGTAAAGTTTGTGTCACACTGAGTTGTCCGCCAAAGCAAACCATGCCGATTTTTCCTACCATTATAAAAACAAAGTTATAGTCACTGCAATGTCAGCACAACAGGTTATCGCCTCTTTGGTGGGAGTTGACATCTTAATTGACAAGTTTCATTTCAAAAGGTCTGCATACCAGGTGGAGCTAAACAGCGGTTTTCAGCACAAAGGGGGGATGTCTGCGTGACTTATATTTAACACTCCACCCACGTTACAGCTCGTATCCTTTCATCAGCGCAGCCTGAGATCTGATGGGAAACTCTCACGACTCAGCCCTGACTTCCACATCCCATAACTCGGCAGGCAAGCCTGGAGAGCAGCGCAGGGACTCACTTTGGGTGTGTCACTTTGAGATGGGTTTTCACTCAGATGTTGTGGATTTACAAGATTAGATCAGTTACCAGTGGATTAGGGATTGGCTGCATATGCATGTGATTCTCCCTGCGTGTTTGTAGCAATCCTGTTGAGCCAACATCTAAATGGTCTGTTGGAGCCTTTGCTTTTTTTTTCGTGTTTCTAAAGGCTTCAGGAGATTGATGAAGAACACGTCGGATTTTATTGTACAATTGTCAATATTTACCATATTGTCAAGTTTAACATTAACATGTGGTTTCTTTGATATATGTATAATGCTCAGACGGACAGTTTAGGGTGAAAAGCACAACCTGAACAACAACCCATAACCTCAAAGCAGTTTCTACATGCTGCCTGCCATTTATTGAAGCATGGCCCTGTGTTAACCACTGGAATTTTAATTAGCAGGACTGTTGACAGGAGGCTGTTCTTAGGGTATGCTGCTAAAATTGTCACCAGTAGAGAGCTGGAGGTAAAGACCTAAATTTGCTTTGCTGAAGCCAAAGCCTGTTGTCCTGAATGTTCCAATAACTTACGGTCTTGTTAAGGGGCTACTATCAAACATTTCTTACATATTGCAATGACTCCTCTGTTTTCTTTTGCTGACACTGGTGTGGTGAGATGGAAAAGTGATTTAGAGTAATAGTAACCTCCATTTATCTCTTAATATAGATTGTTTTTTCAATGAGCTGAGTGGTGTGTAGGACATACATGTCTGACTTGCCTTTTTATTCTTTTTCAGTTGGCGGTTATTCAGATATTAGTTTATGCAGCATAGAAGAAAATTATATTTGCCCACAGAACTCAGTGGTTGTCGAGTAGTAAAACTGACCAGCTGTGAGCCCAGTAAGCTTGCATGGTTGTCCTCAAACTGGCTACTAGGGTTGGTGAACTTAAGAGCCTCAACTACAGTTTAGTTTCATGTCATTTGTGCAGTGTCTGGTGTAAAATTCCTTGCCTGGTTGGCTGCGACTTGAATGGCTGGACTCTTTCAGACAGACAGCTTTGGGTAAACCTAGCAGGGACAGACCTGTCAGCAGTTCTGCAGTAGTGTGGTGGTTTTCTAGACACTGAGCCTCCCTGGTCACTGATGTTCCATAATGCTGACCTTGCCTGGCCTACCTCATTGTGTCCAGTGGTGCACACTAGTAGGATTTTTTGTGTTAGCTAATGTAGGTTTTCCAGCCTCTCAGGATGTTTGGATGATTTTGAAATTGTTAACCAAAGATGTATGTATAAAAATACAATGCATACTTGATTGATGATTTTTAATTGTCTAATTCATACTGCTAATGATAATGAATCTAAAGCAATTCACATGAAAATCATATTCTATTGACCTTTGTCATAAATTGTCGCTTTAATCTTCTATAGGATAATATTGAACTATCTGAACAATACTGAAGCAGGAATCTTTATATCATGGACAACTAGCAGGGCAATTGGTACAAAAATAGTTTTAACCTGTAGGGTTTTTTTTGTGAAAGGATGACTTCGCTTTGCTGCACCATACATCTGCTGAGTTTTAAACATGAGCAAGCAAAACAAAATCAGAAACGCAGATTCAGTTGACTTTGTTTTTTTTCTGTGTAGTTTGAGATTCCTACGGGGGTGCTGGTCTAGACTGCGGGTAGAGCCGGTTATTATGTTGCCCTAGGGTTAAACATATTTGCAGTTACTTATTTTGAAGAGAAAATGCCTGGGGAGAGGCCAGGTCCTGTCTTTGCTCACAAGCATCTTACAGCTCATAGTGAGCTCGTCTGGAAATGCTTGCTCTAATCCTTGACACTGTGCCTTTTTTTTGAAGAACATCTGCCAAGTGCATGATAAATTTGTGCCTTAAAAAATGTTTACGCTCAAGGTACATTTATTTTATCACTCTACAACACAGGGTTTCACCATGAAATGAAAGTTGTATCTCCAGTTCACGCTACACATAAACACAACATATATTTAGAATTAGATTAAAAATGTAAATAAAAACTATATATGCAGTTACTTATATACATATGTTATACACGGTAGTGTTATGGTAATGTGCTTCATTAATTACAGGGACAGAGCAGGTTATGACTGTCAGTAATTCATAATGTGTCTCTCTTGGGAGTGGTATGACACTGTAACACTGCATTATTGTCCTGCCAATGTTACACTGTATGTAAATGCAGCAAATATGTAACTGCCAAAGCAGTGTGAGTGACAATGAGCCTACTGAGATTTGGAGATGCCACTGTAGTTGTCATTAAATCAGATTGTTGAAGTTTGAGCTCATGCTGTGCTGTACAAAAACAGAAAGTGTAGGGTGCAATTACAATGCCTGTCATTATATCAAGTTATCCTTCACTGTACTTACCAGTGGCAAATTAGGTTTGCACTGCATTGACTGATTTCTTTTAAATAATTCAACTTATTCAAATACATTTATGCCAAATATTCAATGTTGAATCATCCCGCCTGAACTGTTTGGACAAAAGTGGAAAAATCTTTTTTACAGTGATTTTGCTCGGTCCAGTAGACCTTAGTTTAGGAAGCTGTTTGAAAGAGGGTTTTTTGTACCCTTATCTTGCATCTCATTTCCTTTGTGTTTCCCTTCCTACCTATTCTTTTCTCCTGTCCTTTGACTCTCATGTGTTTGCGGTCTTAAATCTCCTGTCCCCCTTCTTTCACTTTCTCTTTACTTCTGCTCTCATTCTTTATCTCTTGTCTTTCACTTGTTCTCAGGTCAATGAAGATGCCTACTGTGAAGTATCAGAGAGGGGACATGGTGATGGGCCGCTGGCCTGGCAGCAGCCTGTATTATCAAGTGAAGGTGCTGGGCTTTGATGCCAAAAGTCAGCTTTACACTGTCATCTACAAGGATGGTACTGAGCTGGAGCTCAAGGAGCAGGACATCAAGGTAGCCCCGGAGTCACAGACTTACAACCTGTATTTCACTCTGTCTTTCCCCAGTTTCATGGGACATTTGTTTTGTGTAGTATCTTGGTGTAAATTGTTTTTTCTGTGGTTTAATTAAAATCTCAGCTATAGAGGTTGCTCATAAAGAGAGTTCTCATTTTGGTCTTCATTTCGACTTCAAGAATATTCTATTTCTTTTAATTTTATTGTTATCATTGTCAAGGCCATATGGCTGAAATGTAGCTGCTGTGTAGGAAGACTACACAGACTGATATAAGGCTGCCCAGTGTGGGAACACTCAAATAAAAAAAAACTGTCTTAACTGGTTAATGATCTGGAGGAATTCACTTTTCATGACCCTGCTGTGTTTCAGCATCATGTGGACTCACTGTAATATACCCAAGATGAGGTAGTCTTCTTATTAATATGTTTTCTGTTTCACCTATAAAAGCAAGGTACAATTGTTAAATAATCTCCTCTTTTGTTTGACTTTGTGTTTTTCCTCAGAGTGCTGCTGGTTTCCAGAGCCGTGCCCGCTCCCGCTCCCGTTCTCGATCACCAGGCCGCCGTCGCAGCCGGTCACGCTCTCCAGCGAGGACCACACGGCGCTCGTCCTCCCGCACAGCGGCAGCAGTGGCAGCTGCAGCAATAACAGAGAGCGCACCGTCTTCCCGCAGGGATTCAGACTTGAAGGATGCGGTAGAAGTCAGGCTCAGTCCCCTGGTAAAAGCCACAGCTGCCTTCTCATTTTCTTGTCGTAGCACTGATGTTGGAGGTGATTTACAGAAAGATAGGTTGGATGATATCACCAGAAATAGTGTGTATATATGCAAGTCATAAAATCCTTGCAGTAAATAAATACATAAGAAATACTGTACAATATAGTAATACTGTTTATCTCAAATACTTACACAGGGCTCGACAATAACGATGGGGGCCAGTAAAACGTAACATTGGGACAGTTGAACTAGCAACTCACTGGCCCGGGCAAAAACATTAGTTATTTTTTGTTTTTGTTTTTTTTAAATTAAACTCACATCCTGCAGTTGTTCTGGAGCTCTTGGCGCGCACCGATGTCCAATCCAGAGTTGTAGTTACGTGACGAGAGGTTTTCAAATGTTATTTCTCTAATCTCAATCATGCGGCAACCTCTGGGTCGAAAGTGAAACCATGCAGACGGAACTTAAAGCTGCATGCTCTCTAACGGCCAGCAGGGGGCGAGTTCCATTGGAAATAATGGTAAAATGTTGCTACTTCTCAGCTGATTTATTACCTCAGTAAACATTTTTATATGAGTTTGTAGTCTCAGTCGCTAGTTTCAAGTCTTCTTCAACACAGCATGTTCATTTAGTATATTATGGTCCTATTTAGGGAAAAATAGACAATAATGCAGCGTATGCTTTTGGACGGGACTACCTTGTGATTGACAGGTTGCTACCATGGCAACCTGTTCATCATGATAGGTGCGACTTGTGTCCGCTGCTCCGTGTACATTTTTCATAAATGGCTGTCAGCAGGCAAGCACATCATGTTTGAGTCTGTTAGTATGTTTTGTTTTAAAAGTAAATTGTTTTGTTTACCTTTTTATTTTTTATAGTTTTAACTATGATTACATTTTTGTTTAGTTTTTTTATATCCAGGATGTATTTAATAAACGATTAAACACTTTTGGAAGGAGGGACAGTAAAAATTGTCTTCAGGCCAGTAAGTTTCAAGCCAGGTGGGGCCAGTTGCTAAAAAGTTTAATGTTTAGCCCTGTTACAGTACATGACTGTGTTGTATTCAGATATAGAGTCACTATCAACTCACTTTACTTAGTTTATTCAATTTTATTTATTTATTTATTTTTTGAATGACTGCTCGTGCTATACAGTAACATGGCCTGGATAACTGCCGAGTTGCCTTGTCAAAATTGGCATACAACGCAGAATTGGAACTGAGAAATGTACAGTAGCAGCAAAGTCATTAATCAAAAGACACCAAAGACCAAGCCTCCCACTAATTCAGTTGTTTCCTTCCTGGAGCTGACGGTCTCTGTTGCAGAGCACATTTCATTTCAAGAAAGTGCCTTGAAGCTGGAAGAAGGGGTTCCATGTTTGCTTCCTGTGACAGTGACATAATTATACAGTATATTGCGTGGGTTGTAGGCTGAGTATTGTCATTTGGTCATGACTGTGCTAGGGCTTAACAATAAATTGAAATTTTATCGAAATCGCAATATGGTTACTGCAAATTTCAAATCGCATATAGCGCAATATTTGTTAATGGTGAAAAGTGTTGGAAAATACCATTTAAAATGAAATACTGTCGTGCTGCAGAGATGTCCCGGCCTACACATCATATTCTACAGGCCTAAGAAAACATCTTTGTTTGGTACCATTCCCCTCAAAAAACCAATTGCCCAATGGGGAAAAATAAAATTATAAGTAAAATCACGCCATAACCATTTTAATTTTTTTCAATGAAAATGATAAAAATGATGTGACATTTATAATTCCCAACAATATCGCAAATCACATCACAATTGCAGTCAATACTTGCAATTATATATATATTTTAAATTGTTCCGCCCTACTCTGGTCTATCAAGTTCAGTAATTTCCACTCAGCACACACAGATATAGTTTGTGTAGTAGTGGTGATATGAGATCATGTGCACCGTAACATGAAACACAGTCTTGGATACAGCAGTCAGTGCAATAGGGCACTGACACAAATAGTACCCATAATCCTGAGGACAGCAAAGACTATCCTTGTGGCATTTTGATAATTAAACACACAAAGTAATAGTTTGGTAAGATTCAGTCCATCGTCAAATGTCCTAAATCATCAGAACTATGTCACTTTCTGTCTGTTTGTTATTCTGGATTTTGACCATAACACTGTCACGTTCCCTCTGCCTTTTCCTCACGTTGCTTTTTTCCCCCTTTTTGTCTCTCCATCTCCATCAATCTCCCTCCATTGTTTGATGGGCAGCAACAGACAAAGGCAGCAGAGAACAATAGCAACAATAAGCCTGAAAAGAAAGAGGAGAAACAAAAAGAGGACAATAACACTGCTAACAAAGTAAATGAGGTGAGTTTGATCTTGTAATTAAAAAAATGTTCATCTGTGTGGAAAACATTGATTTATGGAAAGGTCCATATTTCCTGAAATGAAAACTTCAACAATTAATTACGAGAAGACGGTCCGTTGTCCGTCTCCTCTCAGTACACACATGAACATGAAGGACACCGATCACATCATGTCGTTGGACTGTTGCTCTAGAAAACATTAATTCCACTTTTTATTCACATGCTTTTCTATTGTTATTTCTCTTTTACTTTGAAATTAGTTTGTCAGTATTGCCAAACAACCCAACTGATATTCCAGGCGCTACTTGCTTTCTAATAGTGAATGGGCTTTGAGGTAAGTTAGAGCTTATGGAATGTCATGATGCATGCACGTTGGGGGGGACTGTGTGTTTTCCAGGTGAGAGAGGCTCCCTTCACAAGATTGTGCTTCATTTAGCCAGTCACATGGTGTACCAACATGTGCCTTGTCTTCACTGCATTTAAAATGTTCTGCTTGGCAGGGCAATGTGTGGAAAAGTAGACATCTGTGATTCATAAAGGAGTTAAGATTTTAAAGAAAAATTCAATAGTTCACATCATTTTAGTTCTTTGTTTTGCTAGCTTTGTTGTTTTGTTTCTGTCTCAATCAGATCCCTGAGTAGGACTGTAGACCCGAGACCAGCTAGCCTCTAAAGTCATTGTTTGTCTGTATGGTTATGTGACCCAATCATTAATCCTAGGAAGGTATACCTTCTGTAAGAAGATTTGAGAAAAAGCTAGAGCTCAGACATAGCTTAAAGGTGTTTTTTGTTGTTAACACGGAAAGTAAAGTTACTTCATGCACAGATTGAAATTTACAAATGAGTCCAGGAGCAGGGTGTGACTTACAAAAAGTTTCACTAACTAATATATCCAAAAGGGCTGTTCATTCATTCATTCATTCATTCCGTTTCGTCCTTGTGTGACAAACCTCCTTGCCAATCACAAGCGCCATGCTTCTCCTATGTCTCCTACTCACCAGTCAGAGGCCTGTTTCAGAAAGCGGGTTTAGTGAAAACTCTGAGCAAGTTGAGCCCGAGATGAGGGAAACTCTGGGTTTTCGCTTTCAGAGAGCGAGATCAGATAAACTTTAGGTCTGTAACCCCGGCAACTTACGCTGTGAACCTACCCTGGTCGGGAGGAGGTTTACTTCAACTAACGCTGAGTTTCTCTCTGACTCCTCCCCTCCTGCGGAGCCTGAAGCGGCCATCTGCATTTCCTCATTCAGACTTACGATATCAAAGCACATACTGGAACGCAGTTCTGTCTTTAGAAACATAGAAATCACAGTTAAATGGGCTATTGTTTTGTTTTACCCGAACATGATCTTGAACATGGCCGCTTTTATGATCATGGACAGAGAGTTATCTTTGGACATCGTAAATTTATCCTCAGCACAGAATCAAATCTATAAGCTACACTGTCCTTTGTAACACAGTGACTCTGTGGACATTAAGGCAGCTGTCAGGTTGGCAACAGTTGCACAAAAACACTTACCATGCGCTAAAGTGCTGCAGTATACTGTTTAAACTGATCTGTATAAAACTGATCAATGAACAGTAGCCTTTCATCTTGTAGTCGCACAGACTGAACATTCCTATGGTAGTTATCAGCTGGATATGATGTGAATATTTCTGAGTGAGGATGACTGTGGTGCAGCTGAAACAAATACAAGTGAGTTTTTCATTATCTGCTGATAAAAAGTCTGAATGTGTGTTGACAGCATTTCATAAAATACAAAATGAGAAAGATTTTATTATTGTAACATAGACGTCTAAAACTTCAGTCAGTTTGGACCTAGACACATTTTACATTGCAAAAAAATCATTAATAGCCATAGGCCTACTGAGTCTGACTGGCTTTACAATCACAGGTCTAATCTGTTTGATTAATATTTTCACCGTCAGTTATTGCCACCACATTTAGTCCCGTCAGGTTACAGCTGAATAAACAGGCCTGTAGCTATTTAAAATGAATAACAGGCTGTAGGAGAATCCCAGCACTTTATCATTCATTAAGGAAATTCCAGTCTGGTAAATGATGAATGAGCAACGCTGTATAAAATGTAATATTAACGTATCAATCCTTCCTCCACTCCTGCGTTTTAGAGCCAATCATGGTCCGCGTTGGCACACATTCATATTTCTAGCTCCACCCGATTAAAATGTAGGCTCTGCCTATTTACCCGTTGCCATGGTGAATCGTAGTATTGGAGCTCCATTGATGATGGCTTTTTTTTTTATCACCATGCACGCGCTTCCATCTGGCTCAACATACTCAGAGTTGACCGAACTAATTTTAAACACCTGTTCTGAAACTGGACACTCTCTAAGTTTGACAGCTCGGAGTTTGGTTTACACTCAGTTTGTTGAACCTGCTTTCTGAAACAGGGCCAAGAGCTGGCACAGGGTGTGCACATTGTACAACAACAAACTAAACTAGAGGAAAACATGTGGGAAAATGGCGTCAGGCAAACCAACACAGATAGCAGCTGTGCAGCGGTTTTGTCCGGCGTCAACTCATCCAATCCAATCCATTTTATTTATATAGCACATTTATAGAAAACAAAGATTTACAAAGTGCTGAACAAGAAATAAAACATAAAAACACATATAAAACACGTAGAAACACATAAAACAACCAGACTACACAGCTCTCATGCTGGGTTAAAAGCCAGGGAATACAAGTGGGTTTTAAGACGGGATTTAAAACGGGGCCAATTTCACCTGTGGAGGTAGCTCATTCCACATTTTAGGGGCTGCTGCTGAAAATGCACGGTCGCCCCTGGTTTTTGGAGCGACCAGTCGAGGTTGGTCAGTAGACCTAAGTGACCGTGTAAGAGGTCTGAGATGTAGTGAGGTGCCAACCCATTCAGTGACTTAAAAACAAACAATAAGTTCTTAAAATTTATTCTAAAATGGACCAGGGAGCCAGTGGAGCGAGGCCAGCACTGGTGTAATGTGTTCATGCTTGCAAGTTCCAGTTAAGACGAGTGGCCGAGTTTTGTACTACCTGTAAGTGTGAGAGAGAGGTTTGGTTAACACCAATGTAAAGTGCATTACAGTAGTCCAGACGAGTTGAGATAATAGCATGAATCACATGTTCAAAGTGCTTACAAGATAAAACAGGATTTAACAATAATATTTATCTGTTTATTAAGTAGTTTTTATTTATTTATTTATTTATTTATTTTTGTCTGTCCTGCCCAGCAGCCTGGTATAGAGTATGATGAGCTGGATACCATATTGTGCCAGATAGATTTTACTTTAACAAGAGACTATTAATATACTTCTTTGTCTGTTTTATTATTTATTTAATTATGTATTGATTTGTCACCGGGCCTGACAGGGGGCAGATGTGGGGATGAGGGGGCACAAACAGACAGCACAGAGTACACTTGTAAGAGAAGGGGGAAAGGGGGATGGAAGGTGGGGGACAACAGGGAATAGCAGAGGGAAACACCAATTGCAGAAAGCAACGAAACCTGCAATAGAACAGAGAGGGGGTTTGGGATGGAGAAAAACAACAACAAACAAACAATAAAAGTAAAAGACAACCAGCCGAACAGCAGCAATAAACAGCTGACATAGTATGACAACTAAGAGAAAAATGAAAACAAGAAACAGTCAAGCACACTAAATAAGCAACACAGCACAGCCATGAGAGCTGGAATAATAACAATTAATTTAAAGTAACTGAAAGAAAAGCATCAGGAATAGTTCTTCCACGGACAACCTAAATTTGTGTGTCTGTGTGTGTGTGCGCATAAGCCTGTTAAAGAATGTAGTTGTTAGTGAGAGTGGGAGGCCACGACTGTGCCACACCTACCCCAGCAACAGGCAGGCAAGAACCCCAGTAGCCAATAGGGGAGGGAGAAAGAAAAATAATAATAAATAAAAACGACCATCTAAATGCCAGTTGACAACGCAATGCCGACGGAACGCAAGAAATGTAACCCGCGGAAGAGCAGCGCCTGGACCAACCGCGGCACGCACACAACATAGAGCAGTGCTCCCCCCACCCAACACCCCCCCGCCGCGCAGCGAACAACCAAAACGCCCAAATGCTACACAAACATCAACATCAATGCACAAGTGACGAGCCCAACGCGCACACTGTGCGAGCACGGCGACACCCAATGCCCGGCAGCCTCCTGCGAGTCCCGCGTGCGAGGTCGGGCAAACGAGAGAGAGCGAGCGGAACAACACGACAGCGAAAGCCAGCGGAATGAAACACCAGCAGCAAGTCCCAGCCCGGCAGCAAACGTGCCGCGCCAATAAAAGTCCACCGTCCCCCCAACCGCCGGAAAAACTAAGGCCGCCCGCGCCAGCCAACATCCCCCATGCACAGCACGCCCCCAGGCCACCGTGCAACACCAGCAAAACGAGGCAAAATCAACCAGCTCAGCTCAGAGGGGTCCATCAACTGGCCGACAGAGAAATGGGGAAGCATGGATCTGAGGCCAACAAAGCAAACCAGGGACACAAACTGGTCCCTCCAAGCCAACGAGGAAATGCCTCCCCCGGACTCCAATGCACAAACTAAACGCCCAGCAGCCATCCAGAGACCCTGCACAGGGAAAAAGCACAATGTAAATGCTCCGTACTTATATAGTGCCTTTCTAGTCTTTTCGAACACTACATCTGCATTCACCATTCACACACTGAGCCTAAGTGCTCAAACAGAAACTGACATTCATACACTAGCGGAACAGCCACCAGGGGCAATTCGGGGTTCAGTATCTTGCCCAAGGACACTTCGACATGCAGCCTGGGGGAGCCGGGATTGAACCGCCAACCTTCCGATTAACGGCCAACCCGCTCTACCGCCGGAGCACCACAACCTACCCCGATAACACCGGCCATGTGCCCCAGAGACTCCCAAATGCCCCCACTGTGAGAGAGCTGGCAGGGGGAAGCAGCGGGAGCCCCACCCCTGCCGAAGAGGGCCCAGGCGAGGAGAGGAGACAACGGGCCCCCAGGCCCAGGGACACACCACCTGCCCAGAAATGAGCAAAAGCCAGAAGCCCAAGTCCCCAAATCCCTAGGTCCAGAGCGGCCCCCCAAGCCAGGGGAGCCACGCCCACCCCAGATCAGGCAAGGCCGTCACCAACCCCAAGGCACCCCCGACGCCCCGGGGATTCACGGGCAGGACACTGGGCCATTGAGAATCCCACCCACTCCTTCAACACCTCTGCCTGCCTCTGTAAATATATTGTTTTGTGTTGGATGCATCACACCAACACAGTGCTCTAGACGAGAGATAAGAACCGTGTGGTCAACTGTGTCAAATGCGGTAGTGAGGTCTAAAAGCACTAGTATTGCAGAATTAACAGAGTCGGTGGTAAATAAGAGGTCATTAAAAACTCTTAAAAGTGCTGTTTCAGTGCTGCTAAATGCTTTAAAACCAGATTGAAAAATCTCAAAAATACCATGTACATCTTAAAAAGACTGCAGCTGTAGAAGTACAGTCTGTAGTTGGATAAAATCGAGGAATCCAGATTTCTTTTTTTTAATCTGGGGTTCCAAAACTGCTTCTTTGAAATATGTTGGAACGACACCTGCTGCCACACTACTATTTATGATTTTTGGGACATTCGGGCCAATATTCTCCCAGGCTTCCTTAAAGAGGCGAGGGGGCACAGTGTCAGTGGGACAGCTTTGGCAATTTTCTGATATTTTCTCAGTCTTTAAGGACTTCATATGATACCTTGAGCTTGTCCTTTTTCCACCTATGCTCAGCTCTCCTGCACACTCGCCTGGCCTCATGGGTGGCGTCATTGAGCCATGGCTCAGATTTAAATCTGAGACACCTAACTTTTTGCGGTGCAACAATATTAAGAATATCGGCACATGTGGAAAGGAAGGAAGAAAGTAATTGCTCTGTGTCAAGGTTAGCCAGATAGCTATTACCAGACATTACATTAATAAAAGCACAAGTAAACATAAACACACCTACGAGCAGCCAGCCATGGTGTAAACAGTGAAGTGATGGTAACTCCAAATTACTTGAGCGAATGACAGCTACACTCGTTACTTTAGGCATGTTCAACAAAACCTTTGTGAAAGTGATAGTGAACAAGTGATATTTAAATCTGCTCTGTCAACAGTCTCTCATCCTCTGTGTTTCACACAAGCATAGCATGCTAGCTCTGCTAATAGCACAATGTTATAAACAAGCTAAAACCAAAGATGTCTGTCTGTACTGTCTAACTGTTTCTCTTAGTTTGCCTTGTATCTTAAAATTCAGCACATTGTTGTAAATGGAGCTGCTGGAGTGAATCTGTCTGGAATAATATGATTTATTTTTTTTACATTTTAGATTAGTTTCCACTGAGATATTATTGCTCGACTTGTTTAAAGTTGCTGCTCTAGGAACAAAGTTAGTTGTATTGAAAATGTTCACTTCTAATTCTTTTCTGAAATTAAAGACAACCAGGCAGCCACTATGCACATTTCAGTATTTGTTTATTTATCACAAGTCATACCATCATTGCAATACAATATGTCAATGCAATATACAAACAATGTTATAGCAGATTTTTCTCCTATCACTCAGGTCAACTGCCATAGTACAGTATATCCTTGCATTCAGCTGCACTTGAGTTCAGTCTTTTCTGTCCATCCATGTGTTTTATTGAGAACAAACCAAACACAAGAATCCAATTTTAGGGAACATTTCTATTAATATGTGAATCATGTTTTTTGTTGTTGTTTTTTTTTGTGCTTTATACTACTGTAATTTATTGACATAATTTCTGGTCTCAGAATTTCATCGGTTAAGTTCCTGTAGACAAAACATTACATTTGAAACACTGGTTTTATGTAAAAAAACTTGATGGTGGTGTAAAATTTATATGTTTTATTAATCCACAATCCGAAATGTTTTTTAATAGTCCGAGGCTACGGTAGAGGCAGAACCTGAGAAGAACCAAGGCCGTTACAATCTGCGCCGCAGAAAGGACGATGGAGATGCCAAAGCTGTTGAGGCCAAACCAGAGAAGCTGGAAGAGAAGAATGCCAAGCTGGCAGCAGCTCCTGCTGTCTCCCTCTCCACCCCACTTGACTTTGGAGGGAAGATGGGTAGGTTATAAGATGGATGGGAAATGTAGTTTCATGTCAATATGCGGATATTAGCCTGAGAAAGATTTTTAAAGTGTTCCACACGCAGACCGATTACATCCTTGTACGACCCCAGTGCTAGGCCACAAAATTATATTTAGTCACACTTTATTTGATGACAATATGTTACTTTATTGATTCTTCTTGTTTGAGGCTGTGTTTTGTGTTGTGTTGCATCTCTGACACAGTGTAAACAATTAAAAATGACACATCAATAAACACAATCATAGCACAGCCCAGTGTTTCCCACGTACTTTACTGGGGCCATCCGAGTATATCTGGCGACCCATTCCAGCATTTTGCAGAGAAACACAGAGAAGAGATGTTATCTATTAAGGTAGAAGTTGCGGACAAGTTGGATACGGCCCGGGTAAAGCAACAGTGAACACACCTGTGCAGATGTCATTTGTTAGCTACCACGTTGGTTTCCTTTTCCTAGGCTAGGTCATTAACAAGCCTCCACCACATGTGGGGCACCTGCTGCTGTGAAGGGAATCGCGGGTGGAAAAATTCAACAGAACAGACTGATACATGTAGAAAGAGACCGACAGAGGTGGGGCAAGCTGCTGAGTTTGCAGCAGGGGTGTGTGACTGTGGGGAAAAGAGAACTGGGGCCTGTTCCACGGAGCGAGTTCAACATACCCAGGATATCTTTTCCTTATCTGGCTTCACTAACCCTAACAATAACAATCGGGATACGCGGTTACATGAAGCTGGTGGAACAAAAATGTGCTTGAAAGTTTGAGGAGTTGAGGAGCTCCGCAAGTGGCGGCGGGGGAAGCCCGCAGCAACCCGCGGGAGGAGCTTCCGAGGCCAACCATCTGCCCGCTCACAGAGCCCTCTGCTCCCGCCGTCACACAGACTGCTGCATCAACAACAGCAGAGGAAAACCGCTTATTCATACCGCTTATCTGTCTTTACATTCTAAGAAATGTTGAAACATTTAAGCTAAAATCAAGTGAAAGCTGTGTAGATCGCTGGTGTGTGTCGCATTGAATATTACGTCGCAGCAGTTGTGTGTGACGTTGCTATGACGACCAGCTACATTAAGGGGTACTATCTCTGGGTATTTTCTGCA
Organism: Micropterus salmoides; assembly: GCF_014851395.1. NCBI lineage: Eukaryota > Metazoa > Chordata > Actinopteri > Centrarchiformes > Centrarchidae > Micropterus > Micropterus salmoides. The sequence goes on along the minus strand of NW_024040928.1, from coordinate 4,127,302 downwards.
ATGGAAAATGGAGCACGGCCAAACCGAGGCGAGTTGAGTCAACCCAGGGTTTCCCAGTCCTGCCGTGAGCGCATTCACACAAAAGAGGGGGTGTTAGTAGCAGATGACCAATCACAGACATGACAGTCCACTGGCATCAGAGCGTCATATTTTACATACGAAGAGCAAACTGTAACACTACAGAAATACGACATGGTCTAAGTAGCACTGCTGCAGCTGACACATGCAGGGAGACAGAAAATCGCTGACAGTGTGAATGCCTAAATGAGCAGGTGTAGTCCATAATAATGTGTTGATTTGATGTGTTCTTATGGCGTCTATGAAAACATTAGCCTTATTCTGTCAGCTTGGCTGTGTCTCGGCATTTCCAAATTAAAAGACTCAGGCACTGAATAACCTAAGTGGTCGTTCCACCTCACTTTTAAGAACTTCTCATCACTTCAAAAATGAGATTAATTTATTTAACACACTCAAAAGTGTTCCAAACATTGTTCTAAAATAACTTCATAAAGTAATGAAACGAAAAATCCATTCATGCCATAAAATGTGCTCAAATAGTGTTTGAAAGACTGAATCTCAACATTTAGGCTCCAGAGCAGGTTAGCCGCTGAGCATAAGTTACCATGGCGATCTACCCCGTTAAGAAGTGAACCATTGTCGTGATACTGAAAACCCAGGGGTAGCCCCGATGTTAGGCTATGCTGAAAGGAAAGAGAGCTCATTAAGTTAGTGAGGAAACAGTAAAATAAGATGGAGAATGAAGTACACTTCAAATGGTGAAATAAGCTACTAGAAATAGAAAACATACCCCGCTAAGGTGGTGCACAGCCTGTCAGGATCCTAGCAGGTGAAAACAGACTATACCATAAACCTGTGGTTTTCACAGTATGTTGTTCCATTCTGTGCTAACATGAGTTATGCACAGCTTTTATGTTTACTAAAAGAATGGAACACTGCCAGCGTAGATGCAACTGCACGACTTGCCTCGGACAAAACTTTCCCTACCTCACAGATGCCTCAGCTATGTGACTCCCATGCATGTTGAGGAGCATAACAGGTTTTCAGTGTAAAACCAGTCACTTTAGTATGTGTGTGTGTGTGCATGGTTGGTGGTGGTGTTTAGCTACACATGCAGAACGGCTGTTGCAAACTGAACCTGATCAAATTGACGACAATAGTATCCCCTGTGTGTTTTCTCCTTCCTCCAGGAGCATACTTCTGGCTTCTCTTCCTGCCAGCCTGGGTTCTCTTCCTGGTACTCCAAGTCAAACTGGAGGACCCCAGCCTGGCCAACTTCCCTCCTCCTCTGCCCCCTCTTGAAGCCTTCTGGGATTCCCAGGCTCTTGGCTTTGTCATCCTGTGGATCTTATTCCAGGCCCTGCTGTACATCCTGCCAGTTGGAAGGGTAACTGACAACTTAGCTGAGAACTGTACAAACAAGAAAATGTGATGTCATTTGACGAAGAAAGTTTTTAGACCATTGCATTTTATATATAATTTTAAAAAACACAGCTGTTTTCTCCTTCACATTATTGTGAGTGACCGCACACTGTGTGCCATTAAAAATAATAATCACAAAATAACATTGATAAAACACGGATTATAGTGAAGGGATTTGAACTGTGATTTTAACCCACTTCAGACTGTGGAAGCTGCCCAGCTTTCTGTAATCACTGGTAGAGGAAAGACACGTGAAGCGGCACATGACTTTTTCAGTTTGTTAGCTCTGGCAGGAGGCAGAAATTGGATTAATGGTCAGGAGTCACAGTTAATGAGATGCTCCACGGGAAAATGGAAGCTCTTGATCTTTCTGTCCTGGATCACCTCTGCCTCTTGAGTCGTTCACTAACTGCGATTACTCTCTGATCACCGGAATGATAAACCTTTATAAACATATTACATTTTTGTGTTCAGTATTTCAGTCTAAGAAGTAGCGTGTTTTTCAAATGTAGATGAATCTTCAGTGTCCTATTCTGCTTCAAAACAGATGTTTACAGACAGATGTTTACAATCAAAGTCTTACTTGGCATCTGGACTGAAATGAAGAGCAGCAAACTTCTGAACAGACTCTCTCTGGCTCCCCTCAGACTAGCATGCATGTGTTTGCTTGTGAGTGAGTGACTCTCACTCCCACCGTGACTGAACATGTACTCTCGGTCAATTATTAATCCCAATATCGCCTCTTTTCTCTCTAGCTGAGCGAGGGCATGCCACTGAGGTCTGGGGAGAAGCTGCAGTACAGAACAAATGGTGAGACTGTGAAGTGAGCGTTCTGTATCCAGCTCCCACTGCCAGACAATTCCATTACAATCATCATACATCAGTTTGCTTCAGCATATTTATCTTTCAACTTCCTTTTTTATATTTTTAATTGCGTTCTGTCTTCCACATTCTGTCTTTCTTCTGTCCATGTGTATTTAAACCGCTCTGTATCCCTCTAGGTTTCTTTGCCATTGTGGTGAGTTCTGTAGCTGTAGCGGCAGCGGTGCACCAGGGCATTGACCTCACCTACATCCACAGCCACTTCCTGCAGCTGGCTGTGGCCTCCTTCCTCATCTCTGTCCTGCTCAGTGTCTACCTGTATATGCGCTCCCGCTACGCTGCCCCAGAGCAGCTGGCACTTGGGGGAAACTCTGGTAAGGGAAAGATTTAGAGTTACCTACTGACTGATTACATACATCGTGTTGTGCCTCTTTTATTCTTTATTTTGACTCTTGTCTGCTCCCTTTCTTTCTCCAGGCAATGTGGGTTATGACTTTTTCAAAGGACGTGAGCTCAATCCCCGCATCAGAGACTTTGATTTGAAATTCTTCTGTGAGATGCGCCCTGGTTTGATTGGCTGGGTGAGTTGTCATGGGACACCAAACCAAACCTTTGTCTCAAAAATGCATTAAGTGAGCACACAAAGTAAGAAGATGTTTATTATTATAAGCAAAACAGGCCTCTTGGTATTTTGTAGCCAGGAACATGCGTCCTTGTGTCTTGATTTTAAAAACATTTCTGTCAGCTAATTGTAGCTGATGAAACACTTCACAGATTGCACTCTCTGGTGGCCATATGTGGAAGTGGTTTTTAACCTCAGATGTGGCATGAACTCAGTGAACGCTTTGTGGCTACGAGGTTAATGCAGACTTTGATGTTATAGCATTAAAGATCCTCCCTGTGTTTGGAGATGTTCAGATAATCACTGAAGACTTTGTTGTTAGGTTGTCAATCCTTAAACATAAGCAGGTGTTAAATGCCGCTTCCAGTCATTTGTTCCTTCAAAACCTTGAATGAAAGTTGGCAGGTATCTTCACAAATGTCTGTACAACATTCCGGATGATGAGGAAACCTTCATAATATCTGTCTCTCATTGTTCAGTGTTTTATCAACTTTGCAATGGCCCTGGCTGAGATGAAGCGGCAGAGTCTGGATGCTCCCTCTTACTCCATGATCCTTGTGAACCTCTTCCAGCTTCTCTACGTCATGGACGGCCTCTGGAATGAGGTGCGCTTAGCAAAGCACAAGAGAGAATGTGCTGTAACATTTTCTCAGAAATGTCACTCAAAGGGAATAAAAAAAACAAAACACTTTGATAAATAAAGAAAATAATTACATATAGGGATGCACCAAATGTTGGGCAACCGAAATCAAGCTTTTATAGATCCACTGAAACGGACCAGTGTGAGACAAGACATGTGACAACGTCCGGGTTTTCAAAATAAGGTGTCTATACAGGATGGAAATAAGATTAATTGGATTATATTCACAGAAAGTATACAACATATTACATGTGTCCATTAAGAGTAAATGGACACATGTAATTGACTTTACCAGACCCCCCCACCATAGTCTCTCCAAATCCTATGGGAAACACTGAGTAAAAAGCACATTTTGACTATTTAATTTATGCAGTAGTTTTTTTTTTAAAAAAAAGGCAAAATAAATGGAAAAGAATGTAAAATACCTTGTTCAGTATTCGGGGGTTTTCATCATATCCTGTTTCGACTTCGGCCAAGAATTTTCATTTCGGTGCATCCCTAATTACATACATGGTCAAGTAAAAAACTTCTAAACCAATCTTCTGACCAAATGAGTAATGACTGAATGTGTCTCTTTGTCTCCTCAGGAGGCCATTCTGACCACCATGGACTTGATGCACGATGGTTTTGGCTTCATGTTGGCTTTTGGGGATCTGGTGTGGGTGCCCTTTACTTACACCCTGCAGGCCTATTACCTGGTCAGCCACCCCAACCCCCTGAGTCTCCCTGCCCTCGCAGCCATCATCACACTCAAACGTAAGTAGGATCAGGGCATCAAACTAAAGTCAATGATCATCTCCATTGCAGGTTTGGATTGTTGATTATTGATTACATAACTGTATATGTTGTATGTTCCAAAAGGGATGAAATTTCAGTGGGTGTTGTATTTTCTCAGTTTCTAAAGTTGGGGTTGTTGTTGACGTTTTCTCCTGGCCTCTCTGTCTTTCAGTCGTTGGCTTCTACATCTTCAGGAAATCCAACTCTGAGAAGAACGCCTTCAGAAGAAACCCGTCAGACCCCAAACTGTGTCGTAAGTTCCCCTGCAGGCTTAAGGCTAATTATCTCATGGTTGTGTTATGAGATAACTTCCCCCTTACACATTCCCTTAATGCCTTGCAAGGAAAGGTTACTGAGGCAGAAGAACAGCCAGTAGAGTTACTGATGTTTGAGCTCTCTAGTTATCTCCATGCCAGAGTTACAGTATTTCTGACTTAGTGGTGAAAAGCACATATATGATGATGTTTTTAAAGAATAACACTATTAAATGCTGGAAGTACACTAGATGTAGTGTTTATTGTGTTTGATCAATAAGACAAGTTGTCAACAAATTAAACTTTAAAAAAGTACTTTTCTGTACCTCTCTTTTTGTATTTTTCTGTTCTCCAGATCTGAAGACTATTCCCACAGCTACAGGGAAGAGTCTGCTGGTGTCCGGCTGGTGGGGTGTGGTCCGCCACCCTAACTACCTGGGAGACCTTATCATGGCTCTGGCCTGGTCCCTACCCTGCGGTGAGTTGGCATCACATTTTCCCCACACACAATCAAACACCAGGGTCATCCTTCTGTTTAATGCCTCTTGCTGACTACCGATTGCCGTGCTGTTCACACTACACAACTCACCGTCTTGTGACGGGAGTCTTGAAGTCGTTGTGGTGTTCACACTACATGACGGTGACAGGGGGTCACACACTACACGAGCTGAGAGCAGCTGTGTCACCCGACGCCGGTCTCCAAACCACGTTTTGTCAAGAAAACACGTGAAATATGAAACATGAAATGACGCGAACCTACAGACAAAACAGCTGTTGTTTGTTATTATAGAGATAGAAATTATAAAGACAAAGAATCTGGGTGAAAGAATGCATTAGCACATGCAGGTAGCAGGAATTGTCTGAGCTACAGAGAGTTGGAGGGGAGGAAAAAGTGTCTTGCAATAAAAAAGTAGCTGCCTGCTCTCACTGGCTGGATGTGGATGTCAAGTCAGCCGACTCCAGATATCTGACATGCTAGATATCCGGCAGACGTCGGCGATGTGTCGGTGAGCTGTTTTGATGTGTTGTTGTGTAGTTCAAACATAACGACTAGTGACCGCTGATTTACTCCCAATCACAGCCTGACAGTCGCAGAGCGGCAAATCGGGCTAAAAATTGTTTAATGTGAACCAGGCTTAAGTGAACAGCATGCCAGAGGACTGAAAAAGCACTTGAGCACTTTCCATGTGGAAACATGATGTGATAAAGAACAACAGTCACATGTGTCAGTGTGTAAGGGGCTGGTAGAAACATCATAGTTTCTCTTGAGCACCAGTTTGTGGGGGGCACGAGAAATGTGAATTTGAGAGGTTATGTCATTTTTGAGTAATTGTTTTTATTTAGAATCACAGTGATCCTCACAACAACCCCACTTGAGCTAATATAGTAAGAACATACACCACAAAATAAAGAAGAACAAAGTGTTTTGCAGATTGTCTGTACTTGTACTACTTGTGTTTAGGTGTGTTTTTTAAGGTTGCATTCAGTAGCTGAAATAAGAGCAGACAGAGAAACTCCACACTAGGTCACGTGGAGGAAGAGCCTTCTGGTAATGGCACCTAGGGGTTGAAATGTAGCGGTCTCACCATCACAATGGCAAATCATGTCGTGAAATATTTTCTGTAGCTTGTGTTACAAGGCAACATGTAGCCAAACATCTGGTGACAGAAAAGGTTGTGTGGTTATTCTGCAACAGCTTGGTGCTGGTGCCATGAACCTGAATCAAGGAATGCAATGCATTTGGTGTGTGATGGTGCTTTGACAGTGTGTTAAACTCAAACTCAAATTGGCGACTTTAGAACAGCAACTGTTGCCTTCAGACGGCTGGAGATGTGTGTGGGTTGAAACTGGTGTGACATTGTTTTGTTTAAACTGATAAATTAAGATTAAATAGTTTTTTTCTTATCCGTCCTCTCTGCCTGTTTACCATCCACATCTGCAGGCTTCAGCCACCTCTTGCCGTGGTACTACATGATCTATTTCATCATTCTGCTCGTGCACCGAGACTCTCGAGACATGAGCGAGTGCAGGAGGAAGTACGGCTCGGCGTGGGACGAGTACTGCCGAACTGTTCGCTACCGGATCATCCCCCGTGTCTACTGAGGAACCAGTCGCTGGACACTGCCCAGCTGAGGCCGCTTTGACCCAATATTATAGCTGTGACAGCTCACCAAAAAAAAATCCACATATGAATGGATTGACTGACTGATTAGATTTTTTGCTTTGTTTTTTGTTGTTTTTAAACCAAGAACTTTTTAAATCCTGATTCTGGACTGAAGGCGCTATAGTGCTTAGAATTTTCTCATTGGTATTATGGACTATTTGAAGAATTGCCTTTTTAATAGAAAATACTCAAAAATAAATACTTTTAAAAGTTTACAAAATAGGGGGGATGCCTCTGCTAGGAATGTCTTGTTTGGATGTATATTTTTGTATATACACATTTGTTTTTATACTTACAGAACAACTCGCCACTTGCATATTTTTTGGTAAGTTTTACTCTTTACTCCATATTCAAAATGTTACAATATCAGCTTGGCTATTATGAAGAATTTTGTAAGTATACCTTCCTACTATAATTAAACTGCTTGTGTATATTGTGAAGGGTGGGATTAAAAATGCTACTTACTTTTTAAATTAGCTGTACAGTGGAACTAGGACTCATGTTCTTTCTCAGGACCCGGGATATTGTCAGAAAGTTGAATTAGACATGTTTTGTCTTATTAATTTTGTTGTGTATAATTTTATATCGATATCTAGTTTTGACTTGAGAGTGTAAAATGACTTTGGAGGTTTCAAGAAAAATGCACTAATGCATTATGGCTTTATTTTTTCCTTACATTATCAATTCCAAAGTGTATTTGATTTGGCTTTGCTACCTCAGGTTTACCCACTATCCAGTCCTTCCTCCTAAGTAAGGAAAATGAGTTAGACTTGTTTTCATTTCAACAAAAACATAAGTATCTGTTATGAACGAGCCCATCCACATCACACAGGTCAAGCCTTTGAATGGAATTCCGGACTACTTTTATTTCCTGCATTTTGATTGTACAGATGAAACCATCTGTATGTGTCCTGCTAGTTTCTAAAGCATATTCTATTTTATGACCTGGTTAATTTGATAACACTGCCACATGAATTTGGTTTGAACCTCTTTGAACTTTAACATGCTAGGCCAAATGACTGGCAATTTATATGAAGTTTATACTGTGACAATGTGCAGAGCTCTTGCCTGTGTTAGCATTTATCACTGGTGCATTTGCAAACCCAAAAAAGTATTTTTATGCATGTGCAGCTGTAGAGGACACACGTAGCAATACATTAACTAGACTAGGTAGCATTTTCTATGCTGTGCTGACTGAATACCATGTAAATATCATTTTGTTGTTTTATTTGTATCATGTATTTTGAGCAAAAGAGGTGACTAGTGATAATAGGAATGTTTCTCGATAGATATTTAATGTTGCTTTTTATTTGTTTTTGTTTCTTATAAGTTAACTACCTAATTTTGACCACTGTATGTTTCCACCTAGATCTGCCATGATTCAGAATATGTTAAAACAAATGGAAAATGGTGTGCTACATTCTTTACCTATTGGGAGACAAAACATGTTTGAAACCAGCCTGTATGCCCCAAGACACCTTTTGGTGATTATGTTTATTTTCCTTGCTTAATATTATGTTCTTCTCTCCTTGGATTGTTCTGAGTGGATATGACCACTATGAATGAGAAGTCCAGTGTCTGGAAAAAGCTAATCTGTACAAATGTAACGGCCTAAAATAAAGATTTACAGTATTTCCTTTTTCTGCTTTCTGAAAACTTGTTCATTTATAGGCTTGTTAACAGGCTCATTGGTTGAAAGTGCTACTCCAGGAGGAGAAGGTGTCATCATATGGGTCATGACTGGTAGAACTCTTCCTACAAGACACTTGAGTTTGTTCAGACACATTCGGTACTTAGAAAGTAGAGCAACGCCATCTACACTCACCTAAAGGATTATTAGGAACACCATACTAATACTGTGTTTGACCCCCTTTCGCCTTCAGAACTGCCTTAATTCTACGTGGCATTGATTCAACAAGGTGCTGAAAGCATTCTTTAGAAATGTTGGCCCATATTGATGGATAGCATCTTGCAGTTGATGGAGATTTGTGGGATGCACATCCAGGGCACGAAGCTCCCGTTCCACCACATCCCAAAGATGCTCTGTTGGGTTGAGATCTGGTGACTGTGGGGGCCATTTTAGTACAGTGAACTCATTGTCATGTTTGAAATGATTGGAGCTTTGTGACATGGTGCATTATCCTGCTGGAAGTAGCCATCAGAGGATGGGTACATGGTGGCCATAAAGGGATGGACATGGTCAGAAACAATGCTCAGGTAGGCCGTGGCATTTAAACCATGCCCAATTGGCACTAAGGGGCCTAAAGTGTGCCAAGAAAACATCCCCCACACCATTACACCACCACCACCAGCCTGCACAGTGGTAACAAGGCATGATGGATCCATGTTCTCATTCTGTTTACGCCAAATTCTGACTCTACCATCTGAATGTCTCAACAGAAATCGAGACTCATCAGACCAGGCAACATTTTTCCAGTCTTCAACTGACCAATTTTGGTGAGCTCTTGCAAATTGTAGCCTCTGTTTCCTATTTGTAGTGGAGATGAGTGGTACCCGGTGGGGTCTTCTGCTGTTGTAGCCCATCCGCCTCAAGGTCGTGCGTGTTGTGGCTTCACAAATGCTTTGCTGCATACCTCGGTTGTAACGAGTGGTTATTTCAGTCAAAGTTGCTCTTCTATCAGCTTGAATCAGTCGGCCCATTCTCCTCTGACCTCTAGCATCAACGAGGCATTTTCGCCCACAGGACTGCCGCATACTGGATGTTTTTCCCTTTTCACACCATTCTTTGTAAACCCTAGAAATGGTTGTGTGTGAAAATCCCAGTAACTGAGCAGATTGTGAAATACTCAGACCGGCCCGTCTGGCACCAACAACCATGCCACGCTCAAAATTGCTTAAATCACCTTTCTTTCCCATTCTGACATTCAGTTTGGAGTTCAGGAGATTGTCTTGACCAGGACCACACCCCTAAATGCATTGAAGCAACTGCCATGTGATTGGTTGATTAGATAATTGCATTAATGAGAAATGGAATAGGTGTTCCTAATAATCCTTTAGGGGAGTGTACAGTCCATTCAGCGGCAAAAACCAGCTGCTCTGTGAGAAGACATAAACTGTTTCCGCCCGGTTTCGAACCGGGGACCTTTCGCGTGTGAGGCGAACGTGATAACCACTACACTACGGAAACAAGGTGATAAAATATGCAAGCTACGGAAGATGAAACATCTGAAACATGTACATAAATTTTGCGTAAATATTGTTTTTATTGCCAGAATCTCCGAATTGAGTACTGTACAGATGACAATGAGAGTTACCAGAGAACAGACTGAGAGAAACTATATTAATGGATCATTACATAATGACTGAAGTTTATAAGTATCTGTAAACACTCTCTACATGGTTAACTCTGAATCAGCCACTGAGCAGCAAACTATTGAGGGGTGCAGTAATGGTCGGTTAATCATGAGGTAGCTATCTGTGTATGCATGTAATGGCTTCCACCAGAAGGCCGCTGGCAGACCTGCTGCAGGATGTGGCTGCCCACCTTAAATGATAATGTAACACTGACAGGGGGACCGCGGAGTATTATGATTAAAAGGCTAATTTTGTCATTATAGTCAGACGATTAGCTTTGTTTCCTTACAAGCTAAAGCGATGTGAATGTTACATCATCTTTAAATAGGCCGTTTGGTTTGAACACAAGTGTCGCTTACGGCCATACCACCCTCAACACGCCCGATCTCGGACGCTAAGTAGTGTCGGGCCTGGTTAGTACTTGGATGGGCGACCAGCAGAGGGCGCTGTTGCTTCTTCCTAACTGCAGACAGCTTTGAAAAACAGAGCAGCTCCTCTCTGGACTTTTAATCATGTCATTTGCAATTATATATTATCATTTCTAATTTTGACATTATATGCAGATGATTTTCTCTCTTCCAGCCACTGATGCTGGCTGTACATCTCTGGCTGTGCTCGTACTGGCTGAGGCTGCCTGTACTTCACCTGAGTCTATGGGACCTGCCACAGACGTCTGGACTGGGTCTGTGCTAGTACTGGTTTAGGCTGGATTTGGATTAACTGTGCTTGTAAAGCATCTACTCCACTGACAAAGCAGCCCCTGTAAATTCTTGATATTTCCTATTTATTAATGTGATCAGCTACATCAGGCCCATTCAAACTGGCTCCACCAGGTTTCGTTTAATACATTTTCAAAGGGAAAATATTATACTATGACTTGACTGAATGCGTGATGCTTATTATTTACTAAGAGATGTGCATCCATAGTGCCCAGTCTGCCCAGCTGATCAACATTTTAATAGTCAATAGTCAATGTCACTGCTTTCCATCTTGCATTAGTCCAGATTTGTAAACCTTGACTGAGGGAAAGATACTGTCATGTTTGAACATGCTGAGCGCCTTTAATGGAGTGCCATCACAGCTGTGTATTGACTGGACTTATCAGCACCAAATACTGTATAGGCTGGCACAGATGTTGCTGCTAGAACGCACAAACTGAATTTTCAATGTTTACGTGCGACGCGGTTATATTTTTTACGAGCTACAGTTGTTCAGAAACACAGTCTGGCAAGCTACCAATACAAAGACAGAGCGAGAGATGCGCTGCCCAGCTGGGTTAGCGAGACAGACAGAGGAGAGATTCACTGCTGACATCAAAGTTTGAGAGGAGAGAACAGTTTACCTGACTGATTCTGTTCCTGCAGTTCACTTTCACTGAGTTTTTTGCTCTTCTCGTGCCCAAAAGCATAGCTCCCTCTTCATCCTTTCATCAAAATGTAAACACTGACACTCAATTCACCTTTGACAGGAGAGTGAGACGGGGTCCAGCATAACCCAAAGTGTTTTTCTATTTCATTCATTAATAAGCACATTAATGAATGAATGAATGAAACATCTTCAGTTCCATGCCAACTGAGCAATGAAGACTGTCTAAAGCTACAGAACAAGCAAATAAGTGGATTTTGTTTTTTTGACTGTTTTGTCAATTGTTGTTTCCGAGGTCAAGAATGGTTATTGTTCACCTTTAATATGTGAGCTGAGCTCCAACTGCCTTGTTGGCCCAGTGGGCACACATTTCAAAAAAATCAAGGTACTCCTCAGTGACATCTCTGACAATTCATCTGAATCAATCATTATTTACATTTTCAGGCCTCGTTGGCGCAGTAGGCAGCGCGTCAGTCTCATAATCTGAAGGTCGTGAGTTCAAGCCTCACACGGGGCAGGTGTTTTAAACTCAGATGACAACACAACAGGATAGATACCAGTATATTTGCATAAAAATACTCATCATTCTTTCGGAAGCATACAGCTGACACGTAAAGAAGTTTCAAGGTTCAAATAATTCCATCAAGAACATACAGCTTCCAAAGTAAGAAGTCCAGCCTTGCTCCTGCTCATCTGTTTAACCAGCATAAGTCTCTATGTGCACACATTCACCACTGACAAAACTGAATACCACATGAACATCTGACACCATGCACACACATTCAACACTGATTACCATTTGCACTTTAATAATGTTTCTTTGTAGTGATCTATCTGAGTAATTGGGCTGATATCTGACATGTTAGTGGCTAAGATAACCATGTTTATTAGATTGTACTCTGTTTGGAATAATGGAATTATACATGACTTTTCTATGTATTGAATTATATATATTCTATATATCGGCCATCAGCCATATATTCTATATATCGGCCATCAGCCACCCTGCTCTCTGAATATTGGCATTAGCATCAGCAAGTGAAAAGAATTAAGAAGCATTGTGCATTTGCTGAAATTTTCACAATTTCCTCATAGTGGTAGATGAGACATAATCTGTGAAGAAAAATCTGTCTGCTCCTAATGCTATTTGCAAGAATCTACTGCTCCAGGAGCAGTCTGTAATGCAGTGTCAATCACTGGTCATGCACACCTTGCACGGCCCCCCTCCTCGCGCATGCTCTCACTCAGTCAAGCTCAATATATTCAGCTCTGTCTGAGAAATGTCTGAGAAACAACCAGCAGCAATGAAAGAACTGCCCATCCCTCCTTTGCCAAAAATAGCATATTGTACAGAACTCTTGTGTGAACATGTCCCAGCTCCATATGAAGCTTTGTGCTCTTTATGTTCGATGCCATGGAAAAGTGGAAAAGAGGCATGATGACAAACAGTGGGGAATAACTTTTGAGGGAGGACAGTGGTGTACTAGCCTCTCATCCTGCTGTTAGACGTTGCTGCAGCAGCAGCTGAAGCCTGCGGTGCTCTGCCCTGGGCCGCAAAGTGTTGGAGGGGCATCTTTCAGAAGACAAGTTGATGTGAGAGCGGCCGGGGTCTTAGCGAGACTCTTGCGGTGGAGAGCAAGCCCTATGCAGGATGAAGGGCAACCGGCTCCTGCTTGTGGATTTTGTGGGCGGGCTTAGCGGAGTGATGCGAGCAGCAGAGAAAGACTTTGTATGTTCAATCGTTGCCAACTGCAGCTTTAAACATGTTGTTACTTGATTTTCTGTTGTATTTACCATCAGGTTCTATTCTATGGTGTCCACAGTGCTATACATGATCATTTCCCCAGTTTGATTTGAATAAAGTGAAATGAAAAGTGAAAATTAGATGTTTTCTGTGGAGGACTTTGGTTTCTGACTTTGGTTTTGTGTTCATGTTTTTCCTGTTTAGTCTGTCATAGTTTTGGATTATGTTTGAGTCGTATCTTTTTTTGTTCGTGGACTTGAGCTCGGCGTTCAGCACCATCATCCTGGACATCCTCAGCACCAAACTCACCCAGCTCACTGTGCCAGCCTCCACCTGTCAGTGGATCACAAACATCCTGACTGAGTCAGCAGGTGAGGCTGGGGAACATCACATCCAGCACCCAGACTATCAGCAATGGTGCCCCCCAGGGGTGTGTGCTCTCCCCACTACTCTTCTCCCTCTACATCAATGACTGCACCTCAGAAGACCCATCTGTCAAACTCCTGAAGTTCGCTGACGACACAACTCATCCGGGACGTTGATGAGTTGGCCTACAGATGGGACATTGATCAGCTGGCGCTCAAAACTATGGAGATGATCGTGGACTTCAGGAGGAGCCCCCCCACTCTGCCGCCCATCACCATACTCAACAGCCCTGTGTCTGCTGTGGAATCCTTCAGGTTTTTGGGATCCACTATATCCCAGGACCTGAAGTGGGAGCCCAACACTGACACTATCATCAAGAAGGCCCAGCAGATGAAGTACTTCCTGCGTCAGCTCAGGAAGCTCAGCCTGCCTAAGGAGCTGCTGATCCACTTCTACACAGCCAACATCCAGTCTGTCCTCTGCACCTCCATCACTGTCTGGTTTGGATCTGCCACCAAAAAGGACAAGGACAGACTACAACGGACAGTCAGGACTGCAGAAAAAATCATCTGTGCCAACCTGCCCTCCATTCAGGACTTATACATTTCCAGAGTCAGGAAACATCACTGCAGATCCATCTCACCCCGGACACAACCTGTTCCAGCTTCTTTGGCATTATGCGCAAAAACCAACAGACTCAAGAACAGTTTCTTCCCACAAGCCATCACTCTGATGAACAGCTGACTCTGACTCACAATATCAGGAACCATTCCTGTGCAATAACCCAGTAACTCTGCCACCTGTTTACTGGCTACCACTTACTATTTATTCATCATTCTCTATTTCAGAGCTGTTCATACTTTATACCAAATCCACCCATCTCGTGTACATAACACCTGCACATAATACTAATTTATTCCAGCATTCTTTGCACTCATCACACTGTGTACATGTATGCATGTATGTGTATGTACACATGTATATCACATCTACTCTCGGCATGTTTATTAGTGTCTGGCGGTCATAGGTAGTGTTAACCTGGGTGATCAGTACAAAAAAGTCAAAGCGTGAAGAAAACAATATATAAGCACAAGTGGCCCTGGTTTTACTAATGATTGCTTTGTTGTGTAAGACTTTGATTTCCAAACTTTACATCACAAAATCATTCCATAAAAGATAAACTATGCTTGGTTCATTTGGAGTAAAGCTTGCCACCTTGTATTTCTGTTTCTGTATGTAGTAGGTCTAAACTAAGCAGGACTGGTTACAGGAATGTGATCAGTTTGGGTCTACTACAGTAATTCTACCTTGCTAGGGGTGCTGACTCGACAGGAGCGTTGCTGTTAGCTTGCTTGCTTTTTTTTACATAAAATGAAAGCAAACAAACTCACAGTGTTCAGGCTGGTCAGCCACATCCCACAGCAGGTCTGCCTGCAGCCTTCCACTTAAAGCTATTACATGTAGCTAGTTTGCTAACATCCGACTCACACAAGGTTAGCGTGGCTAGTGTATATCATGCACAGGGAGGACTACGAATCGTTTGCTTCTGTCTGGCTCACCAAGTTGACCAATCCTCCTTTAGAGTGTAGTGTAGTGTAGAATGTAGTTTAACAGAAATACAGAAAAACCAAAACAAATGTAGGTGTACAAAAATGTAGAAATAAATTAAAGACATTTATATGACATTTATATGTTATTCTCTAATTACCAACTTCTTTTTATGCATTTATTCATGTATTCTTTTAGTTCTGTATTTATTGACCTTTTCACTTTATTTGATAGTGACAGTACAGAGAGACAGCAAAGGCAGGGGAGAAAGAGGGCATAGCCTAATGCAGCAAAAGGCAGGGACGTCACTAGGATTGAAAGACAGCGGGGGCTTAGCCACCAGGGCATGTGAACCTTTTGCTTGCAAACTCTTTTCACTCGTATCTTTTGTTACTGTATTAGAACTACTCTTATGCCAACAACCAGTGAAGAAGCCAAGATGTTAACAGGGAAAAAGCGACCGACATATCCTCGTCTTCCATTTCTCCTCTGTTGAACAAAAGTTACTGTAGCCTAATGTTATCTTTTAGACACATCAAAGTTGCATGGGCGGAATTCCACTTAGGCCAGACTGTGCTCCTGCTGACTTCTGCTGTAGGCTATTACTTAAATGCAATCCGTCTTCCCATGTAAATGTATCTATTGTCTCTTAGATAAGTTGCAGAGTGGGATTTTGCTCTGTAGTTTGGCATACAAGCATAAAATAGTTTATCATGTAAGCTGTTGATAAGGATCCTATTTAAAGTGGCCACTGTCTGAATTTAATAACCTGGTGGCGGAAGGAATGAAAGATTTAGAGTAACGATTACTACTTGTATGTATGCATGTATGCATGATTGCTTTCATTTTAGTATATTTTCATGTGTGTATGTCTGTGGGTAGATAATCATGTAGAGCCTAGCCTACATTTAGGCACATCTAAATATTTATTTAATGTATTACTGCCAATAAATGTAGAAGGTTAAGTGGGTCAGAATACAGGAAATATAATAAGTATCATGAAATTATTTAGTTTAGGCTATGCTTTGTTGTCCAGACCACTACTGACATCAATTACACTGCTCCCTCAGAATCTCTGCCCTGCCAATCCTCTCTCTCTCTCTCCCCCTCTCTAAATTATCTTCCAATATCCATCTGGTCAACGAATTGAAGGATATACTGTTACAATAGTATTAACCTGGACACTATGACATTTAGTTTTCACTGACAACAACATTCTATGGGGACGGATTGTTTTGAAATGCTATAGCTAGCTAGACTAACGTTATTGTTTTCTATAGCCAACTACAATATCCCCTTTCCTTCATTATTCATCATTCTCTCTACGTTAGTAGGTGAGTGCTGTTAGTGAGTTACATTTCCATGCCCTCCCATCTCTTTGTGGACGAATGCTGCATTAAAAAAACATTAAAAAGGACTTAAAGGAAGGTGAAGCTTGAAGGCAAAACAAATATCCACATCTTCACATATTTTATGAGGACTTGTATTTATATTTATTTCCACCAAGTGGCCCAGGAGCTAAAGGATGGAGGGCTGGACAGGACTGGAGCCCTCAGGTGGACAGCCTGGGGTCAAGGGTCTGCCAGGGCCCAAGGGCGGAGAAGCAATGAATGATGGCCTGGATGCTGGCAATGTAAGCAGGTCCGCTCTGGAGGTCCAGACAAGCGGAGCAGCTCTGGAGTCCTGTGACGTAGGTGGGACTGCTCTGGAAGACGGCGACAAAGCTGGAGGTCAGGAAAGACATCCGGTACAAGATGATTCGCTGCAAGTCAGGACAGGCTGCTGTATAAGCATCCAGCGTTTGAAATACAGGATTAGAGGAAGACTGTCAGACTGAAAGACAGGCAGATCACCGGAGTCTGCTGCAGGCCAGGAACTGAGGACCGCTGCAGCTCAGCAGAAACAGGTGTTGCCAGGGCTGCCGACTGTGGATCTGACAGGGCAAGTGGCAGTTCTGTGTTGCTGGGCTGGATGCTAGAAGGCTGAGGTGCAGAGACTAGAGTGACTGGTTCAGGAGTAACAGGATGAGGAAGAAAGTTAAGAAAACATTGCCAGTGGGAACATGCCACCAAGTGGACAAATTCAAGATCTCACTTCTAGAAGCAAGTGAGGTTCCTCAGGAAGCATGGATTTTCATAAAAAACATCCTGAGGTGGCGACGCGAGGAGAAATTAGCTGGAAAGAGTAGAGGGCAGAGATAGTGGATGGCAGGACTGATAGATAAAGGTGAGTGTCATGGGCATTTTAGGGATTAGCAGGCAGACAAGCAGGGAGGCAGGCAGGCATAAGATGAGGGATGATTGAGGCACAAGGGCAAGAGAGTTAGGGACAGACTAGGAAGCAACATGAAGAATTTAATCACAAAACTAGAGCCCACTAAAACTAAACTAGAATACCACTGTACCTGAGCCAACAATCTGGCACCAAATGGATGAAGAACTGGGGTTGAAATACTGCCAGGCTGATGAGCCAATGGATATCAGGTGGGCAGGTCCATTAGATGTGCAGAATCAGCAGAGATCCAGGAAATGAGGGATTGCCATGCCCACACCACAAAGGAAACGTGAAGTTGAACAGCACATGAGCCTGGATTACCCGTATCTGTATTATTATTATTATTGGATATTATATTATGCTGCTCTGTAGCCTGGTGGTACAACAGCAGATACTTTTGTTGCTCTTTCCAGATGGCAGCAGGGTGAACAGGCTATGGCTGGGTGAGTACTGTCTTTTAGTATCCTTTCGACTCTGCAGGCACCTCACTGATATTGATATGCAATATATGGGTACCACTGTCATGGGCAGTTGAGTGCAGCGGTAGGAAACAGAGGAGTGGACCCAAATGCAGACAGAGGCGAGGGAATTGCAGTCCAACAAATATTTATTAACCAAGTAAAATAGGCTTACACTGAGAGCTCAGTGGCAACTGAACAAACAAAAGTTACTCCAAACTAAAACATAATCCACAGGGAAAAAACAAAAGGAACAAGGTACAAAACATGGATCAATCCACAAGTTCAGGACAGAACACTCCACACAGACAAGGACATCACAAACACTGAACACAACTGAGGACAATATATACACAGGCAAAGGAGCAGCGAGGGAAGCACAGCTGAAACACATCAGGTAATCAACAACAGGAACAAAGCTAGACAAAAACACCAGGCACAGAAGATTACAAAATAAAGCAGGAAGTAAAGTACTTGGGAAGACACAAGGACAGATCTACCAAAGTAAAACACAAAATATGAAAAAACTGCAAAATCAGGGCATGGACAGAGACTGGACCAAAGAGGAGACAGGACTACACTAAAACATGCAGACATAAGACTAAGGACTAAGACACAGACCAAAATAATAAAACAGAAGTACACAGACCAGGAAAAACACTAAACATGAACTAAAGCACAAGACTAAGAACTAAAACGCAGGACTAAGAACTAAGATAAGAGACAAGACGGATACTAAGAACTTAAACATGCAAATGGAAAACACTAGATTAAGCTACAAAACCCCAAATGTGACAAGATCAAATAAAGCTTACAGAACCAAACCTATGAAAACAGACTAAACAGGAAAAACATGAACACACAACCAAATCCTAACAGTTTACAGTCAGGATGCTTTCCATTGCTCCTCTGTAAAAGTTAAGAAAAACTTGGCACAGGTATTTTGCCTTCTTAAGATTCTCTGTGATACTGATTCCCAGGAACCTAAAACTGTTCACCTGCTCCACCTCAGTTCCACTGATGTAGACAGAAGTGTATGTCTTTGTATCCTTTTTCCTAAAATCATCGATCAGCTCCTTGATTTTGCTGTAGGTTGTTCTTTGTGCACCACTCTGCAAGATTATCGATTTTCACCCAATAGGAAGTCTCATCGTTTATGATGGTGGTATCTGCAAACTTCACAACAGAGTCCTCTCCATGTGGGGGATATAAAAACTTTAAACAGCCTAAATACATTTACTTTAGGCTCAATAATAATGGATATTGGCATACACAGAAAAGAATTAATTATAATCCAATCACATTTGCACACCAATGTCACTGAAATCATGTCTTTTTGCACATGACAGAAATTACAGCGAACTGTGGAAATCTAATCCTTGTAGTTTATATTGTGCTCACATGGTGCAATTTCCTAAATGTAGTTGTGTTATATCAAATAACCACAAACAAACTGAAACGCAACAAACTTGCTGTTATGTAGTATTCCAGTAAGGCAGTTCTAGTTGGTTTTTGTAATGAAGCTGCCGTCTGCAGTGGGCTGTGTGCATTGTACTTGGTGGGAACTTGGAGGCTACAGGGGCCCAGCGTTACATTTTTGTCCTGGAACCCCCAAACCGGTTAATACAGCCATGCCCTACTAGGGTCCCATGTGATACAGAGCCCATAGCCACCATTGAGGACAATGAGGCCATGGTCCCTGTCCTTTTCCTGATAATTGAGGATTTCAGCAACATGGAGTTTAGATTTAACATTTAAAACTTACACATGATGCAAGGTATTTTATTGGCTGATTTGAGTGTTTTTAGACGCAGTATATTAAAATTATTTTAAATAAGAAATCAGTATGGCCACTTTTTTATTCCTGGAAGTGTGGAGGAGGCATTTAGATCACAGTTAGAATTAAAATGACAAAACATTTAATCTAGAAAGAAATCCTACTTGTTTGAGAGAGGATGAGGTCATTTAAGGTGCGTCTTTGTTTGGAGGCACGACGACCCTGCTTCAGAATTGCTTTATGTCTTATTGCACCTTTAAGCACTTAAGAGAAAAGGCTGGAAACTGAGGCGTTCTTGTTTCACATTTGAAAGTTACCCACATTTATTTTGAAGGTTATAAGCGGAAGTCAGCACTTTCACACCACTTGGCTTGAGATATTTGCATACGGAACGTGCGCTGTCGCTGACTTCCGTGGTAAGAAGTGAACTACAACCGTCCGCAGCTCGTTTAGTTTGTTCTGCTGTTGTCTCTGTCTCTCTTTGAACTGCCACGGCGGAACTCGTCATAACAGCCGCTGCGAAGACTGTGCGTGCGTTCATCTGAAAAGTTGAGTATAAACCCAATACGACCTCCTTTTGTGTAAGAAGTCTGACTCATATTTATCCACGTACGTGCATATGAGCACGTCGAGTTTTGTAAAGATACCGCTGGTGCTTTTATCTTTGGCGTCTGTACAAGAAAATGGTGAGTTAACGTTAACCACCCGGCTTGAAATTCAAAACATACCGTGTAACTTAAGTTACTGTAAATAGTTATAGTAAAAAGTTATTTTGGCTGACAGCCATTGTGTGTCTCTCCAACACAGAGAAGTTATTCTCCACATATCTGGAACGCTAGCGTCTTGTAATTTTCCCACAAACAGTTGGCTTTCAGTTGGGCGAGGCTGCTGTAATCCATGGAAGAACAAGTTAAACTGAGGAACAGCTACCGTTACTTAATATTTCACTGAATGTGGAAAATTCCTTTAAACTCTACATATATGTTGTAAATAATGTAACATGGTCAGGTGATGGAATATCTACACTACAAATGTAAGTCTTGATGATGTGACAGCAGCACAGCTGGGGAGTCAAATAAAAGAACAAGAAAAAAGACTTTGAAAGGTATTAAAACAATTGAAACAATACATTCTTTTTCACATAAAGTTTTAATACTTAATATGGTTGCCACCATATGGACTGGACCATTCTGCTAAATTGTTATTCATGATAAACCACACTTTTTATTTATTTTAATTAGGGATGCTCTGATTTGATTTTTTTCTCCCTCAATATGATACTTTAAACTCAAGGGATCTGCTGATACCGAGTACTGATCTGATACCTGGTATATAGTGATAAATAAAGGCATAGGCATCAAGGATTCCTGTGGTATTAAATATTTAATCGGTGGCTCGCTGATAGTGGAAAAACAGAATTTTTAATTGACACTGATTTAAAAACTATGTATTTTACATTTAGTGGTTTTATCTGGCCGATACAGACCTGCTTTATAAGGTCATTATTTCACCAATATTAACCCAGTGTATGGGAATGGTGAGACAAAATATAACTTATCAAAGAAATGAGTAGTGTAGAAACTAGTCATAATCGCACAGTCGCTGGATAAAGGATGTGAATCCTTTGGAATTACCTGGATTTCTGCATAAACTGGTCATAAAATGTGATCTGATCTTCACCTAAGTGAAGACAAACACAGTCTGCTTAAACTAACCCCACACAAACAGTTACATGTTTTTTGTTTTTATTGAACACACGGTGTAAATATTCACAGTGCAGGGGGGAAAAAACTATGTGAACCCTTGGATTTAATAATTGGTTGACCCTCCTTTTGGCTACAAAAACCTCAACCAGACGTTTCCTGAAGTTGCCGATCAGACCTGAACAACTGTCAGGAGGAATTTTTGACTCCAATTAACTTTTGAAGAAGTCATTAGCGTAGCGGTTCACATACTTCTCCCACCCTGCACTGTTAATGTTTACATGGTGTGGTCAATAAAAACATATAATTGTTGTGTGGTTTTACTTTAAGCAGTGTTTGTCTGTTGTGATTTAGATGATCAGATCAAATTTTATGACCTATTTATGCAGAAATCCAGGTAAAGGATTCACATACTTTTTCATGCATCTGTACATAAATGTTTTTTCTCTCCCAATTTTCTTATCTGTCTTAAAACAATACTGAAGTACATATTCTCATGTGTATATTTAAAGTGTTTTTGGTCACCGTAATCATTCCTCCTGTCCACGCTAGCCTTAGAGAGATACCTTTCTGAGGTGATTCCCGTGTAAATGATGGGACACAAAATCACAGCCTGATCACATTATATCTGCCTTGGCTTTAGTTGCTGTCATAACCTTTGCGCTAACTTGATGTCTATGTTTCGGCAGCACCATGAGTCTACGAGAGATCAGTGAGAACGTGAAGCTGGCCCGCGAATATGCCTTGCTGGGAAACTACAGCTCGGCCAGTGTTCTCTATCATGGATTGCTGGAACAAATCAAGAAGTATGTGTACACCGTGCGTGACAGCAGTTTTCAACAGAGATGGCAGCAGGTAATTTTGGCATTAAAAATGTATCAGATAAAACTTAACAGATCCTGTTTTTTCTGATGTTTATCTGTGTTTTGTTTCTCAGTTGTGGCAAGAAATTAGTGAGGAGAATCAACAGGTTCAGGACATAATGTCGACTCTGGAGAACTTTCAGCTGGACACAACGCCTGCTAAACCCAGTAACCATGATGACTGTGAAATAAGGCCTGTGCACGTGGAACAGAGGTATTGCAGTTAGTTACTTACATTGAAAATTAATGAACGGCCTCATGCATTGCTTTAGTAAACGTTCTTTGTTTACTTTTACACCAACTTTGATACTGTTGGAACACTGCAGACCTAGTGCACAGATTTATGATCGGGGGTTGTATAAGCTATTTGTCTGTGAACAATAGCCCTGATGTAGTCACATGATTCAGATTAGTAAACCTGAGGCCCTGATGTGAGACGGTTTTGTTCCTGCTCTGCCCTCTGGAAAGGTGGCCTGTAAACTTTATGCTACCTCTTGGTGTGTTTTTCACTTCACTTAAACGTCTTGTTATTAGTCTTCCGTTAAAACACTTGATGAGCATTATATCGCATATCCTATAGTGTCTCATACATATACACATGTGTGGCCTCCAGGGAATTTCTAAAAATGTATTGGTGATTAATTTGACAGACACAGGATATGCATACATACTGAATAGTCATGAATAGTCAGATTTCAAAAGTCTTAGTGCCTTAGCCTGTCTAGTGTCTTTGTGCAGTCCAGATTGAATCATATCACTGATTAGTGCCCTGCGTGAATAAAACCACAACTAAACCGATATCATGAGTAACATAATTGTTTGGAATGATAAAGACGCATGAAAGGCTGATGGTTGTTAATAGCTCCATCTTCCTCTTCTCTTTTGAAAGACATTCTCCCTGTCCTGTCAGGAGGCCTGCTAACCCCTATAAAGACAGCAAACCTCCCAACAACCGCCTGAGCGTGGCTGTGAGGGCCCAGCTGAGGCACTCGCCTCGCGGACCCAATGGGGACAGAAGCAAGCCCTCCAAGGGCAAAGAAAAGAAGGAGGCAAAGGAGGCCTCTGGCAAAGCAAAGGATGATAAGGTGAACACCATGTTGGTGGTTTCAATGCAACATGATACAGCATATATTCAGAGACGACTATTTACATTGTTGATTAAACGGTATCCACATGCTGCTTGTTTACCTGCAGCCATGCCTAGCCTGTAATTCCAGTTTTCTGCTTGGGAGAAATCGGACCACATGGGTTACATTCAGGAAACGGGGGAAGAGTAATAATGTTTTGTGTCTGCATTCCAGAACAAAGGAGATGTCCAGGAGAAAGAAGTGAGAAAGTTTGACGGGACAGGATATGATAAGGACCTTGTGGATGCTCTAGAAAGAGATATTATATCTCAGAATCCAAATGTTAAATGGTACATGTTCACCTGTTTATATTCATCACTTACGCTTGTAGACTATTGGATAATGTTACTCCTGCTTTCAGTCTTTAGCTAGTAGTGAGCTAGGCTAACTAAAAGCCTCATCAGTAGAAGACGCGAGAAGAGTCTTATTCACTTAGGATAAGATGGCAAACAAGCATATTTCCAATGATGGTGGATTGTATCTTTTTTCAGAAAAAAAGTTCTTCACATTATGTTACCACTTAATATGAAGAGATATAGTAAAAAAACATTGTCATTGCTTGAACGCTAAATTGTTTTGAAATTAGAATTTTTATTTAGGGTGTGCTCAAAATAGTAATGATATTTTAAAGCTGAAAAGAGTTGACTGTTGATTTTCTCAATTAAAATGACATTATGTTATTTTCTGACGCTAACTAGCAGTTCGGCATACATTTCATAAACAAATGGAATTATAATTTCAAAGTTAATCTAAGACCTCTGAACAGGGCCCTGAGGAATTTGGGCTTGTTATGGTTACTTGTCCTGTCAATCTGTTGAACTATTGATAGCCACAGCAGTATAGAGCTGCACAGAGCTAGAAAAGCTCGTTGGCAGCTAGAAAAACATGCCATTATATTAGAAGGTGCAGATTCTTACTCCGCAAGAATGGTAGGAAGTGTGTGTGTGGTTTATCAAGCACCTTTCTTGGCATGATCACTGGCCTTCCTGAGAACTGCCAGGTGTCTTCTCTGTCTAACCTGTTTCTTTAGGGACGACATTGCAGACTTGGAAGATGCAAAAAAACTCCTGAAAGAAGCAGTCGTGTTGCCCATGTGGATGCCAGCATTTTTCAAAGGGATACGAAGACCATGGAAGGTGCTGATTTAAAGAGATTTTAGTTTTTATTTGTTTTGTAATGTGTCACTGATGTCAATGCACAAAACTTCTTTTTTAACTTTAGGGAGTGCTTATGGTCGGACCTCCAGGCACCGGGAAAACACTTTTGGCCAAGGCAGTTGCTACCGAGTGCAGAACCACATTTTTCAACGTCTCTTCATCTACTCTCACCTCCAAGTATAGAGGGGAGTCTGAGAAGCTAGTTCGCCTTCTCTTTGAAATGGTAAGACTTTATTTATGTGACTGGTAACCAGGTAATGTTGTTTTTAAACTAAACATTCAACTGTCAACATGAATCTGGAATACCAAGTAAAATTCTCATAATATAGTGAAAAAAAACTGGGGTCTGACAAAACGTCTCCCATTCATTTGTAAAATTCATGGGACTCCTGTATTACAGTGAATCACACACTTTGCCTTGTCATTTCCCCTCACTTCTCTCTCATGTATGCCACAACATGTCCATCAGAAAACATAGCAAACTGTTTTGAGATTGAACTCGCCCGTGATGGTGTGGATGTGATGGTTGACACTGTTGTGCGTTTTATGCTCATTGTTTTCGTATTCTTGACTCTGTAGTAGCCTATATCTATTTTTGATGCGCTGTTATCAGTATTTTTCCTGTTCTGCCGTTATTTGTAATTATCTACTGACCTCGAACTGAACCTCAGTTACATTTCTTAAAATCACTTATGCTGAAGACCATTTAAAATGTTTTTTCATCTGAGCCCTTATTTCCACACCACCTTTCAACACAAAATGTTGGCAAAGCTCGCAGCATATTACTTATTGCAGAATAATGTTAATGGTGAATGTTCTTTTAAACTGTAAAATCTATCTAACTTAACGTTAGCTTGTTAAATCTACCTTTCTCTTGCGGTCTTCCTCAATACTCGTCTCTCCCTGCCTCTCTTCGGATGTGTGTTGCCAGGTGTGGTGCTGTGGTGTCCTCACTGTCATGTCATACTAAAAGCCTTCGCAGAGTCATATAATTGCGACTTCATGACATTTCATAAAATTCTGATACCTAAGCCCTCTTTCTCTCTAGATTTATTTGGAATTAACTATTAAATATTTGACAGTGTACCTGATTAACTTACTGTACCTGTACTAACTTAGAAACAGTTTGAGAATAGCAAAGAGTTTTTTTATTGGACTCAGTCATTGTGTATGTTGTTGTACAGGCACGTTTTTACGCTCCCACTACGATCTTCATTGATGAAATTGACTCCATGTGCAGCCGCAGAGGGACATCGGAGGAGCATGAGGCCAGCCGGAGAGTCAAGGCAGAGCTGCTGGTGCAGATGGATGGTATAATGCCTATGAGACGTTCTTGTACACTGACAATAACACAGCCACACTTGTATTATATTATATTCTAAGTATTATATTTGCTGTTAGAATTTTATTCTGTGGAACCACTTTATCTGTCCAAAATGATTTGAAACAAGTGAACATTAGTTTTCTGCAGCATTGCCTATTTTCCAGCTTTCAAAAATATGTAAACTGTTTTTTAACTGCAAACAAACCCCAGATAGGAGTGGTTATTTTTCTGAGGCTTTTCCCAGTATTATGGCTTTTGTGCAGGTGTCGGTGGAGCATCAGAAAATGATGACCCGTCCAAGATGGTGATGGTGCTGGCTGCCACCAACTTCCCATGGGACATTGATGAGGCTCTGAGAAGACGGCTGGAGAAGAGGATCTACATCCCTCTACCTTCAAGTACAGTCATTTTTTGCTGCTAGACGGTGTAGTCGCTAGATGTCTCGTGAAAAATGTGATTCATTGAAAGTGATCGAAGTTACTGCAGACTAATATGACGTGAGCTTTTACTGCTCAGCAACTAGAAAACACGACAGATGGACAACAGAGGTCCAGACAGAAAGACTTCATAATGTCTATTAATTGCAACCTTCCTTTGTAATGTGGGATCATACTGGATTAACCTGCCATGGAGGCCCTGCAGAAAAAACAAGCCGTTGGGCCCCTACTTACCCCCACATTCCTTGCATTCTGTACCCTGTCACCTTCAAGTACAGTGCACAAAGCAGATCCGCATGCAGCTTCATTATGTTTTGAGCACCAGTAAACAACCGGTAATCTTTTGCTGCAATACTGCCTGATTATGAGCATGTAAGCACAAAGTCAACATAAATACCAAGTTCCAAAACTAGAATTTGACACTCAATACAGGGCCTCAAGTTCAGATTAGAATGCGTAGTGGTGCATATCCCCAAACAAATTCACAATTAATGTTATTACCACAAACCAACTGAGAGGCAGTGAACCTGGGTCTTTCTGGGACCCAGGAGCATCTGTCTGTATGTATTCCAGCCAACCTTGATCGGGGCCCTTTACACTTGTTACCTGTAGGGATGCACCGAACGTTCGGCCACCAAAAATAATTGGCTGAAAATAGCAAAAAAAAAGCACTTTCGGTGTTCGGCCTAATAAGTCAAAAGACCGAATAATTTTTACCGAACAATTACGCTGACATGTTGGCAGAGTGGAAGCATTTTAAAGACGCACAAATGTCTGTTTGCAGACGCTGTTCTGCTGAATTGTCTCCTAGCACATCCACTCCATCTGTGGCTGACTTCTTAGAAAAGGCAACAAACGGTCTGACCCGCTTTGACTGTTTCTGTCAATCGTTACTGAGAAGGTGAATAAGCTAGCTGCACCTACATTTGGAGTGCACACGTATTAAAGCCTTTATGGTAAATCCACTGAAACGGCCCAGTGCGAGCTGACAGGCAGGTTAGAGACTTTATCCTGTTAGTTTGTCTCAAGTGTTGCAGTATGAGAGTCCTACCTGAAGAGAGGCTGCAAAGAACTACACACATTATTTATCAAACTGGGTCAGACTTGAGGAATTTAGTGCGAGGATACACATGTGACAACTTCCGGTTTTCAAAATAAGGTGTCTATACAGGATGGAAATAAGATTAATTGGATTATAGTCACGGAAAGTATAAAACATAGTACATTTGTTCATTAGAAGTAAATGGACACATGTAATTTACTTTACTGGACCCTCTCGGGCCTCGGACCCCCCCCACCATAGTCTCTCCGAATCCTGTGGGAAACACTGAGTAAAAAGCACATTTTGACTATTTAATTTATGCAATGGTTTCAAAAAAGGAAAAATAAATGTAAAATAATGTAAAAAACCTTGTTGAGTACTCGGGAAAGTTTTTCATAATTGGCTTTCGCCAAGAATTTTCATTTCGGTGCATCCCTAGTTACCTGGTTGGTGTATACTGTATGTGGTAGGTGCTGTAGGCAGAATCATGCTGCATCACGCTGCATTTACATTTGCAGACAAAGGGCGAGTAGAGCTGCTCAGGATCAACCTGAAGGAACTGGAGCTGGCCAGCGATGTGGACTTGAATAAGATTGCAGAGCAGATGGAGGGTTACTCAGGAGCCGACATTACCAACGTGTGCAGGTCAGCCATCACTGCTGTTTTTCATCCTTCAAACCAATGTTGAACTTAATGGTAGTTTCTATTTCTATCAGAAATGAAACCACAAAGATATGCACAGAATATGACCAGTTATTGCTACACTAGATAAAATACACTAAGATTTTAGTGTCCTTTACCTCCCCATAGTTCCTGTTTATATCTCATTCACTGTCAAATTGAGCCAATACTGTAAAGTACTGAGTCTGCATTTTGCTGCTGTTCACCACCACCGTAACCTTTTGGAAAAATAGATGTGACTTGCAGCAAGTTGGTTGAATGCATTTACAGAGGTGTTATATTTACAATTTCTAATTAAAGTTGAGTGTCATCTCCTTAAATCATTTGAAATCCTTTTTGCAGGAATATGCTGTTGTATATGCTTTTGATTCCAAATCAAAATGGTCTGTTATTGCAGTCCGTAAATCAATTTAAGATTTCAGAAGAGCACAATAAAAGCAACCACTGAAAGGATTATTGTTTTGACTAATTCATGCAATAAAAAGCCTCTATTTGAATGTCTGCTGAAACTGAGAAATTTTACTTTTATTGTGTGATGCTGCAGGGATGCCTCTCTGATGGCCATGAGGCGAAGAATCGAGGGCCTCACGCCAGAGGAGATCCGCAACATTTCCCGGGACGAGATGCACATGCCAACCACCATGGAGGACTTTGAGTCAGCTCTGAGGAAAGTGTCCAAATCTGTGTCTGCATCCGATCTGGAGAAGTATGAAAAGTGGATCGAAGAGTTCGGGTCCTGCTGAAAAAACACTAGCATTTGAGTTGTCTTTGTCTGGATGTGCAACTGTTGTTGGAAGATGGTGAGTTTTAGTAGTGAGGTTTTGTCTGTGTATTTGTCTGAATAATTCAGGTGACTGAATGTATAAAGTAGGTTTATTAATTTAGGTAAATATGTGCACTTGAAAAATGGCACCTATTATACATTATGTTAATGTTATGCAAAAGTCTCAATCTAAAATCTGAAGAGTCAACTTGAGGTGTGATCTAGTTTTCTTTCAAATTATGGCATTTGTTACTTTAATGATCCTGAAATCAACAAACATGTTCAACATGCAAGACAAAATTAGCTGTAGCTGAAGAACGCATTGTTTCAATAGACCGTAGAGTTCATTTTCAGATATTTTACTGTGACTTTGCCTTCCCAAGTGTCATAATATTTGCTTAGTATCACTGTGTCTGACAGTGATACTAAGCTTACTGCCAATCAAATGTTACTCCTGTCTTTTTGTAATGCACTTGATTTTTAGTGCGGTGGTTTTGATTTTTGGAAATATAAATTCCTACAAATATAACGCTAACAAGATATTTCTATGAATAAAGTTAACAAGGATTACATGAATACATGGAAGTGTTTTTACTAAGCAGTGTGTCTGCTGGGGAAACAACACTCAGATGACATACTGAAACATTTCTAACTTGAGTATGCATTATAGGCATGCTGGCTCCAGAAGCGTTGCATGGTACGGGAGTCTTGTGACTGTTCTTCAAAACATTTGTTTATTACTGTATTTGGTTCAACATGGACATGATTTGTCAAGTCAGTTGTCAAACCAAAGTCAAAATCATACATGAGTCCATCAGTTTTAAGATATTGCTGATGTGAAATAAACAGTTTCTGCACATTTTTATCATATCGACTTTACGGCTTAAGTGTGAGTATAAGTGCAGGGCTCAGAAGTCATTAAAAAAGTTTATTGTGGGGCACCCTGGTGGCCTAAGGGTTTAAGATGCTGACCATATAATCGCAACTTTCCCAGTTCATGTCTTGCTAGGAACTTCCTAACATCCTTCGTCCTTCTGTGTTTATTTCCTGTCAGCTCTCTTCTGTATCCTGTCCAGTAAAGGCAAGGGTTAAAAGCGCTGAACCTTTCTGAAAATGACCAGATAGCCTAGGGCTGGACAATAAAACAATAACAAAAAATATCATGATATAATTTCTTTCAATAATACAAATATTCAATAAATGTTTGACTCTATTCACTTGAATTTTTTTTAAGATATTAATTTTGTTGAGGGGGGAAAAGGACTAACAAAGCTTTTATTTAATTGTACTCATGTATATTTATTATTGTTTTGAATGTTCTACTTCAGATTTGTGTTTGGCCTCAAGTGTTGACCATGAAGACATAAACCACAGTTAACCATAAGGTTTCTTCAACTTTCACTCAGGAACAAAAATCAGCCTTTAAACTCAAAAGAAATAACAATTTGATACTTTTTATCGTGAGCTCATTTTTGGCCATATTGTCCAGCCCTAAGAGCCTTAAAATTACTTTTACAATACCAGTACCCTTAAAGTGATGCAGATACCAAATGAGTACTTCATTTGATATGTTGCATAAAATGTCACCTGTTGAAGCCATAGTAGTTGATTGGTAGCTTGTAATTATTTTTATTGTTGTTATGGACAAGCAAGGTAATCTATTTTATTTTATTTCAAATAACTGCTACATAAAAAGTATTGGGAAATTGCGTCACATCGGTCCTCATCCTAATTAGGTCGTCCTCACTGGTAGTATTGGCCTATGAGGGAAAGACTACAGCTTAGGAGTTATTTTATATTTAAATGAGAGAGGAGGAGTGAAATAGTTTAGTGACCAAATAAGTTGTGGGAAACGTATTTAAGGTATTTTTTTGAAAGTAAACAACGGAAGATTATTTTATTAACTTTAGATCAATCAACTGAATTGAAAGATCTCCACGAACTTTTTCCTTTATTGGTGAGTCGCAAACCTCTGAAAAGACGACAGTCTCAAGTAGAAAACGAAAAAAAGCAGTCTGTTTAAACAAGTCACTAAAGACTCAGAGTAAAGACAAGCTGTACGTCCAGCCAACCAAACCAACTACACCTGAAGCAGCTGCAGCCAGAGGCTCTGAGAGTAAAATCAGCTGATCGCCACAAAAGCCTTTAATTGATGTGATGGAACGCAGCGATCGATCAGTGACAGGTGATGTGAACAGCAAATAAAAATGTACAGAGAAGTGTTAAATGATCCTTTATCCCATTGTATGAAAACCACTCCATGCCTGATTTGCTGTTGTGAATTGTGAGTTCACTCCAGATTAGAGACTTTTCTTATCTACCAGATATCAGAACAATGCAGCAAGTGTTCAGTGTGCTCTCAGCCTGCAGAACCCCAAAAATCAGACGAGACAAAGCTTGATGGTCATAAGGAAAGCATTTAATCAGCAGGATTTTAGACCCAAATACACAGTCCAGCTGTAACTCATACAATGTATGCACACAAATGTCTCAAAATAGTAACACATGGGTCTGTCTCCACTTAAACAAAGAGCAAATTAAATTATTCTTCAGCCACACATGTCAATTCATGCCTGACATTGTTTGCCTTACAGGCTCATTCATATTGAGTTCATCATTTTGGAATTTGAGGTTGATCCCAATGCTGGTTGAGCTGTTTTGAGTCATCATGCAGCTTTCTAGTTTTAATGTACAGTATAATTCGCTGACAGGACAGCAAACTGCATTCACTAGCTAGACTACACATGCACCTTTTGCTATCACAGTACATCATGCATTCAGCTGTTTAATTGAGCCCCGGGAGACAAAACCATAGCCTCGGCTGAGGTACACAATCTGATGTTTTAAGGGTGTTTTTTAAAAAGCATGGCAAACACATGTTTAAAATAACACAAAACCATGTTGAAACACTTGCACTTGCTGAGTTTTAGATGAACTAAACCCACTTTTTTGACCAATAACCTGCCTTGTGCACACCTTTTTTGGTCCCTCACACACGGCCTAGTGAAACATTGGGAGTGATACTTGGGAGGTTTATGTCATTCTTGCCTTTAAATCATGACAAGATTTACCACAAAATACAGTATGAATAAAGTAACATCCATGCACGTTCATGTCCAGTTTTCATTCCAAAATTCAATAATAAGTGCAGATTCTTTACTTAAGTGACAATTTACACACTGAATTTGTGGTCATGTCTTGTGCACACACTGTATTTTACAGCCATGTCATAGCAGTAGTTTTTCTTATGTTTAGAGTGCATAGACAATCTGAACAACCTCACTTACATTCTTCATTGTTAGTAACAGGAAACCACACACAAACAAAGAAAACTATTATAACCCCCCCCCCCCTTAGTGATAAGTGTCCAAGAAATACTGACCGAGGCACTGTGAAGAAAGACAATCGATATGAGCCTCAACTGTGGGCAGCAGGCCTTGAAGAGAGGTGTTTTTCTGTCATATTTAGAGTTGTGGGAGGAAAACATTTTTCACTGAATGTGCAGACACAAGATTTGTAATAACATTTTATCCAGACACAGTGATCTACATGTTTTTTGTTTTTTGTTTTTACTTAATTCATCTGAGCTATCCATAACAGCTATTCAACAACGATTCAAATGTAATCACCTTAAGAATTCATCTTCACGTAAAGGACAACAGACAGGAGACATTGCCTGTCTCATATTAAATAAATATACTGAATAAACTCAGTGCATTTGCTGCCTTAGAGTTTTCTTCAATATATATATATTTTGTTTTACAATAGTGGGGTAGATTTCTGAAAAAAAGAGAAAAAAAAGTGTGAGCTATAGGCCTACAGAACTGCTACATATAGAAAGTTCTTTCAGTGAACATAAATTGTTGGATGCAGCCCCTAAAATGCTCAGTTTGTTCATATTCATTTTCAACCCTGCAGTGCTTACAGCTGCTTTCCCAAGCTTGTGTCTATTGTAATATGTGTTGCTAGGTCTTCATAAAAAGAAAACAAAACCAATTCCACCAAGTCCATTTAGTGGCTGCACTAAGCTAAACGGCTGCTGGCCAGAGCTTAACATTCAAGCTTAACAACTCTCAGCAAGAAAGCAAATAAGCATGTTTAGTAAATATAGGAATATGTCACCTTGCTATGACATGTTTTGGAAGTGTGTGAAGCAAAATTACTTGATTTGTAGGTATTTTCTAGTAAAAAGTAACTCGTTACCAAGCTAGTTACTTTAAAAGGCAGTGTGACAAAGTCATTCGTGACTTAATAAAAGTTGCTTTCCATAAACTAACTAATAATCTGACCAATCACGATGATTGCACGGATGCTGGTAAACACACTGCAAGCTTACCATCAGTCCAACAGGAAAGAGCTGTCGGTTCCTGACATTTTCTTTTCCATTCTGATCATGTGACTTAATTTGCGGGATTCACATGGACTAGCAATAAACCTACAAACTGAGTTTAGTCAGTTTGTTAGATTTAAAGCACCTCCTGTTCCATGGCTAATGTGCTTAAAGGGTACTTTCAAGTGAAAACAAAACCTAGTGGTTCACTCTTCTGAATAAAAGCTAGCAACAAAATCAAGCCATGCTGAAAACGTAACACAATAACCAAGGCTAAAGAACAAATAAGAACAAATTGAAAATAAAAAGGAGCTGACCAAGTCACTTCTCATTCAAGGCTTCTTCTCTTCTTCCTCTGCTTCTATTTCTATGTTCTCCAGCAGAGTGTGCTTCTCCTCCTCCGGCATTAGAGTGACAGGGTTTAGGTGAAAAATGTGCCTGTAAAAAACACAAAACTAAATTAATATAATAAAGATAATCAGGTAAGTCAGCTGGGGCCTGTACCAAGAAGCAAGTTCAACATACCTTGCATATATCTTTTTGTTATCCTTCCCTAACTAACAATCGGGATTAGCGTTACGACGAGTAAATCGCCGTAAAAGAGGCGGTGTTAGCAGCACATGACCAATCGCAGACAAGAACAAGTCTACTGGCAGCAGAGCAACATATTTTACAAATGAAGACCAAACTGTCATATTAGACAAACAGACACCGTCTAAGTAACACAGCTGCAGCTGACACATGCAGGAAGACAGTGTGAATGCCTTAATGAACAGGAGTGGTCTATAATAATGTGTTGATTTGATGTGTTCTTATGGCGTCTTTGAAAATATCAGCGTCCTTCTTTCAGCTCAGCTGTGTGTCCTGGTTTTGATATTAAAAGCCTCAGCCACTAAATAAGTGGTCGTTCCAACTGACTTAAGAATTTCTGGTCACTTTAAAAATCAGATTAATTTATTTAGCGCACTCAATTGTTCCAAACGTTGTTCTAAAATAACTTCATGAAGCAACGAAACAAAAAACCCATTCATGCCATAAAATGTGCTCAGGAAGTGGTCAAAAAGACTGAATCTCAACATTTAGGCTACTGAAAACTTCCCGCACATTAACTTCACCCACATCGCAAAAGGTGGGGCGCTACATGACCAGTATAATACAAGACAGCTACTAACCTAAAATAAATTCATATTAAAGTTAATTTCAATAGGTCTACCAAACAATATGCTCATAATATTCAGCCTCACATAAGAAAAATCAAACCCTTTTATTTCAATGGTTGCAACAGGCTGTGTGACTTGAACGGACTTGGGAGCAACAAAAAAATTTAAAACACATTTCAAAGCGGTAAGTAGGCTTATCTTAAAAACCTACAAGTATTAGCCTACAAGGCTTTAGTAGCCTACTTTAATCAGTGTCTTTAGAATGATATTGCTATACCTAAGTTTCCGCATCACTGCAGCAAACTGTCTGTGGGATCTACGGGTGATGTCATTTTCTAAGAGATCTGATTGGTCTCTTATCTGGAACATAACCTGCTCCGGAGCAGGTTAGCCGTTAAGCATACGTTACCATGGAGATCTACCCTGTTAACCCTGAAATTACCTCGAGAAGCTCAAATCCTGCTACGTGGTACAGGCCCCAGGTCAATGATGGCGTGGTAAAGTGCTTGCCTCTAGATGTTCCAGCACATTATTTATTCACTCATAAACCCCATTAAACAAACTCACTTGTGTTCACAAGTTGGGAAAAACATGTCCAAGATCTTGACGATGATCGCTGATCCGACAACGCCGATCACCACCACCCACATGACCAGGAAGAAAAGAGGCAGTGACTCGGAGCTGAAGCGCTTCAGACGCTCCCTCACTTCCTCCACCCACTGACACATGGCCTGAGGAGAGGACGGACATGAACACATGAACATTTCCTGCAGGTACAAGGCACCACTGGTAATACATATTACAGAAGGGTTTTCTGAGCTTTATGGGGAGATCTTATGTCAAACTGCATGAATCGCAAAAGTAATGTATGGAAATGTTCAATATCCTAAGAAGGAAACTTCTCTTTTAACTCACCATACACCATCTGGTGTATAAGTCGGTGGATATTTCTGCACAGAAGCACATGTTTTAATGTGTTACTGCGCGTTGGATTAATTGTGCAAATGTTGCTCTGGCTCTACATGATCAGTGCTTTGGTGATCCATTTGATGTGCATTTTGAGTTTCGGCGTGTGACAAGGAGAAAGCTGATAGAGGTGCAGACAATTACTTTGGATGGATGTAAATAGGAAACCATCTATACATACAGCAGGTGTGACCAGTGTCAACTTAAGGAAGTAATATTGTTTTACTGCAACATTTGTTCGGTCTATAACTAAGCTCCCAAATGTTAATATTGCCCCCAATAATAGCGTCCCAAAATTTTCTCAAGTTTGCATAACTTTAAAATCTCTTTCTTCATCACACCTGAACCTGGCTCACAATATTTTCTTTAACAATCAGTGCATCCCTACGAATGACTTTCCCTTCCGTGTTTATTTCAAGAGACCGCCAACAGTCCAACTTTCCTCCTGAAATGGCTAGACCTCTGAGACAGCACATACCGTTCATCAGCTACCATTTCTTCAACAATCAGACTTGGCTTACAGAGTAAGACGATATCAGTTCTTTGGGCGGTGATTCCATCTGAATCCGATCCGGCTGGCTTGGTTCTCTGTCATCAAATTCGTCATCATATCTGACATCATACAGCAGGTCGGGGTCCATACGCAGCGGAGTCTCCGGGAGCTTTCCAGGGGCTGCAATCTCCTCCTGGGTGGTCTCTGTGTGCTTCAGGGGGTACTGGCTAGTAGTATGGGAGATCAGCTGTTCTTCATCTGATTAATAAGAATACACATGTCATTGGATTGCTATAGAGAGTCTGCGTAATAATAATAATTATAATTAAGGTCAGAAAAGGCATGCATGTTTTCATACCTTTTGTGGGATTTGGTGGATCTGTGACAACCACATCGTTCTCCCTGGGAACCCTGAAGATCTCACTGTGTCCAATGGGGTAGATGTTGGTAAACTGAGCCAGCTTCTGGAAATCTGGGCTCATGAGTATTTTCACCTCACACATGTCGGGCTGCTGGACCTAAAGGATAAAAACCCAAAAGGTGTCAAATTATTGCCTTGCATTTTTGCATTTACAAAACTTCTTCATGTTACAATTCATTAGCACGGGGGGAAAAAAGATGGAGTGTCATTATTCTTAGAAAATACTGAATATTATTGGTTATACGTTTTGAGGTATTCCTCGAAAATAACAAAACAAGGTTCTGTGGGTATTTCTCCCTAAAGTACATGGTAAAGGTTTCAACATTTTTCCTTAAGGAAAACAAATGGGTGCAGTTTCAAAACATATGTGCAACATTTCTTACTTATTTTTTACATCTGGACAGACTTGTGTCATGTTTCACAAAATTTTAATTTACCATAAGATTTGTAAGACATAAAAGATTCCTAAGAGATATTTACCTCTTTGCCCTCCATCTCTATTACTTCACTGAACACCTGCAAGGCCACCACCTCCTCTGAGTCGCTGTAGAGCCGGTTCTGGCTAACCATCACCCGGGTGACAGTAGACACCAAGTCCCCAGATTCAAAGTCACTGCTTCCATTGATGCGGTCTACTGGAAAAAAAAAATAACATAAGAAATAATAAAATAAAACATTAAAATATGCAGGATAAAAGAAGAAGAAAGAAACAAGAATAATAACACTATAATAAATAGGCAGCTCTGATAATATCAGGATATGCTTTCGGATAATAGTGCATTTTTAGAAGACACTTAAAATAAAACAATGACTCAGACAGCCTAATTTCCTCAGGCAGGTTGTTCCAGTGCCTCAGGGCCCTGACAGCAAAAGCTCTGTCCCCTTTAGTTTTCAGCCTGGATCTCAAACTACACAAAGCCTTATCAGGAATTAAAAGATCCAAAATGTAATCTGTAGCCAGGTCATAGAGAGCCAATAATCTATAGCATCTTAAAATCAATCCTAAAAAAAAAAAAAACAGGGAGCCAATGTAAAGAGGCCAACGCAGGTGTGGTGTGATCGTACCTCTTGGTTCTGCTTAAAAGCCAAGCAGCTGAGTTCCGCACACTCTGTAGTTGTTTCAAGGCTTTTCAATTTAAACAAGAGTAATAATGTAACTTTCAGTGATGGGACTTAAATATCCTACAGAATTAGTTAATGAATCCATCAAATAAACACTAATTTTATTTATAGATTTTGAATTTAACATTAAGTCGTTTATAAGTAAAACTCCATGTGATTGTAAACTTAATACATTTGACAGTTGAAGGTGTCCTTGTGAAAGCACACATCTTGTTTGATAAAGATGTGCTGTGGCAAAAAAACTAAGGAGAAAAAGAAAAAATGACAGAAAAAAACTCATCTCCTATTGGAGAGGTTTGTGTTATAACTGTTTAGTACTTGGATGTGTGATGTGAGGAAAACTCACACAGAAGTGCTTGACAGTTGAACCTGGTGACCCCTGACAGCTCTACTGGGATGTCATTGACCAGCACCTGCTCTTCTCCCACCGATATGTTTAAATTGATCTGAAAAAAGAAATACGAAGGTTAAGGCTTGGCTGGTCGCAGACCCGCCTCTGTAACTTCGCTTGGTAAATTGGCTTGGAAATCACTGTTTACCTGCAAGTTGTTCGAATCCTGTAACTGTGTGTCCGCCAATGTCCCTGCTGTCACGTTAATCAGGATGTTTTCCTATGGAGATAGATAATTTGAAAGAAAAGGAAAAGAAAACACACATAGACGTGAGGTTTAACAGCACAATGTCTGCCAGCCAGGGTATTTCTAACGCTGGACGACCAGTAAGCTAACGCTGTATGCTAACATAAACATCGTCAAGCGCATTAGCTTATTAATATTTGCTGCTGCTGACATTTACCGCTCTGGGTCTTACCGTATTCAGTTGCCTTGGCGGCGACTCTGTGCACGTTACTGTGGCAAAAAGAAGAACTATAACACTAACTGCTAGCCCTGTCATTTCCATTTTGTGTTGACTAATCTTAGCAGCAGCAAGACAGCTAAAACAAACACATTGAGGAAGAAGACATATGTGCTGCGCACGCGCAGGGAATTCCCAAACACTCTTGTCGCGAGATTTGGAACTTCAGCATGGCGGTTCTCCTTGAAACGACGCTGGGCGATATTGTTATTGATTTGTTTACAGAAGAACGGCCTAAAAGTAAGGAAATGAAGTAATTTCCAAATAACGGCAGCTAATTTCGTGAAGTGGTTGCTGGTTGAGTAAACTATGGACCAGCTGAATTACAGAATAACTGGATGCTAGCTAAGGCTATGTTAGCTTGCTTGCATCCTTTTCATTTGTTTATTTAACATTAGCAAACATTTCATGATAATTCAGTAATGGCAAGAAAACTGGAATAAATTAATCCACATTATTTTTAGCCATACGTTCTTAACGATGTTTAGATGCTAAGAGTTAAGTGTTGTTAAGGATTTGGAATATTGAGTGTCTGTTGTACTCTAACCTAACGTTATGCTCTTTTCTTTTGAAGCTTGCCTCAACTTTCTGAAATTATGCAAGATAAAGCACTACAACTACTGCCTCATCCACAATGTTCAGGTAAACCTAAATGTTCCCTTGAACACGTCTGTAACAGAGCTATAAATCCATCTCAAATATTTTCAGTTGAATCAAAGCGCAAACTTATCCGTTTGAAAAGTTCAACACAGACATTTCAGGCTACTGTTCATATATGGACTACATTATCAAAGTTACGTTACTTTTTGAGCTCATGCGCAGGTGTCCTGGGCTTCTGAACAAGCCCCAAAAGCCACCGCTTCACAAGTGACAGGTTGCTCAGTGAAGTCTGTGGGTTCCTGAAAGGGACAACTTACAGAATGCAGAGAGGATAGTTCTGATAGTTTGAAGGGTGTAGATAGATTATTGCGTTCGGTTCCTGTAGCAAGTCAATGTGGCGGGTTTCGTAGAATCTAAAAATACTATAAACAATATTATAATGGAAATGGGAATCTCACAAGCTTTACCATAAGTGCAAAACAAAGTAATTATCTGCGGGTGTAAACATAATGTCAAGGCAAACAAATATCCATATCTGCAAAGAAAGTTACATTTGGCCTGTGTGGAGGTTGCATAGGCTTTAAGCCCCTGGAACATGTTACACACAGCAGCAGACAGCATTGTCACAGAATGAACGCGGACGGTTTGGGCTGATCAGGTGCTCTTGAACACACTGAGCTCTTCTAATTTATCTGTCCAGCTTTGAGATCATGTCAGACGTGCTGCAACAATGTGTCTGTCTCCTCCTCAGAGAGACTTCATTGTGCAGACTGGAGATCCCACAGGGACAGGGCGTGGTGGAGAATCTGTCTATAGGTCAGTCGTCTTCATCGCCGCTGTTGACAATTTTTTTACACCACTAGTTAAACACTTTGACAAATGTTCTCTTCTGTGTGCGATTAGCAAACTCTATGGGGACCAGGCCCGCTTTTTTGATGCAGAGAAAACGCCACGCATCAAACACAGGAAAAAGGGGACGGTTTCCATGGTTAACAATGGAAGTGATCAGCACGGTTCTCAGGTGAATAAGATGAACATTCACACTGTTGTTTGTCCTGCAAGTTGCAAAAATGTAGCAGAAACAACAGAAAAGCATGTACTAGTTTGATGTTTTCACTTGATCAGTCAAATTTAAAAATAACTTTTTATAAAACAGCTGATTAATTGAAGAAACCCTGGACTACAGTTTCATACAGTAGTAAGTCTTGGATATGTCCAATACAGAATGTAGTATTTTTACGCCTTGTTACATCGAACCATGGACTTCCTGTCTGGTCTTACCAGTTTTGCTATTTTTGGTGTGATAGATGTTGTGACAAGTGGTGGACAGTGTTTTTGCTTTAATAGCATAAACCATGTCTAATTTACAGATCAAATGATCTGTGCAGGATGTGTTACATGATGAGCTTAATCTGTCATTCCTGCCCTCAGTTCCTTATTACCACGGGTGAGAACTTGGACTACCTGGATGGAGTCCATACTGTCTTTGGGGAAGTGACAGAAGGCATGGATGTCTTGACCAAAATCAATGAGACCTTTGTGGACAAGGACTTTGTCCCATTTCAGGATATCAGGTGAACTAAGAAAAAAACTGCCTATGTAGTAAGCAGCCAAACTTTTTACTGCGTTTCATCAAGTCTGTACCAGCACTCTGTATAATCACAATGCAATTGAATCCCATCTAATCTATATTCGAGCAAATGTGTTTTTGAAGCTCTATTTAAGTTTTCAAATGAAGGTTTTAATGTCTGTTGTTATTTTAGCAATCCTAAAAAAAACACCTCAATTTGAATAGTGATTTGTTGGATTAAATAAGATCTTCTTTTTGTTAATTAAAGGTATAATGAGTAGGATGATTCTGCGCAGCCCTAGCCTGTCTATCCAAAAAACATCAGATAAACATGGCATAAAGTTTTTATCATGAGATGAAAATGTCCTTTCGCTGCAGGATAAACCACACAGTGATCCTGGATGACCCTTTTGATGACCCTCCTGACTTGCCAGTGCCTGATCGATCACCTGAACCTACCAAAGAGCAGCTAGATGTGAGTGCAGTGCTGCTGTTGATTCATTTTTTCCCTCTCAGGCAAAAACATAAAGCTGAAACTGACACTTCAGATCACCCATGCTTGGCGAACCTTATTTGGACAAATAAACACGAAAAATGTATACAGTATATGTGAAAACAATATAAACTGACTACGGTTCATGTGCAGAGTGGCCGAATCGGAGCCGATGAAGCGATCGACGATATGGATGGGAAAGGAGCTGAGGAGTTGGAGGAGAGGTTGAAGGAGAAAGAAGCCAAGACTCAGGCCATCCTGCTGGAAATGGTGAGAAGCAGAAATCTTCTCTCAGCCTTCAACTGAAGATACCAAAGTTGTAGATATCCTTCCACTCTTCTTTCTTTTATTCCTCCAGGTGGGCGACCTCCCTGACGCAGACATGAAGCCTCCAGAGAACGTGTTGTTTGTGTGCAAACTGAACCCAGTAACCACAGACGAGGACCTGGAAATCATCTTTTCTCGCTTTGGGTCCATAAAAAGGTGACGCCAACCTCCAAATTCTACAAAATTTAGAATTTCTAAAGAAAATATTTGCGATTTGTGCTTACCTCCTAAAATATTTCTCATGTTACTCTGTTGTGTGTAGCTGTGAGATCATCAGAGACTGGAAAACTGGAGATTCCCTCTGTTACGCTTTTATTGAGTTCGACAAGGTGAGTGTTTTAAGTGTCTCCTTGAGATACAAAATCTAAATTGTATATGTGCATAGATACTACACAAAGTATCTGAGGCTTATTCACTTTCTTTCTGAGAGTGAGGTGAGAAGATTAATATTTATTTAATTACTGCGTGTCAAGTATGAACCTTGAGTCCGAATGTGATTAGCCCAGCTTAGCATAAAGACTGTGAATGGGGGAAGCAGATCACCTGCGTGTATTGTCAACGTGTTTCTGTTAGATCTGTATAAAAATGTAAAAGCAACAGTTTGTGATTTTGTGCTTATTCCCTTTATTTCAAACTGTTGAACTAGGGTAACTTTACAAGATGCTAATAAATTTACAATACATCATCCTACCTGTAATGATGTGTTTTTAGAAATGCATACATTCTGAAGTAATCATTTAAAAGTGTAGTGTTCTGTGGGTTTTTTTTATAATGTGTTACGTGAAAACGGAAGCAGTTTCCCAAATCAGGGAAGGACCCCTTTAAAGTCTGCTGTCCAAAACTGGTATATGTTATAATGGATTAACAAGCCTGTCACATTGTTGAGACTCCTCCCCTAAATGTCTTCTAGTGAGCATTTAATTGACATCCACAACAGGCCTCAGTAACCCACAATCCATTGTGCACACGGGAGTTACTTGTTTAATGGTGTGTTTAAGTGGTCCTACATTGTATCTATTGAAAGTGACAGATAAAAACCCCATCAGGATGTGATCTCAGTCACGAACTTCACTGTTGGAGTTTTCTAGCAATCATTACGTGCAGAATTATGACAGAGAATCAGAGTATAGAGAAATTAACCTGGTACATGGCTAGCTCACGGTCCATTGTTGAAATAAAATGTTAACTTGTAAACCTGGGAGTTTGCCCCAATTTATGTATTTAGCACTCCCCCTGTGGTAAATGTGTGTTTACGCCTTTGAGTTAATGATGAACATTTTCATTAGTTTTGTCAGTGGATTAAACTGGTTATGGTGAATCTTCTGTAGGCGGACTGCAGGATTTGCCGCTGGCCCTCAGTCCTCTGAACACCTTCGACAATGGACTGTAAATAGAAGGAGACAACACCTGTAGCCAAAATCTTAAGAATCAGTGCCTTATCAAACCATTCACTGAGCCCTCGTGCTCTGGGGATTTGGGCATTGTCGTCCTGTAAGAAACCACTCCAATCATTCCTCTGTGGGCATATGTTGACAGATATATTTGAAATGATAACAAGGACAATCAAAACATCAAGTCAGTGTCAACTGCCTGGTTAGTTACCTGGTTAATTAACTGGTGATGGCGTATAGATAAGATGCTTGCCTTTGTTGTGGGAGACCTGGGTTCGATTCCCACTGTGAGACATCCACCATTGTGTCCCTGAGCAAGACACTTAACCCCTAGTTGCTCCAGAGGCGTGTGACCTCTGACATGTATAGCAATTGTAAGTCGCTTTGGATAAAAGCGTCAGCTAAATGAATAAATGTAAATGTAAATAGTGCTGGTGAAGTGCAATGAATATTTAAACCATTAGAGGGTGCTGGGCAGTTAGATTGTGTGTTTTCACTCAGACTTCTACCAGTGACATCCAGATATGTGATAAAATCATGTTATGAAATATAATTAATTGTCCTTGCTACAAAAGTTGTCATTATGAGTATGAAGATAAAGGGACCCTAGGGGGTATATTTAATTCAAATACTCCCACTGTGGACATATCCCTTTTTACAGTATGTACTTCTTAAACTCTGGTTGTGCATACCAGATGCCCTTCCATCACTATGTTAAATTTCTGAGCATCTGGTTGAAGCAGTGATCTGGCACTTTACAGCAAACTTCTCTATAAACACAGTCAATGAAAGCCTTTGTTGTTGTTAGATATCTGATACAAAGTGAAGGATCTTTTTTTGGAAATGATTCATTCTATATCCTTCCAGTTGCTGTAATTCACTTGCAATGTTTTGCAACATTGTTTTTGGTTTTCCTGGTTTGG
Source organism: Micropterus salmoides (assembly GCF_014851395.1). Taxonomy (NCBI): domain Eukaryota; kingdom Metazoa; phylum Chordata; class Actinopteri; order Centrarchiformes; family Centrarchidae; genus Micropterus; species Micropterus salmoides. The sequence goes on along the minus strand of NW_024040928.1, from coordinate 4,083,988 downwards.
AGAGGAACCAGGGGTTTGAGGAGATAATAACTTCAAGAAAGTTTTTTTGTAGTGTACCAGATGTGTGAATCTTGAGATTTGTTTATGTAGTTGAAAGTTTTGACGTACTTAAACATAATGGCCATAAAGAAATAAGAGCTGCCGTGATTAATTGATTTATACAGATAGACAACCATAAACTGAGTCATTAAGTCATTTTTTCAGCAAATACTCCAAAGGTTCTCTGGTATCAGCATCTCCAGTGTAAGGGTTTCCTGTTTTTTCTCTGTTTTATGTGTAAACTGAATCTTTTGGAAAATTTGGAGTGTTGCTCTGACAAAACAAAACGCATTAAGACGTCACCTTGAAAATTGTAATTGACATTATTCATTGTTTATATAATTCTGTCTCATTTGTATTCTGACTGTTGTAGAAAATAATGTGCAATTTAATCAGTTATGGAAATAATTTAGTTGGAAATAAAAATAACTACCAGTTGGAAATTCATATTTTGAGTCAATTTATTTCCTAAACAAGCTGTATTGCTCTTCCTACCCTTTAGGGTAACCCCTTTAACAATTTAAGTTGTTAATTTGCTAATGACGTTATTAGATCTCCTGTTTTCTGCAGGACCTGGCATTTACTTCACACTACAGTTCCTGTCTTACCTCTTGGATGCTTTCTCTCTCCACAGGAAGAGGACTGTGAAAAGGCCTACTTCAAAATGGACAACGTGCTCATAGATGATCGACGCATTCACGTAGACTTCAGCCAGTCAGTAGCAAAGATTAAATGGAAAGGGAAAGGTATTCATTCTGAATATTTCTCAAAATGAATACAGCTCTGACATTGTTTTGTAAGGAGAGACCTAACTCATGGCCTTGTCTGTTTTCTAGGTGGGAAGTATACTAAAGATGACTTCAAAGCCTATGAGAAGGATGTGGAGAGTCGATCCAAACTGGCTCTCAAGGATCAAGTAAAGCCTAAACAAGAGTATCCTTGTGTGTTAATAGGATGGGATTTCATTTCCACTTCATGTCATAACCAAGCAAGAAACGCGCATCTGAAAAGTGAATGCAATGCTGCAGTGCCTTGAACCTGCATTTTTTTCTAATGGGGGGCAACTCCACTGGTATCGTATAGAAGTCTATGAGAAATGACCCTACTTCTCACCTGATTTATTACCTCAGTACACTTTCCTAATAAGTTTATGGTCTGAATTGCTAGTTTCAAATCTTCTTCAACACAGCATGATGTTCATTTTGTAATTTATGGTCATATTTAGAGGGAAATAGACAATAAAGCAATGCTTAGCCAACCTGTCAATCAGAGCAATGCACATCCCTATTCAGCTCCACCCTGTTGTCCAAATGTGGTCTCTTCTGGTTCCAAACAAACAAGATGGTGACAGCCTAAATAACAACAGTAACAGGCTTCAAAACAGTAGTCCACAAACCAACAGGTGACGGGCGGCTACATCCACTTCTTTCATACAGTCTATGGTCATAACATACAAGTCTGTGGTATTTTACTGTACAACCACTGTTGTGGTGGCCTTTTCACAGTTTGATATGGTGAACCTTTCAGCACTGACATTTTCAACTTCCTGGAGATTTCCATAACTTTCCCAAAAGTTCCAAGTATGACCTGCTAATAGAGGAGGAAGAGGAGGTGTCGAGCCATCGCCACTCTGAGAAGAAACACAAAGAGAAGAAGCACCATCATTATTCAGATGATGAAGACAGCAGGAAGCCCAAAAAGTACAAGGTATTTCACTTCATGGTACCTTTCACATATTCCCTATACTCTTTAAATGTGTTAAGCCAACACAACCATATTGTAATATAATGTTATACTCTCCCTATGATAATTTAAACAGTTAATTTGTACTAAAGTTCACATACCCAAGACACCTCCAGCTTCTATAGTCCATTCCTCCTGAAGAGTGTGTTATGTGCAGTTTCTTTTTATTTCTGCTTTTACGGCAGTGAGGTGGTATCATCTTGAAGCTACAGAGAAGCTGATATAGAATTCAGATTTTTCAAAATCTGTTAGGTAGGAATACATTTGATGTACTATGCAAATCATCACAAGTTACAAAGAAGAAAAAAACTCCACAGTTTATTCTGAACTTTCAAGTCCAGACTCCCACATTGTATGAGCATTTGAATATATGTAAATGAGTGCTACATTCTGATTGTCTCTGGAAATATTTGTAAAAATTATTCTGATTTTATGACGTAGAAAAAAACACAATGGCAGACGCTAATTGTTGCGTCTTTGCCATTAAATAAATGGCAACTGTAAATGCTGGTATCACATTCATACAACTCTTTTTTTGAATGTATGCTGAATATCAAATGTGTGTGTTTTTTTTTAAGTCACTTGTAATAGGTTCCTTGAATTATTTTATAAATTCAGCAAAATGTACAGGATTCACCTGTAACTGTCCTTGTACTGTTCAATTTTGCCAAAAGTCTCCAGGTCTACAATAGTGTCTTCACTCTAACTAGCTGACTAAAGAACTGTCAATCACACATCCAAGACAACACCTAGGGTTGAGCAATATTTCATGTTAGGGCTTTCCCGGTCTGTGAGAAAACTTCACAAAACAACTGAACTTTTGAATCAGGAAAGAAAGATGTTACAGTTGAAGTACAGAAAAAAACAGGGAAGCAATTAATACGAGAGCCACAAACACTTTTACCTAACCTTGTTCACAGTAGAGATTTTTTCCAGTAAGCATGTTTACTAATTTATCTGGATTGTTGTTGAGTAACTCCCTCAGACCTGGAACAGTGCCTTATGTAAAGAAACCTTCCAGATAACTCAGTAAACCTGATTCCTTGAACAGGCCCCTGCATGCCCCATGTTCACACATGGGCACACACCTACACACAGCCTCCACCTCGTAGTCTCAAGTACCTTTACCCAGAGTAAACAGTGAGTAGAAGTGGAAATGGCTATTAATTAACTGAAAGTTTTTAATACTTTATTTTCCTTTTTCTTTGGCAACAATGTGTCTAAGTCTATAAATGCACTCATTCTGCAGCCCTCATTAGACACCAATGTAATAATTAATTTCCACATAATTAGCTGGTAAATGTTTTACCCTCTTTAGCTAATGTACTATAATGGTGCTAATCCAATACTGACATGCAGAGAATCTGAGGCTGATAGTCGGCTGATGGCCGTGCAGTTCACACTAAACTTGCCGTCTTGTGACAGTCGTTGACACTACGTGACTGTTCGGTGACAGGGGGGCCTGTGATCAGGAGTAAATCATCGGTCGCCAGTGTTTGTGTGAACTACACAATGGTGCATCAAAACGGCTCCCCAACACATTTCGGACACATCGCCGTCTGCCAGATATCTAGCATGCCAACCATCTGGAGGAGTCGGCTGTCGACATCCACATCCAGCCAATGAGAGCAGGCAGCTACTTTTTTTATTGCAAGACACTTTTTACTCACCTCCAGCTCTCTGTAGCTGAGACCATCACTGCTACCTGCCCGTGCTAATCCATTCTTTCACCCAAATTCTTTGTCTTTATAATTTCTATCTTTATAATAACAGACAACAGCTGTTTCGTGTGTAGGTTCGCATCATTTCCCGTTTCACATTTCACGTGTGTCTTCTTGACAAAACGTGGTTTGGAGACCAGAGTCGAGTGACACAGCTGCTCTCAGCTCCTGTAGTGAATCATGTTTTATGCATTTCACTGATCATTTACATAGTGTGAACACCACGACAACTTCAAGACTCCCGTCACAAGATGGTGAGTTGTGTAGTGTGAACGGCACGGCCATCGGCTGATGCTGAAAGTTGTGTAGTCAGCACCAGGCATTAAGGAGTTACCTGGCTGGTGGCCAGGTAATTAACCAGGCAGATGACACTGACTTGATGTTTTGATTGTCCTTGTGGTCATTTCAAATATATCTTTCAACATATGCCCTACACACAGAGGAATGATTGGAGTGGTTTCTTACAGGATGACAATGCCCAAATCCCCAGAGCACGAGGGCTCAGTGAATGGTTTGATAAGGCACTGATTCTTAAGATCTTGGCAAAAACATGTCCCACTAAGAAAACTAAAATTAATAACATTTTCTTATTTAAAACAACCAGGGTTGTTGATCTGAGGGTCTTCTGCATAAATATTGTTTATTTACATGTACTTATTTTAAAAATTATAAATTGTCTGATTTTTTTGACAGCCCAGTAGCCACAAAATCCATTGTTCTCAGACAAGAGATTTCATTTCAATTTGATAAAAAAAGGAGGAAAAAATAATTTTAAATGTATATTATGGAGGCCAGATGAAAGAGTAGAGTGAAAAACCTAGAAGCAGTGGATTCAACACTTATTGCTCTTATTTTAGGCCAGAGGCAGCTAGCAACAGAGGAAAACAAGATGGCTCCTGGATGTCGATCTTGTATGTCATGTTAAAAAGTATGTTTTTGTCACCACCGTCAGACGTCAACACTGTCAAGTTTTATGTCTGACAGTGAGTAACACATAGGTTGACGGTGTTGACAAAAACATCCAAATCATACACAAAGGAGGCTTTAATACTATTTATGATCATAATAAATAGTAATGGCTTTTAATGTTTCATTGACCTCTATGTACACAATACATAATTTCCCCAATGACTAAAAACTGACATACAACACACTGCAAAAGAGAAGGACCAATTAATAGGCTACTACCACCACCATCAGCTCTGTGTCACCACCGTCGGATGGATCTTTCTGCGTTTTTAATTTACATGCTTACAATCTATTCCTACAATGCAGTTGATTTATTAAATTTATGGTCACTATGAAAGGAATAGTTTTTTTGTATACTTAATGCTAATGATGAACGTTGCATGATGTATAAGTTTGTAAAAGAGTACATGAAATAGTGAACAAAAGTTAATATTCAACATTGAATAACATAATGTACCTATGGTGTAGACACAATGATTTTAAAGCTCTAAATCATTATAAGACTAAATAAATAAGAGGCCAAACAGGCAAAACACATATTTTATGAATTAATTACAAAATCAGGAGGCTGCACCAAAATATTGCTAGACTGGTGAGATCTTGTACAATAAATACATAAGTTTAGATTTCTTAAAATTACATTTTATTTCTTTTCAAAATTGAAACCTGTTTTATCCAAATTCTCAAGAATCAGTGAAAGATGAAAATAATGTGACCTTCAGTCACCAGATTTTGGTCCGACGTGTTTAACAGCGCTCTCCACTAGTGTTGTAGTCAAGTCCGCCCAAACCGAGAACAAGTCAAGACCGAGACCAGAGTTTATCGAGGCAGAGTCTAGACCCTAGACTTTTAGTGGCTGAGACCAAGTCGAGGGCAAGGGAGGGCGAGACAGAGTCAAGACAAAGACCAGTGCCCCACATGACACACAGTTTGTATTATTTATTATTGCAAAGCTCTGACTCACCACTGTGAGCTATACTCTTTGGATGGCCTCCTCTGGCCGCCCATAGGCTCTGTCATTGGTACACCTTCATATACAGTATAAGGCAATTCTTGGTCTGCTGCCATAATACCTATGTGTTCTTATTACACAGAAAAGTAATGTGCAACACTCTTTGTGTTCCCTGGACTACTTTCTGTGATAAATACCTGTACGAAAACTGGAAAAAGGCCATTTGTGTATACTGCACCCTCAGCATGGAATACGTTGCAAAAGGAATGAATGAATTATCTCAATAGGACACTCCTGGTTAAATAAAGGTTTTAATTATGGTTGTTTGTTCCTTAATTTGTCACCTGTCTATAATTTCATGAGATATCACACTTGACAATTTGTCATAATTATTACCTTTTAAAACCACCTTTTAAGCTTGTACATTACTGAGTTTCCATATAGTGACCAAAACCGTCTATAGCGCTTGTTTTATTTAAAAATGGCAGTATTAAATGTAAATAGAGAACATAAGTGCAACTACTTCCAATAGTTAGTCTTAAACAAAACCTTACTCGCCTATTTTTACAGATTTGTCTTTCAAATCAGCAGTTTTTACACTAATGTGTTCTCTGACATTTCTAGGACAGTGAAGATAGCCGGCGAGACAGAAAGACGGGACGCCAGCGCTCTCGATCCCGCTCAAGTTCCCGCTCTAAAGACCGGGACCACAAACACAGCAAGTCCCGGGTCAAACATGGGAAAGAGGGCCGTGATAAAAGCCACAGCCACAAGGACAGGAGCCGCAGCCGCTCCTCCAAGAAGTCCAAGGATAAAGACAGGAGTAGATACAGATGAGGGAGAGCAGCGAATGAAAGATGGTTCTCCTTACCTTTTATTGAATATATTTCTGTGACAGGAGAGTGGAGCCACATGAATTCACCATGAATTACATGGCATTTCAATATTTACAAGCCTAAACTCCTGGCTTCCTTTAAAATCACTTGACTTTGGCTTTAGGAAAAAATTCAACAATTATCAGGTCTTTGTCACATTGTCTTGAAGAACAAAATAGTTTAAGACTTTTTTTTTTTCTCTATTAAAAAATTACCCAAAATGTCAAGGCTGTTTCATGGTTTTTATCAGTTATTTATTTCAGTTCAGTTCCCTCTCTATTATTTACTTCCTCTGCACCTTCCCCTTACCGAACACATGTGGTAGATGATTAATATCTCACCTTTGACTTCAGTTTCTAAAAGCCTGAAAGTGTTTACATTCATTAAATGTAGGCATGGAAAATGACTGGGTGGAGTGTGTCACCACAGCACACGGAATTCACTGGTGTCTCCCTCCACCCACCTCATAGAGCTGGGGTGATACAATATCTCAACGTCTAATTGCATTAAACTGAAAGCTAACGTATGGCGCTGCAAGTTTAAGACAGACAGAGGAATTTTTAGAGTGTGAGGCAGTAAAGAGAAAATGCAACAAAGTAATGAGATACGAACTTCAGTGTTCATGTCAACAAACAATTTTTCAGTTACAGTCAAGTTCAAAGACATCCAAAGATGCAAACGTGTCAGACCATTACACGGAAATGCATAAAACATGACGCACTATGACATTATGAACCTATTTGTTGGCAGGATTAGTATATTTTCTATTAGGTATTATAGGACTGTAGATGCAAGAATTTACTTGAAATCTCTCTCTGATCATCAGCAAACCAAACCACAAACACATCAACACATCCATAGTCCCTTTACTCAACACGTAATTCGAAAGAAAGAGTCACCACACAATTTTTTGGTATTTCCCGAAAATACATAGTTGTTTTGTGGGTGGAGGAGAGGTGTGTGGTGATCAGAAATGGAAATATGTCTTCCGGAGTGAAGCTCAATAAATTCTAGAGGGGTGAGTCTGTAAGAGCTGAAAGGTGACAGCACTGAGCAGTGTGGAAAAAAAGGGTTGCACAGCTTCACTCCCCCAGGTGGAACCACTAGTATAGACTTCCCCAGCCGCCTACGCAAACATGCAGCACACCTCATTGTGCTCTTTAAACTTCTCATTTGTATAGTGGCAAAAACAGAAGTTATCTCATTGCAGTTTGCATATACAGCAGGTCTACACTCACCTAAAGGATTATTAGGAACACCATACTAATACTGTGTTTGACCCCCTTTCGCCTTCAGAACTGCCTTAATTCTACGTGGCATTGATTCAACAAGGTGCTGAAAGCATTCTTTAGAAATGTTGGCCCATATTGATAGGATAGCATCTTGCAGTTGATGGAGATTTGTGGGATGCACATCCAGGGCACGAAGCTCCCGTTCCACCACATCCCAAAGATGCTCTGTTGGGTTGAGATCTGGTGATTGTGGGGGCCATTTTATTACAGTGAACTCATTGTCATGTTCAAGAAACCAATTTGAAATGATTGGAGCTTTGTGACATGGTGCATTATCCTGCTGGAAGTAGCCATCAGAGGATGGGTACATGGTGGCCATAAAGGGATGGACATGGTCAGAAACAATGCTCAGGTAGGCCGTGGCATTTAAACCATGCCCAATTGGCACTAAGGGGCCTAAAGTGTGCCAAGAAAACATCCCCCACACCATTACACCACCACCAGCAGCCTGCACAGTGGTAACAAGGCATGATGGATCCATGTTCTCATTCTGTTTACGCCAAATTCTGACTCTACCATCTGAATGTCTCAACAGAAATCGAGACTCATCAGACCAGGCAACATTTTTCCAGTCTTCAACTGTCCAATTTTGGTGAGCTCTTGCAAATTGTAGCCTCTTTTTCCTATTTGTAGTGGAGATGAGTGGTACCCGGTGGGGTCTTCTGCTGTTGTAGCCCATCCGCCTCAAGGTTGTGCGTGTTGTGGCTTCACAAATGCTTTGCTGCATACCTCGGTTGTAACGAGTGGTTATTTCAGTCAAAGTTGCTCTTCTATCAGCTTGAATCAGTCGGCCCATTCTCCTCTGACCTCTAGCATCAATAAGGCATTTTCGCCCACAGGACTGCCGCATACTGGATGTTTTTCCCTTTTCACACCATTCTTTGTAAACCCTAGAAATGGTTGTGCGTGAAAATCCCAGTAACTGAGCAGATTGTGAAGACCGGCCCGTCTGGCACCAACAACCATGCCACGCTCAAAATTGCTTAAATCACCTTTCTTTCCCATTCTGACATTCAGTTTGGAGTTCAGGAGATTGTCTTGACCAGGACCACACCCCTAAATGCATTGAAGCAACTGCCATGTGATTGGTTGATTAGATAATTGCATTAATGAGAAATTGAACAGGTGTTCCTAATAATCCTTTAGGGGAGTGTAGATCACACTGTAATATTATTCAGAGACCCAACAATTCCTACCATGAGTTAGGATTTGCTTCTGTAATACCAAATACCAAAAATCCTATCTTAGACTCCTCCTATCTTAAGACTTAAGATAGGAACTTTCTGTAATACGGCCCCCAGTTCATTAATTGGGCATCTTTGAGGCCCTTGCTGGCTAGCTAAGCATTGGAGTACTTAGATACATGTGATGGATCATTGTCCTGCATAAAGATCATGGCCTTCTTGAAAACCGAGGACTTCTTCCTGTACCACTGATTGAAGAAAGTATCTTCCAGAAACTGGCAGTAGGTTTATGAGTTGAGTTTCAGTCAATCTTCAACCTGAAAAGGTCCAGCTATCTCATCCTTACTGATAGCAGCCCATAACAGTAGCCCTCTTCCACGCTGCTGGCGCCTGAGTCGAAGTGGTGTCGTGTCCAACAGTGACCCGGCCACGGGCCTGTCCAACTGGTTCATCAAGAGTCAAACTCATTTCATCTGTCCATAAACCTTTGAAAAATCTGTCTTCAGGTATTTCTTTGCCCAATCTTAACGCTTGTGAATGTAATTCAGTAGTGGTTGTGTTTCAGCCTTCCTGACCTTGGATCTCTCACACCAAGGCCATGTGTCTTATCCATTGCACCATTGCCACCCCCACCCCCATTTCTAGACACTCCAGGTAAATTGCAGTTGTGGAATATGGTGGCCCATTTTACCTGAAGTAATGAAGCAGCCTAATAATCATGCATACCTTGATTTAAAGTGTCATTCACTTTCGCCACACTCTCCCTTCATTACATAAACACATACCACCAGAAAATGATTAACTCCAAAGAGCATTCAAATTTATTTGGTTTGGAGTCGGAAAATGTGCATAGAAATAATTATTCATTCAGAATACTTACTTGCCAAATAATTGTACATGCAGTGTACTTTACATGTCTACAGTGGGTACGGAAAGTATTCAGACCCCTTTAAATTTTTCACTCTTTGTTTCATTGCAGCCATTTTCCAAAAATCAAAAAAGTTCATTTTATTTCTCAGTAATGTACACTCAGCACCCCATCTTGACAGAAAAAAACAGAAATGTAGAAATTTTTGCAAATTTATTAAAAAAGAAAAACTGAAATATCACATGGTCATAAGTATTCAGACCCTTTGCCGTGACACTCATATTTAACTCAGGTGCTGTCTATTTCTTCTGATCATCCTTGAGATGGTTCTACACCTTCATTTGAGTCCAGCTGTGTTTGATTATACTGATTGGACTTGATTAGGAAAGCCACACACCTGTCTATATAAGACCTTACAGCTCACAGTGCATGTCAGAGCAAGTGAGAATCATGAGGTCAAAGGAACTGCCTGAAGAGCTCAGAGACAGAATTGTGGCAAGGCACAGATCTGGCCAAGGTTACAAAAAAATTTCTGCTGCACTTAAGGTTCCTAAGAGCACAGTGGCCTCCATAATCCTCAAATGGAAGACGTTTGGGACGACCAGAACCCTTCCTAGAGCTGGCCGTCCGGCCAAACTGAGCTATCGGGGGAGAAGAGCCTCGGTGAGAGAGGTAAAGAAGAACCCAAAGGTCACTGTGGCTGAGCTCCAGAGATGCAGTCGGGAGATGGGAGAAAGTTGTAGTAAGTCAACCATCACTGCAGCAATCCACCAGTCGGGGCTTTATGGCAGAGTGGGCCGACGGAAGCCTCTCCTCAGTGCAAGACACATGAAAGCCCGCATGGAGTTTGCTAAAAAACACCTGAAGGACTCCAAGATGGTGATAAATAAGATCCTCTGGTCTGATGAGACCAAGATAGAACTTTTTGGCCTTAATTCTAAGCGGTATGTGTGAGAAAACCAGGCACTGCTCATCACCTGTCCAATACAGTGTCAACAGTGAAGCATGGTGGTGGCAGCATCATGCTGTGGGGGTGTTTTTCAGCTGCAGGGACAGGACGACTGGTTGCAATCGAGGGAAAGATGAATGCGGCCAAGTACAGGGATATCCTGGACGAAAACCTTTTCCAGAGTGCTCTGGACCTCAGACTGGGCCGAAGGTTTACCTTCCAACAAGACAATGACCCTAAGCACACCGCTAAAATAACGAAGGAGTGGCTTCACAACAACTCCGTGGCTGTTCTTGAATGGCCCAGCCAGAGCCCTGACTTAAGCCCAATTGAGCATCTCTGGAGAGACCTGAAAATGGCTGTCCACCAACGTTTACCATCCAACCTGACAGAACTGGAGAGGATCTGCAAGGAGGAATGGCAGAGGATACCCAAATCCAGATGTGAAAAACTTGTTGCATCTTTCCCAAAACGACTCATGGCTGTATTAGATCAAAAGGGTGCTTCTACTAAATACTGAGCAAAGGGTCTGAATACTTATGACCATGTGATATTTCAGTTTTTCTTTTTTAATAAATTTGCAAAAATTTCTACATTTCTGTTTTTTTCTGTCAAGATGGGGTGCTGAGTGTACATTACTGAGAAATAAAATGAACTTTTTTGATTTTTGGAAAATGGCTGCAATGAAACAAAGAGTGAAAAATTTAAAGGGGTCTGAATACTTTCCGTACCCACTGTATGTGGAACTTGCCCACCCTGAGTCTTGAATTTGTGAATTTGTCCTTTCCTCCGTGTCCAAGTGTTTGCTAACTTTAGGAATCCTATCTTATCTTACTTCATCCATTCTTATCTCAGGTTAGGAAATCCTAAATGCTCGATCCAACATTGGTTTTGTCATCAAACGCATCGGTAGAATCAATTAAGTTCTGCCTGTTGACATTTTGTTGATTTTGCAAAAGCAAAAAAGAGCAGCCATGTGGATTAAACTGAGGTTGCTGCTTCAGCGAAAGTTGATTCAATGGCTCATGGCACTTTTTTTTTTCAAATATTTTTTGAAGGCCAAAGTTTTTATTTATCATTTTGTGTTGTTACACTCCTGTTGGAAACTGCTACCTTTTTCCAGGAAAAAACACCTGAAATAACATACCTAAAATTAATCTCCTCAACCATTTGGCCTAGATACATAACTGGTAGAGGTCAGAAGCTAAAGAATATATATCCACTGTAAATTAACATATTTATTTTACCATTACAGACTAAATGGAGATGCAATAAAGAAAAATATGATATTTTTTCAGCATTGTAGCATTGTAATTGTTCAACAATAAAATTAATCCTGATTGAATTAATAGGGCTAATAGTAATAATAATTGTAGCAGCGGGTGTTGAGCAGGAACCAGGAGGCAGCAGGCAACTTGCAACCACAGAACGAGACTCCACAGCTCCGGAGCCAGAAACGCCTGCAGATAACGACAGAAGGAGAGAGGAGAGGGACAAGAAAGCACAAAACTACGGGAGAGAGAAGAAGTCAAGTTAGTAGCGTACATTAAAGTGATAAGAATGTATACAGATGGAGAGATGGAGAGAAGCTTCATGGAGAGTCTCAGTCTAGGCCTAAGGGGTGGTTCTATAAGCTTTATCAAAGAGGAAAGTCTTAAGCCTACTATTAAATGTGGAGATGGTGTCTGCCTCCTGAACCCAAACTGGAACCTGGTTCCACAGGAGAGGAGCTTGATAGCTCTGGCTCCCATTCTACTTTTGGAGACTCTAGGGACCACAAGTAACCCTGCATTCTGGGAACGCAGTGTTCTGGTAGGGTAATAAGATACCATGAGCTAAGATAAGATGATGCCTGAACATTAAGAGCTTTGTAGGTGAGCAGAAGGATTTTAAATTCTATTCTGGAATTTACAGGAAGTCCGTGCTCTCTTTTCCTCATTCTTGTTGGAACACGTGCCACGGCACTCTGGATCAGCTGGACAGTCTTAGGGAACTTATCAGAATCAGAATCAGCTTTATTTGCCAGGTATGTGTACACATACAAGGAATTTAACTCAGGCTTGTACATTGCTCATGATGTGCTTACTTACAAAACAATAACAATACAATAATAAAATCACAGACAGGCTACAGTAGAGATACACACTATAAACAAAAACAATATAGAAAGATCTGTAATATACAACAATATGTGACAGAAGTGCAATAGTGCAAAGGATGCAGGAGTAAATTATTATTACTATTATTATTATCATTATTATGTACATGTCGGCGGTGGATGAGATATACATGTACACAAACACATACATACATGTAATGATGTACACAGTGCGATGTAGCACAGTGAAAAGGATTCTGGAATAAATAAGTATTATGTGCAGGTGTTATGTACTATATATACAATATACAGTATGAACAGCTCTGAAATAGAAAATGATGAATAAATAATAAGTGGTAACAGGTGGCTGATTAGAGACAGAGTTACTGGATTATTGCACAGGAATTACTCCTGACACTTTGAGGCAGAAATTAGCTGTTCATCAGAGTGATTGCTTGTGGGAAGAAACTGTTCCTGAGTTGGTTTTGGTTTGATTTTTTCTGCAGTCCTGACTGTCCATTATAGTCTGCTCCTGTCCTTTTTGGTGGCAGATCCAAACCAGACAGTGATGGAGGTGCAGAGAACATACTGGATGATGGCTGTGTAGAAGTGGATCAGCAGGTCCTTAGGCAGGCTGAGCTTCCTGAGCTGGAGCAGGAAGTACATCATCTGCTGGGCCTTCTTGATGATGGTGTCAGTGTTGGGCTCCCACTTTAGGTCCTGGGAAATAGTGGATCCCAGAAACCTGAAGGATTCCACAGCAAACACAGGACTTTTGAGTATGGTGATGGGGGGCAGAGTGGGGGGGGCTCCTCCTGAAGTCCACGATCATCTCCATAGTTTTGTTTGTTGTTCTGTTAGCCCTGTAGGCAAACTGCAGGGGGTCCAGCAGGGGGCCTGTAATGTCCTTCAGGTGAGCCAACACCATTCTTTCAAAGGACTTCATGACCACAGATGTCAGGGCAATAGGTCTGTAGTCATTTAGTCCAGAGATGGAAGGTTTTTTGGGGACCCGGATGATTGTGGAGCGTTTGAAGCAGGAGTGAACTTCACACAGCTCCAGTGATCTGTTGACGATCTGTGTGAAGATGGGGGCAGCTGCTCTGCACAGATTTTCACACAGGATCACACACCGTCTGGACCAGGAGCCTTCCTGATTTTCTTTTCCTTTGGAAGAACTGGCTCACCTCCTCTTCACAGATCATGAGTGCAGGTGAGGGGTTAGAGGGGTCGGGGGGGGGGGATATGTACAAACTGAGATCGATCTGATAAATAGGACTTAAACCAGCTTAGAGCAGTTCCATATACCAACACAGATGGGGATGGGCTGTTAATAAATGAAACCTAATACTAGCGGTGTAACGAGCCAGTTGTTGAGTACCAGCAGAGTTGGGGATGGTCTCCTGAAGTTAGTGAGGTCTCCACACTGACACAGGGTCGTTGGCAGCGTAGCTCCTTTTCGCTGCTTTGATATCTGTAGTCAGCGTGTTCCTGGCCTGGTTATACAGGACTCCCCACTTCTGAAGGCCTCCTTTTTGGTCTGACGAAGCTGCCTGAGTTTTGCTGTGAACCAGGGTTTTTAGTTGTTGTATGTGCGAGCAGCCTGATAATAAGGAATTGCAGTAATCCAGCCAGAAGTAAAAAATGCATGGACTAGTTTTTTCGCATAATTTTGAGACTGGATGTTCCTGATATTTGCAGTGTTACATCGGGGCAGTTCTTGAAGTATGTTTAATGAGAGAGTTAAAAGACATGTCCAGGTCAAAAATAACTGAGATTTCTATCGTTGGTGCTGGAGGCCAGGACAATGCCATCTAGAGTAACTATATCTTTAGATAATGTGTCTCGGAGGTGTTTCACATTAGAAAATTACAGGTCATCCTGTTTTTTTTTTACATCCTGAAGGCACATTTGAAGTTTAGCTAACTGATTGGTTTCATCTAGCTTGATTGATAGATATGATTGGGTATCATCTGCATAAGAGTGAAAGTTTAGTGTTTCCTGAAAATATTGCCCAAAGGAAGCATATATAAAGTGAAACTTTGTGACTAAATTTGGCGTGCATGGAGGATTCATCATTAATATGTACAAACTGAGATCGATCTGATAAATAGGACTTAAACCAGCTTAGAGCAGTTCCATATACCAACACAGATGGGGATGGGCTGTTAATAAATGAAACCTAATACTAGCGGTGTAACGAACATTAGCACGTTGTGTTGTTTTCCAGTCTTTTCTTGTAACAGATGTATTAAGTCAATCCCGGGAACACAAACAGTCCAAGTGATATGTTAGGTAATTTGTGTTAGTTATGGGTGATGAAGCAGAACTCAGTTTACAGTCACATACTGCAGTAAGCCTGAGGTGTTTCACAAGCGTCCCTCGCCTCGCCATCAGATTACTTGTCTGCTTTCTTCTCTGCTGTTTGGCTTTCTTACTCATGTCATCAGTATGTTGACCTATGGAAAGCAAGAATGTTAAATTGCAGTAGCTGAGTGGTAGGTTGTTCTGTAAAAGCTGTCATACACTCCTGTCAGTCCAAATTCCTAACATAGACGGACAGGGTCATGCACACATACCTTTAGTCATGTAAGTAGGAGTCATAGACCAGTTGTGTTTTCTCTTGCTCTGTCTACTGAAAGGTCAGTAGTATTTTCATTATTGTCCTTTTGAATTAACTTAGTAATTTTACATCAGGATTTGTTTCTGGTCTATAGACCAGACAGAAGGATCGAGAGGGAAGGTAGATGTGTAGATGTAGGACATTTTAAGGTGTAAATGTTTTTTGCACCAGTTGATTTTTTTCTACAAAGCCCAATTGGAACCAATTCACTCGCAAACTCACATTTAGCGGGCTACACATCAGAATGGAATAAGATACTTTTTACACTACCAACTGTAAACTAGAATTGGCAAAATCTTCTTAAAACAAAGTGTGCTCGCTCACACTGACGGTTGCTGCTAAACTGTGCAAAAAGGATCATAAATTTTAATTTTAACAAAAAAAGCGCTTTAAAGCATTTGAAATAAGTTGAAGGATAATCCAGTAAAAGCATTCGAATGCAGTTAAACAGTCAGTTGATGTTTAAGTGCTGAAAGCAATTGAACTGTCAGGTTTATTGCTAACGTGAAGATATGTGATCACATTTGTTAATAAACTGTATATGATCATATATGATCTTTCGATACAATTACATTTACATTATGTATTCTAATGTATGTTAACCTAATGTATGAACATGCTCTATTGACATACTGTACACAGTATGTTTGATTACTGCATATGAACAAATGTTAACAAATATGAAAAGTACAGTGATATATGAAAAATCTAATAATAAAAGATCACATCCAAAAATGTTTTCCTTTTCACTTGACAGAACAGTTTGTTTTTGTTGCGGCACAAATCCTGCAGGGTTGGTAATCACAGTCATACTTTTCTGTCTTATTCATTTTACTTTTATTTTTACACTACACTCACAAACATGTTGTTTGGTAGTACAGACCTCAACAAATGTCACATTATCATGATTGTTTCATTGACAATGAAAATTGTGATCTATAAATATTCATTCCCAGTTGCTGTATTGCAAAATGTAAGCAATATGATTCTTTTTTTGCCATTTTGTGCATCCCTAGTATCTCGGCAGCAACTCCAACAAGGTGGAGCAAAAAATACCTTGTAGGATCATAAAGTACAGAATTTGAGCAATGAAGCTGTACAACATAGTGTTTAAAATGGTGATAGCTGGGTGGGTTGACAATGAACTCTTTATTAAACAATAAGCCTGGGAGAATGGTGCTGCAGGCAGAAAAGTCTTCAGTTATTGACTGGAGTCCTGACTAATGCGGTCTGTCTGAAGTTACTTCTTACTACACACACATTAGATGTTTTCATCTTGTGCTGATTTGTGTACTGTTCTTTTCCATGTAATTATTTCCGTGTGAAGTGTGGGAGTGGCACTATTAAATGAATAATGAACTTTTTCTGCTGCTGCCATGCTAACGGATCTTTGCGGCTATAAACTTGTTAGCACTGTGGTGCTTCTAAATGCTAACCTTAATGCAAGTGTTCACCATAGACTGTATATAAAAAGGTGTTCACACACAACCCGAGAAGGCGATTAGAACCTGCGAAAATTTGCTCAGTTGAATATTTTCAACTCACGCGAAGGCCTTCGCGTCGCCGGCACCACCTGACAGGAAATTGTGGCTCTACTCGTCTTTGCATTGACTTTGCATGCACAGTAACATTCTCACAATGTTAATATGCTATATATGTTTAGCAGACACAATGTTTACCAGGTTCAGCATCTTAGTATAGCCTGTTTTCATGCTTAGAGGGAGTTGGAGTAGCAAAAGTCAGTGGGGTTCATCCTCTTGGGACCATGCTTGTCTGTACAAATCTTCATCCACAACCCAAGATTTTTCAGTCTGGACCAAAGTGGTGGACACAATAGTGCCGTCCTTAGAACCACACTGCAAGCATGGCTAAAAAAATCGTTTTTCGCTGTAGTAAGCAATAATTTTTGTCATTGTAACTTCTGGACAACATATTTTCATGTTATATTTAAATAGCTGGATGTTTTCTTTCTTTCTTTTATAACAAGAAATATTTCTTGTAATGTGATAAGTGGATACAGTATGTCTGTTAAACCATAATTATCTGCTATTATTAACATATATCATTATTATAAACATATTTTTATATTTAGTTTTTGGTTTTTTTATGTCTTTGTAGAAATACATTGTTGTAGAATTCAATGTCAGGCTGCACAAGACTTTCCTTGTTCTTCCCTGTACTGTACCTGGCTTTAATTGCCAACTCTGTTTACGTAAGTATAAACAAGAAATTCCAGTCAGCTATTTCATCTCAGATTGTTCTTCTGCCCCTCCCATCAGATCAAAAACTTTTCTCTATCCAATACACACACACACACACACACACACACACACACACACACACACACACACACACACACACACACACACGCAAGCTGATAGGCCATTGGTAATTTTTTGCATGCCCAACATCCTGGTTCGATTAAGGACAAACATCTCAACTAAATGCTGCATCAAAATGCTGTTTCATTGTGAATATGTGTTAATTTTCTTGTTTGTAGTCTTATTCATGTTGTCCCCATTTTCCTTAATCTCAAATTGTCATCATGGTGTCTTTGCCCTGTTTCAAGATTTTCTAAAGATATCAACAAAAAAAGAGCTGTAAGAATTTGTAAGTGTGTGTGTGTGGAGATCTACAGTGGCTTTGTCTGAGCAACACTCTTAGCACAGTGTGTATACTTTGACCAATGCAGTTCCCAGAATGACAGGCAATTCAGGTAAACTGTTTCTCACTATGTCAGTTTTAGTTTCAAATTACCCTTAATAATAATGACAGTAACATCAACATCATTAAAATAATTATGGTTTTATGAATATTTCCACCTAATTTTATTCACTTGCCTTTCCTGGAAAAACTCAAGTCTAATAAAAAACAATCATCCTGCTCAGCTATTTTTAGTCCTGAGCTCTGCTCTGTCAGCTGCACCTTGTCTGATGGTTGAGTCTCTAAATCAGTGTCTTTGTTGATTTGACGTGATCATGTCTCACACTATGTTGTTCAGATGCTGTGAAGATTAAAATGCGACACTTTTGGTTGGGTTAGACGTCACTTTGTGGTTCAGTGAACGTCATAATCAATGCTGATATTTTATGTTATGATACCTTGATATCCTATATGTTATATTTGCTATCTAAAGCTGGATATTTACATAGACACTGAACATCTTAAAATAGTGACCAGTGTCCTGCACAAAAATTATAAATATTTTAGACCTTTGCAGCACACTTAAGCTTTCTCACTCTTATGTGAGATATATGCTATGTTGTGTTTTATGTTGTCTGTCTGAAGCTGGAGATTGCTAACATTTTACATTGATATTGAATATCTGAAATATTTGATGAGTTTTATGTAAGAAACTTCTTGGTATTTTTGTCGTGGTGGAAAGGTATGTAAGAAAACGATTATGCCATCATGCCACACTTAAAGGAAAAGTTAGACATTTTTGGAAATACACTTACTTGTTTTTTGGCAGAGAGTTAGATGAGAAAATTCATACCACTCTAGCATCTGTTAATTAAAAATCCAACTAGAGCCAGCAGCTGGTTAGCTTAGCTAGCATAAAGGCTAGCTAGGGGGAAACAAAATCAAAATCTACTAGCACATCTGAAGCTCACTAATTAACACTTTACATCTTGTTTGTTTAATCTGTACAAAAAGTGTAAAAATGATAATTTGCTGTTTTAGGAAGAATTAAGTGCAGGACTATTTCTGGGCCTGGAGCAGAAATGTTTTGTTAATTTTGTTAGTTACCTTTGGAAAGGCAAGCTAAGTGTTCTCCCCTGTTTCCAGTCTTTGTGCTAAGCTAAGCTAACAGGCTGCTGGCTGTAGCTTCATGTTTAACAAACAACCATGAGTGGAATCAATCCTCTCATCTAATCCTGTTCCAAAAAGCGAAATACCTTTCAACCATTAATCCAATACACCTATTTGATGTTGGAAATTGAGACACATTTGCTTTAAAAACCTAACTGAATTAAACTAACTGAATTGAAGTAAAATGTCTGAATAAAACCAAACTCAACAAAATGATCCCTTGGTCTAACTCTGGCAGGCTTCCTGGTGTTCTACACTGCTTTATGACAGACATTCAGTCAGCCTTTATTTCGCCACACCAGGAAGAGCTCAAAAAAAACAGTCCAGAAGGGGGGAATATATCCCTCAGGCTCCCAGATCAAACCTGAATCCTGATGAGGAAGTAATTATCACAAATTCAGAGTGCTCTCTTCCTTGCTGGTCAGATTGACTTTTTTTTTTCTCAGCAGCTAGCATTCACTTCCTCCTATGAGTAATAAGAGCAGCTTCACACAGACCGGTCTGCTTGTCAGATCGACTGAGTAACTGAGAGCAGCTCACACACAGAGACAGCGGGAGAGGCTCGTGCTCCGATCTACTTGCTGAATGTGTAAGTACAGAATAAGACAGACAACTTGAGTCATGTGACAATGTAGTTCTGCTGTTTGTGTTAAATGTGAATCTCAGCCACAGTCTACAGTCTTGTCTCGTGTAGACTTGTCGTGTTTAAGAATGTGAGACACAAGTAGAGTGTCAGGTCAGATTGTCTGCTGACTTACAGAGTTGCATAGAGCAAAGGTTGCCGGGGTTTGGACATGTGAGGCAATCAGAGCAGCCGAGCAGAGTAGAGCAGATACTCATACTTACTCTTCATTTTCAGGGAGTAAAATGAGTCTGAAGGCCTTGCAGATGTACTGAATATCAATTCAGCAGCAAAGGATGTGGTTTTGTGCTGCAGGTTCTAGCAAGCCTGTGCAAAGCCAAACCCCTTGCAGAGAGGAGGATGTCGCCGATAAAAACATCTTCAAGTGTAAAGCCAAGTGCCAGGGTTCTGTCTACAGCTTGTCTTTTCATGTTCAATTTATTTGTTATGGGTTCTGTTAAAAAAAAAAAAAACACCAAAAAGATAACCCTGACATTGTTTACATCACATCTTTGGTTTCTTCTTCATTCTTCAAATGTTTAGTTGACAGATCAAATGCAGTGGAGGCAAATCGCTCCATCTTGCATGTCAAGGATGGGAAAAAAAACTGAACAAAGAAAAATGGCTCCAAGTATGATTGATATGTTTTGTCTGTCAACAAAGAGAGAGTTCAGAACGTTAACATGAGCGCCCTCTCAGCCACTTGTAGAGTGGTTTTGTTTTCATTGTGTCAGGTATAACTTCTCACATATGCATGTGAGAAGTTGGCTAAGTTTAGTTTTCAGAATGGCTCTGCTTGTGGGAGGAAAAGTGGAAGAAGTGGGTTGAGTCATTCAACAGTTTTCACCCTCAAATGTGATCTCTCTTTGGCCATGAAGTTCAGGGGGTTTCCAGAAAGAGCAATAAATATATCTGGAATGGGGTGAGGCTTGTGACATTAATACCTACACTCACTTTCACATCAGTTCCATTCATGTTTGTTTTTGGTAACTGACCTTAATGACAGTGGAGGTAAAATTAGACCAGGGATCTGTGCAGACCCTCAGCTTCCTGTCTCGGTGTGTCTAACAGGGGCTTTTTTTTTAACCAGCATGACGTCAGCCAGTGTTTGTGCTTACGTTGGCAGTCATGTGTTTGTGGTAAACAGAGCAGATTCTATCAGCGAACACACAAACCACAATGAATTTGGCCGAAACCCCCTGTGAGGCCGCAGCTGCGCTTCCTGTGTTTACAGTGACATCCTCCTGTTGACACCTGTCAACTGTTCTTCAACACAGGCCGTTGCCGTGGAGACGTTGATGAACCAGAATAAGGAGGCGAGGAGGATTCCCCAACCAGACAGTCCTGAGACGAGAGAGGAGAGGAAACACACACATTCTGAATTAGCATCCGTAATGGACCACCAGCAGCAGCACGCCAAAGTGGAGCGATTTCTCAAGTTGGGATACTCTCACAGTGACATCCTGAGGGTGCTGGAGAGCCTCCGTCATGACGCCCAGACCAATGACATCCTGGAGGAGCTCATAAAGACCTGCCACACATCCACTTACAGCAACAAAAGTGTCCCCAATAGTCCAAAGCTGGTGCCCAGAGGCTGCAGCCCCGTTCCAAGTCAACCCAGACCTGGATCCGACAGAGAGCCAGCTGCTGGCTTCAGACCAGTGGTTATAGATGGAAGCAACGTGGCCATGAGGTGAGTCAATTTAATACATGTATCATTAAGAATACTTGTCTTATATCTCAGTCTGTGTATGCTTGTACACAAGGTGGAAGAAGTGCTCCTAGTAGAAAAGCACTTGTATATGTGTATACTCAACTGTGTAACAAGTAGAAGTCCTACATTCAAGATTTGACCAAAGTACTATTAGCAAAATGTACTTCAAGTATTAAAAGTTAAAGTGTTCATTGGGCTGAATGGTCAGTTTCAGTGTCATAATATTATTATTGTTATTGGAATATTACTATTACTGATGCCATAATATATTAGAAGCCCTTTAATGGTAGTTGAGGCGGAGCTAATTTTAACTTCTTTATATGCTGTTGGATCATCATCTATATTAATGCATCATATTTAACAAATCGCTCGTGTTTTCTTAATCTACAAAGGTAGTATCTTTACAAGTGTAAAGAAAGTACAAAGTAACATAAAGTGGAAATACTTACTTAAAATACTTGAGTAAATGTACTTTTCATCACTGTCTAGTCAAATAATGTAACACAAATATATTTTATATGGCAGTGAAAGAATTTTTTTTTTCTTCCACTTCCTGGAAAGAATACTTATGAGGCAAGAGGCTCTGATCTGATATGTTTGTTCGTGTGCATGATTGAATAAGAAAAATAGAGAAAGAGCTTTATAACGGCATTATTTTAGTTTTTACCAGTATCTTTATTTGTGTCAAATCTTGTTTTGCTTCAAAGATTAGAACGTACCACACTTCCTCTTTAAAGATGTGGGAAGTGAAAACATGATGTGTGCCTATATTCCTTTCTTTGTGTCTCCTCAGTTCAAGATTACACGACGCCTGAAGGGCAATGTTAAAGGTTCACATTACATTTGAGCAAGTAATACTGTTATCTAGCATGACTTGCAGTATGTCTAACAATGTACTGAAGTGAAATTCCTATATCACATGATCTCATGGTTGCTACCTTTACCTGACCTAAACTGGGTAACAAGGAAGCTCTGAGTCAAAATGCTCATACAAATAATCTAGCAAGTAGGTGGGGTCATCATATCCATTGAAAATGGAAAACAAAAGAAAGATGTTTTGACAACACATATTGCTGTAAGGACATTGGTTTGAAGGAGGAAGCAGGCAAAAGTATTTACTGTCACACCTTTTTTCTGTAGTCTTTCCTCAGCCATGAAATCTCAGAGGCTCAGGGAGACACTTCTCTCTGTTTCCCTGTGTGAGCCTCTTCGAAGTTACCCTGATCTGCTGTGAAACACACAGCTGGGACAGGTTTCTCACCTGAATAATCCCCATGTCCAACCTCACTCATTCCTGATGCTGACCATAAATGGTCTACCCTATAATTTTATTTCTAAAGTTTATTTGATTATTAAAAGGGGCACTGCAGTGATTTAGTATGGCACTTTCATTAAGTTGGAAGACGTGTGAGAGACAGAATGGTCAAAATTGAAGCAGCAGAAGTGAAGATATGCTGTCTTTTAGTTCCCAGTATGCTCAAACTGCAAAAACACTGGATCCTACACATCCCATAATGCAACGCAATATAATCTTTTGCTAGACCATCCCTGCCTGGTAAACTCCCACATCTTTCTTACTCACCACCGCCTACAAGTTTTCTTTTATTAATGTGTTTCCAAGCCCAAACCAAGATTACTCAGACAGTCTCACTTTACACATTAACACAACTGGCGTCTAGACTAGTGAGGGCCCCCTTTATATCCCATTCACATGCATTATATGTGGCCTAGCAACGTCATTAGTGTCAGTTGGCAAGAGAAAATTATGAATTCTGCAAAATATAATTCTATATAAAGTGCAGTGAACACAATAGGATCATGTCTGCAGAAGTGGAAATGGTGCCTTTTTCAGATGCTGATGCTTTACATGAGAATTTTATAGAATTGTAATTCCTCTGCATTTATCTGAACGAGGGTTTACATGCAACACCTTTAATATGAGAACAGAATATGAAGCATTGTGAGAGCCTAAAGCTGCACTAATCAACATTTTTTTATTAATCCTGATCAAATGACTAAGTGTTGTGATTTACCACCTCACTCTGCAGTCCCTCTCAGCTTTACGGTGTGTTTTAGAGTCTTGCTGCAAATTGTTTCGGTTCCACGGCCCCGAAACTTTAATTTTTTTGGTTCAGTCTATCAGCCTTGTTTCCAGCAGCAGCAGGCAGTTGTTTACATTGAAAAAGTGCTGATAAACCCACCGTACACCTCCTGCTCAGCACCGAACAGCAATGCCGATCTGCAAAAAACAGCTGCAAACTCTCTGACAGCACTGACTATATTTGAGAAAGAGCTATATGCTACTTTTTCAAGGAAATATCCTTCACAGTAAACTTTGTGCAACAACAATAAAGATATGCAAGGCAGAGCACTTATGGATTATGAATAAATCTATTTCATGCCAAGTGTCATCTTTGTAACCTGTTACATGCAAATATCTCACCACTTCCTGCTGATACAGAGAAGGGGGATCCCAGTGCGTGTGCATGTACACACGCACGCACTTTTCACTTTCTCCTGCAGTCACAACGATCCAGTTTACTTCTTCAGTGGTACGATTTTAGTATAAAGATATTTGTCAGGTGAACTTGCACTAACAGAACAGAGCAGATCAGGACTTTTCAATAACTTTTTAATGGTCTTGTTTAGTGAAATGGTATGCTTCAGGGTAAGGGCCTCATTTTGCCCTCTCTCTTCTTGATCTTGTCACATGAAGGAAAAAACGTGTAAAAATGCCACTATATACCTTCAAACTTCAATTAAAAGCCAAACCCTATTAGACTGACTGGGTGTTACTGCACATTCTGACAAATAAACACAGGTCTCAATTCTGGTTCTGGTTTTGATAGAAGTTCTATGGATGTATAAAGAAAAAACGCTTGAGCAAGTTTTAAGCTAAGCATACAAATTTAAATGTTATGTAATGTTATGTTATGGACATGTTACACATCGTTAGATCTCTTAGATTCTCCTCAATTCAATTGTTAAGTTCAGTTTACGGCAACCATGCGCAACAAAGTATAATTAATTCATTTACTGTCATGATAGTCAAAAGAGACAAAGGGGTGACTCCCGAGCTTTGGAGCGGTGATAAAGTCAGAATATTTGTATGTTATTCTGGACTTTTCAGGACCGGTACATTCCTTTCATGTTCACCAATCAGAAGCCTTGATAAGATCAAGTTATGATCAAGGTCAAGAACAACACCAAAAAAATGCTGCCAAACATAATGTTTTTCTTCTTGAGTGAGAAGTCTCTAATAATTTCCTGACTTATTGTGTAAGGCACTGTAAAAAAAAAAAGAACAAAAAGATTCTTATACTCTAGGATTCAGTCCGTGAGACAAAGTGCACATGGAGAGTCTCAGCTCTGTGTCAAGTTACTCATCTCTGTTGCAAAAGTGTTTTAGAGAACTCTTGGCACATGCCTTGTGACACAGTCTACTTCCTGAAAAAGAGAAGAGATGTGTGTGAGTAACATGCACCGGCTTCTGTGTCTTTGCAGCCATGGCGACAAGAAGGTGTTTTCGTGCCAGGGCCTCCAGCTGGCAGTGAACTGGTTCTGGGACAAAGGGCTGCGGGACATCACCGTGTTCGTTCCCCTGTGGAGGAAGGAGCAGCCGCGACCTGAGGCTCCCATCACGGGTAAGGTCCCCTGACTGAGCTAAGGGTGGCACTGCGCACTCATTCTGAAACAGTGCGAGTTGGTCAGTTAAAGGGAAATGACACCAACTGTAAAAATTCCCATGTTATTTCTGTTTCTTCACGATATGTGTGCACATTGTTTCCTTTAAGATTTGTTTCAAGTGTGACCTCACCTGATTGTGACATCAAATTGCTTTGTGACACCACTGCACGTGGATTATAGACAATGAACTATATGTGACAGTGGTGCCAAAAGATTCTGGTTCAGGAAGGTGTGCCCAGCAACAAATAATAAACCTAACCCTATAACATTCATTGTCTTTGGAGCAGAGCCAGATTTCACCTGCCAGCTTTGTCATAAAGACGTGTCATGCAGCTTTTAGCTTCAGTACAGTGTTACAGGCTCACCATCTGTGAATATGTGAATCCTTACAGTGGGAGTCATAACCCTCTGACATACATCATGTTAGAATCCATCAGGTGCTTTTGACTTGAACCAATTCAAAGGTGCTCCGAGCGCAAACCTCTGCGAACATTGAACCACTCTCCATCTTGCTGCTTCAGCCAACAAATCATTGATGTCACTTCCGTGTTAAAGTTGCATTCATTCATTTTTTGGGCTATGTGGGGTCAATAAAACAAGCCTGCGATGTTGTTATGGAAAAAAGGAAAATAGATTTACACTTTCAGCAGACACAGAGCAACATTAGCATTCATTTGGAGTTGAGACCACCTAGTGAATCCAAGTCCAAGATTCACTGTCCTCGTAGCTCTATATTTGGTCTCCACCAGCTCCTCTGAAAAAAATATTTCTCTTTAGATGCTAAATCCTCTACTATACACTCACCAGCAAGTCACTAACATTCTCTATGTAAGCTTTTAAATTACCTGAAGCACCTATAAGTGGGTCCTACTTTGCATGTTCCATGAAAAGAAAGTCTTTTTACACACGTACTGCAGCAAAACAAGGTGATTAATGAACAACACAGACTGTCTTTCATATAGCATGTTGAGACAGAACTGACATGAGCCGGAAAGACTGTAGAAAACTGTTCCGGCATGTCATATGACACTCTGTGTAACAGATGGCTGCTGGTAAATTCCCATCTCTCCACCCTGGC
The DNA here is from genome assembly GCF_014851395.1 of Micropterus salmoides. Taxonomy (NCBI): domain Eukaryota; kingdom Metazoa; phylum Chordata; class Actinopteri; order Centrarchiformes; family Centrarchidae; genus Micropterus; species Micropterus salmoides. The sequence continues at coordinate 4,057,761 of NW_024040928.1, read as the reverse complement.
TGTTATTGTCATCCTGTTTGGCAGCCTGATCCCTTCACTGAGGGCAGCTAGCCAGCTTGGATTTACAGTAGCCACAGTGGACTGCAATGGAGTCCCATCCACTAGTTTCACTGTAAAAAACAAGTATCAAATTGTCCATGGAATAAACAATGAGGAAGTGTAACCACAAAACTGAAAAACAGTATGTTGTTCATGTTGGATCAAGTCAGCTAAAAATATCTTCTTTCCTGAAAACAGCTTAACAGCAATTTACAAGGAAGTATCACCAGCAAGTGCAGTTCCACGCCTTATATGATCATGCTCCAAAGCACACTATGAAAACAGGGATTCTAAGATAAAGATACAACCTGGAAGTATTTACTACTAACAATAGATCAAACTTGGTCATCTGTCATCAACAGCACACCAATTTTACAGGTGATGGAACGATTTGCTGGCTTCAAACTTAATATGTCCTACACTTCAAAGTAAACACATACAACAACTGCAACAACAAAGTAAACACACACAAAAACTGCACCATCCACAGTGATCAGAGTGAGGTGATCAAAGTCTGCAAGCAGGGCTGTGTTCAAATTTGACTTAGTTGACTCACTGATAAAGTACCTAGTTTCACCCTAAATTTCCCTGATTAATCACTAAAAACAGTGTTGATCTCTGTTCCATGGCAATGTTCAGCTTTGTTTAACAATACTACCTTTACCATGAATGTATATCTCAACCAATGTAAATCATTTTTTAAACTTTTTTAGGGGTATGCACTGACATCACTGTTCAGTAGCACCCCTGAAACTAAACTGGACATGGAGCTCTCCATTAGCTGTGAAACCTCCGCCATAAATATGTCACATGCTAACAGTGATATTTCTGCTGTTTTCACCTGAAAAAGTCTAGTTCTCAAAACTGGGAATTTTTGGGACTATTATGATCCACCAAGCTAGATATCAGATATTACAACCCGATATCTCAGCTCAAAATGTGCTTCACCAAATGGTTTACAAAACCATTAAAGCATTGACACATTTGTTAACTGACACAAGAAGGACTAGGTGCTATGCCATCAGCTAATTATAATCTATATCTATAAACAATGATAAATCAACTATTCTCGTGTGTTTCGTAGATCAACATATTCTCCATGAGCTGGAGAGGAGGAAGATCCTGGTGTACACACCATCCCGCTGCGTAAACGGCAAGAGGGTGGTGTGCTACGATGACCGGTACATTGTCAAGCTGGCCTTCAACTCAGACGGCATCATCGTGTCCAATGACAACTATCGTGACCTGCAGATGGAGAAACCCCAGTGGAAGAAGTTCATAGAGGAGAGGCTGCTCATGTACACCTTCGCTAATGACAAGTAAGACTGATGGCAGCCTCAGGTCACTATGCACAGACGTGGGGCCTGTACAGAGTGTGTAAGGGGCAGAGGGGAAAATGAAGAAGGGGCACCTCTTCTGCACACACGGTTAAAGTGAAGGTTTCTTTTTGCCCCAACATAACGCCATGCATTCATCTGCTCTAATGTCACCTAAAGGTGTGTCTCTGTGTTGGTGCAGGTTCATGCCTCCAGATGATCCTCTGGGTAGAAACGGTCCCACCATTGATGATTTTCTGCAGAAGAAGCCATGGACCCCAGACAACAAGCAGCAGCACTGTCCTTACGGTTGGTTTACATTTCTGTTTGGCCCAACAGCAGACAAACTGCTCAGGTTACACTTCCTTGTACTCTCCTGTGGGATTCAAAGTCCAACCACACAATGCACACAAAATGATAAAAACCAGCTTAAAGGATATGAAGCGTCTGATCAACATTTGAGTCTGGGACATTTTCATGTACATTAACGTCTGTTTTGATCATCTATATCTATATTATAAAAGGAACCATGGAACACAGAAACAGTTCCAACTGCTGTTATGTTTGATCACCAGGGGCCAGACGGATAAACAATGAGTATACACAAAAAACACACATAATCACGTGAACACTGACTGATTGACATTTGGAAACAAGAGTCTACAGCCATGCTAGTAGCTCTGTGAGGCAATTAGGCTTCGAGCTAAATGCTAACATCAGCATGCTGACATGCTCACAGTGACTCACAGTGGTATAGTTTAGTAGCTGAGGCTGATGGGAATGTCACCATTTTTGTAGGTATGTTGTTCATAAAGTTAACCAAAAATATATGACATATTAATGTGAAAAGTCAGGGGATCCCAAAAGTTATAAGGATGCTCCATCTGGGAATGAACAAATGTACAAAATATTTTGCTAGTTAATCTAGTAACTTATTTCACTGGATAAGTGAAAACTTTGACCTGCTAGTGGAGCTAAAGATAAGGTCAGAAAATCACCATATTCATTCAACCTTTGGTCAACATGGATCTGTACCAAATGCCATGGCAATCCATCCAACAGTTGTTGAGATATTTAAGTTTGGATCAAAGAGGTGGATCGACCATAGACAGTATAAACTGTGGTAGCCACCTGGCAGACACTGCAGTATTGCCCGTACTTTCTGATGGTCCGGTTGTCAATCTGGGAAGTGCCGGGCAGAAACAGACTGACCACAATGTATTTTCTAAATGATTCAACTGGTTTAGAAAAAGATTTCATAAGACCAAAATGTTTTTGCAACCCATAAAGGAAGTGCAAACATCACCCAGATGATTTCAAGTCAGCTGAAAAGTAGAAACTATGAACTGTGTGGAAAGCTCTGTCCTTGCATTACTTCTTTGTAGATCCCTTTAGAAGTGCAAATTTCCATCAACTCATCACAACATAATCTTTTTTTAGATTAGTGACAGTTATGAATGATTCAGACATGGTAAGATGTTTTTTCATCAAACCTACCCTGTGTTTACAGATTGAAAGGCAAATGGAGACACTCTCAGAGAGAATCAGAGCAGTTTTTTTCTTGTCCTTCTTTACTCCTGACTGTGGCATATGAAACTAAGATATTAGTCTGTGGAGTGATTTGCCTGCCTGCCACTGAGGGACTGTGCTCGAGAGACACTCAGCCAACACAGAGGCTGCTGGGGACAAACAGCCCAGAGACAGGGATCCCTACAGAATGTCCTACAATAATAGTTTTTGCCTTTGTACCACAGCCACAAAGATGCTGGAGTTTACAGCAAATTTGTTTGTTTTTAATGTAGTGCAGAGGGCTTACAGCATACTCAGATACACAAATCCAGTGTTGACAGTTTCTATAGGAGATACAGGTTTACGGTTGTGGAGCCCATAAATAACCTTTTCTTTCTTTCTTTCTTTCTCTCTTTCAGGAAAGAAGTGTACCTATGGAGTCAAGTGCAAATTCTACCACCCAGAGCGGGCCAACCAATCACAGATGTCTGTGGCAGATGAACTGAGGGCGCTGAGAGACAAAGCCAAGAAGTTCCCGACCAAACCGAGCCTGCAGGACACACCGTACGGCCCTCTTGTGTATCAGCCGGAGCACAGATACACTTCATCCACCCCTCCGCCTCTCAGCACAGACGATCAGTCCCACAGGGCTTCACCCAGCGAGCAGTTCCTCTATCACAGAGACACCAGCAGCCCGAGAAGCCAATCAAACACGAACCTCCACCTTTGCCCGAGCCCCGATGTGGACGAGGCCTTCAGCTCCTTGGAGAGCTCTATGTCCAGGTTCTACATCCAGGATGTGCCATACAGCATGGAGCGCCCTCTCCACAGCTACAGCAGTGGGGTGGCCAGCTACAGCCAGAGCCACAACGACTACTCCCTCTCAGGGTCATACGGCGGGAACAACCAGAGGTCCTGCCAGGGCGGAGGAGGTTACTACCCTCAGCAAAACGGTTCGGTGTCCTGTGAGTGCCTTGTGTGCAGCCATTGCAGGTGTGGTCACCAGCAGACCAGGATGCCCCCCCACCACCATGCAGGATGGGGCTCCTGTCCGGCTTTGTCTCCAAATAACAGGGAGCATCCTGGCCTTTTTTCAGAGAAGCAGTACTTCAAACAGCCCTCTAACAGACAGAGCCACAGCTTACCGAGGGACCCATGGGTGCAAGGCAGCCTCTCTGATGGCAGGGTGATCGGCCGGGCCAAGACCCCGTCCAGCGAGCAGAGGAAGGGCCTCAGGAGCCAGCTGAGCACCCTCTTCCCTCAGAGCACAGTGGAACAGGTCATGAATGCCTACCCACACGTCTCAGACATGTCCGAACTGATTTCTCTCATCCAGAGCTACAGGACCAGCCACATCTCCTTCTAGATTAGAAAGACTCATTTTGACTCAAGCTGAGCCGACATTGGAGTTCTCATCCCAGAAGCAAAGTGAAAACTGAAAAAACCTCTACTTTTCTTGAAATTACTATGAATTTGTGTTACTATGAATCATACTGTGGGAAAACTACCACTGTTGCTTGAACACATTCCAAACTTTACCTTTATTTTAGCATTAAAAAGTGACTCAATCTGATGAAGTCTTGAAAATGTAGCAGACTGAATGCTATTTCTTTATCTTAGTATGAAGGTGCAATGCACCATGCTCCATACATGCTACTTATTGTAGCAGTGACAAATGTTTTATTAAAGCAGTTGTTTTCTCATGTTGCCTCAAAATGAGGAACTCTATTACACTAGTCTGTACTTCTGTAAAGAATGTCATTGACCCATTTTTGATATGAATTTTAGAGGCTTGTGTTTTTGCTGTGCATGTGAAATAAAAGCTCTCAAACCACCCTGGATATTTGTATCTGATAAACATTTGAAGTAGTCCTTACAGTTGGTGAGATAAATCTTATTTTAAATCAACATTCAAATTTCTAGTGTTGCCACAATCCAATCAGCGTTTGCCACAGTATGTGCTTTACATCAGTTATCAAGGCCAAATACCTGCTGCAACATGCTGAGAGCTTGAGCCACTCGGCAGCTTTCAACCCTGTGTGACTGATATATAATCTAACGTAATGTATTATGACTACTCTCCACCTGTCGAATCCAGACTCCAAAAAAATAGGGGTCTCAGTTAGCATGCTAACGTCTTTGACATAACGTCAAAACTGTTACTTCTTCACATGCTGTTGATAATGTAATGATATGGCCATATCTTACCTTTAAACGAGCAGTCCAGTATTTCATTTCAGTAAAGTCAGGGGACTTGCATGAGAGAGAATAAAAATAAAGAATAAAATAAAAAGGTCAAATCAAAGCAGCAGAGATATGTGTATTAACACCGGTACACAGCTGAAAGTGGTCCCCAACAAATGGACTATTTGCTAAAATACACATTGCTAAATTGTGTCAGCGATGGCATCGGCACCTTCTCCATGGTTCCCACTGCTGTGGCCAGTCCCAGCTGCAGGAAAACTTGGTAAAACTGCCTTGGAGACCCATCAGGAATGAAAGTCTCCCATGACCTCATCATACTTCAAGGCATCCAGCAAGGTCTTGATGCAGTTGTAATCCTCTCTGAGGTGCACAAGAGTGAGCCAGGGGAATAAACGGGTACTTGTTGCCATGATGGAGCAGCATGGCTTTGAGGCTGGTGGACCCCGGAAGCTGCTGATGTCACCACTGCACATCAAATCAATCCAATCCAATTTCTAACAATATCTTGCTAACATTAGCCACCGGTCATCTTTGCTGAGTCCCCCCCCCCCATTACTCTATTACTGGTTATAAATAAAAATGGGCACAAACTAATTAATAACATTAATATTCACACTACTCTATTAAGTGTCCCAGTAGTCAGCATGCAACGCCAGAGCCCTGCAACTGATAAAACCTAAGTGGAATACATTAACCATTAAGTAGTAGTTCCAGCTGTAGTTTTCCTGCTATGATGTAGCACAATGTTTGCTATGACAAAGCTCAATTACTTTAGCTCCATAACCATCAACGCATTTAACCACACACATTATGCCAGTTAAAGATTTGGAAACATCCAGATTATTAAACATCTTCCAGTCAGACAAAGTGCCCCTAATTTGGTCTCTTCTGCCATCTAGTGGACAAAAACATACTTAACAAAGGCTAAGAAGAGATTTTCAGAATAGATTTTTTTTTATTATTTTTACAAATAACTTATCTGTTACAAAGACAGTTTTCCCAGCTAAAATCAAAAAAACACTTTAGATATCCAAATTATTTTTTTCCATTGAATAAAAACATGAATAAACTGCCTCTTCACACCAAGGTGCAGATAAATCTGAAAAACTGTTTTGTTTTCGGATTGGAGAAAGGAAAAAGTATGGCGTTAAGTGCTTAAGAGACAATAATTCATCTTCTACTTTTAAATGGGGTTTAAACAATACTAAAATTTGGATTTTAAAATGGTACTCAGATGTGACAGAGTAGATTATCAATACAAAACCAATAGTTCCAAAGGCACTGATGCAAGGCAACATTTCACAAACGTGGAAAAAACAAAACAAAGTTAAGGTAAGTTAATGACAATAAGTAAACTTTAGAAACACCCTCATCAATAAAAGCTTAGGAGGATGAAATGAGCCAAATAAAAAATGAGTATACAAAGTGGACAGTCATGTTGTGCTTACATTTTGCTAAAAACATTGTTTTTTGCCTTGTCTCCTTCCAAGATGTAAAAATTCTGACCTGTTGTATATAAGGCACAGGACCCATATGAATGTTTCTACATCATAGGAACCCTTTAAACAGAAACATTCACTTTGATCTTTGGTACCTCACAAAAACCCAATTCAGGTGCAGAGCAACATGGAAACGTTTAACCCAATCAGCTGTTCCAGGAGCACTTTGACATCAATCAGCAGTAACATCCTGATTGTACTGGAAAATGAGTGTCTCTTTGCACTGAGGTGAAGTTGTCCCCAAACATTAAACCTACATTCCAGTTGTCAGATAAGATGGCAGTGTGTAATTTTGCTTTTTGACCCCTTCCCTTCCCCCAACAGTCCCGACATATTTGGCGTCCTGAAAAAAAAAAAAAAAAAAAGACTTGTCCATCGCCTTCCACTTTGCTGCATCTGCAGATCGTACACAGGACACTCAGCAATTACACAAGCAATGAACGGACCAGACAGACGTAGCTTTATGATGACTGCAGGGGTTTTTACTGCTCTGCTCCTCTGCTTCTGCAAGGCTTCAACTCTCACAGAAATCAAGTATAAAGCTTAAAGGGAGCATGATGCTTATTTGTTTGAAAGAGGGAAACAAAACAAGACAAAAAAGTTAATAAAGTCTATTAAGCTATACTTACAGGAAATACAAGTGATTCATAGTGTGAGGAAGAAGGCTTTTAAGGCACATTCTAAAAATATGTACAGTAAAATGCTCAAGGGGGAGTTTCTGCCTCCGTGTACTGTACACAAAGCATGCAACTTTTTTTTTTTCATGAACTCATGATTGAAGAGACAGAAAAGGGATACTGAATGGGGAGGACAAGAGGCACGTCTGAGTGCCAGCGACAATGACTGTTCCCCTTTGGCATCCTCTAGAATAATCAGCAAACAAACTTTAAAATCCATGATTAGTCTGTTAGTTTTCCCTTCAGATGGAGAGCAGTGGCTGAACACAGTTCCCAATCCCCGGTCAAGCCACCACAGAGGAAGAAAAACTCAATTAAAAATCAGCAAAAGGCACATTGGCACCTGTGTAGGTATGTGTATGTGTGCCGTCATACTGCAGGGCCACACTTGTAATACTGTAAGTGGGAGCAGCGAGGTATCCCCAGGGTTAAAGTGTCACCCGTTGAGCAAAACATGGGGAAGTGACCCCACGTGATCCGAGTCTCTAAGGTGAGGTATCATCCGACTCTGCCAGCCTTTATGAAAAATCACAAGCTGTAAACACTATCCAGTCAAGCCTTCAGTGGACAGCATTCTACAAACCTTAGAGAGGAGAAAAGAAAAAAAAACAAAAACAAACAAGAACAACGGGCCACATGATGCAGGATGACTACACCCCATCCCAGTTTTCATACAACTAGGGGAAAAAAGAAACAGAAAGGGCCCTTTTCTATTCTAGGCTGGTAGAAGACAGGTGGGCAGACGAAGGGGCGGCGCGTCGCAGCCTTTTTGGCTCAGAAGTGCCGCGGGAACTCGCACTGTTCACAGCGGTTGAGGGCGGGATGGTTGAGGAAGGTGCAGGCGGTGCAGCTCCACTGCGTCCCCTCGTCCTCCTCCTGGTCTGAGATGGGCTTCACAATCTTACTGCCCGAGTCTGTGAAGAGGAGGAAGAGGAGGTCAGTACACAGGAGAAGTTCAGCCCGCCAAGGTTATCTATGAAGTGATGTAAACAAGGACATGAAAATTATACATGTGGCTGTGGTGACGGAAACACTTCGGTGTGAGTGATTACATGCAGTAATCTGATATGATAGAAAAGGAGATAAACATTTTTCTTCCACAAATGTTTCTTAACTTAAAAAAGCTTCTTGTTTTTTTTTTTGTTTTTTTTTTTTTAATTGTGAAATACTGGATTTTTTCACCTGTTCAGGACTCTAAATTCAATTCAGTTCAACTTAAAACGGTCCCAAGACAGAAACCACTGCTAGGGGCCTCTGGATAGTGTTGTGTTGCATAACCTTTTCTAACCCTACTCTGAAAATGATTTCAACACTCTGATAAAGTCAAACATTTTAGATACATTGCAAAATGTGTAAAAAATGATAAAATGTAAAGATATGGATTGTAGTCATAACCCACTGTTTTTGATTTCAGTATTTACCTTTAATAACCCATATTGGTACAACCCTGATCACACATTAATGTAACAGTGAAAGCTCCCTCAGTGAAATTAGTACTATCAACATTTTAGATGCTTTAGGGGCCATACTGGTGGTTTTGCATTTGTTGGCCTGTTAGGTCCACATCCGGTGTATTTTAGTAACACTGTATTCTGTAGTTCATTATGTAACCATGAAAAGACAGCATGCAATAATTAAATGGATGAAAAGTAGATATTACAAAGTACAACTGAATCCTGACCATATGCCGGACTTGACCTTAGCACGTAAGGCTAAAATGGAAGATACCCTTGGAAGGGGCAATTAAAGAAAGCTCCTGCTCCTCAGAAGGCTGCAGTTGCAAATACAGTGCCTTCTTGAAAAGGCAAGATAAACATCTGACAGTTATATATTCAATTACAGTATATCAGTAGGATTAGAACATGGGCCAGTACTAATGTAGTAACTACAATATCAGAAGTATACTAAAATGAATCTAAATAGTGTGTCCAGTGAAATGAGGAATGCCCAGACATGAACATGTAACTTTTTTTTTAAACTTACCAATAGATAAAGTACCTTTGGGTTTGGGTGGGACAGGACCAAGGAATCCAATGTTATCATAAAAATTATGCATTGCACTGGGATTAAAGTGTGGTCCTGTAAACAGAAGGAAGAAGAGTAGGTTTACTTTCCTATTTAATAGTGGATTTACATTTCTCACAGTACTTTCAAGTCAACACCTGGAGTAAGCACATATATACACTCAGTTTTACACAAAACCATCAAAAGATACACCACAAGCACCTGTGTGGTGCAAATATGTCTTTTCCTAAAAGAGATTATGAAGCTAAAAACAGCTTGGTGTGCGTGACTGTGCTTTGGCATCATAACTGATCACAGTTATGACTAAGATTATTCAACATCTGGGGTTAAATCCCAGGTATCACCAGGTCAGTGACTTCTTCTCCGGTGTAAACCAGTTGGTTGGTCAGCAGCTCGATCTCAGCAGTCAAGTGCTGCCAGGAGGCCAATAAATCCCTCGTTACCAACCAGCAACAGGATGCAATTCAGGAAGAACTGGCAGTTAATAGTACAATGGCAGCAGCTTGACTGCGTGTGCAGAGAGGATGTGAGCAGGCCTGACCAAAGGGCCACAGCTGCGGACCCTGGATCAAATCTGACCTCCCTCTTTTATTCTTATACAGCACAGATATGTACATACGCTGAATGTCAGTTTAACATACCCAAACACCATAAAACACTGAATACTAGAGAGAGAGAGAGAGACAGAATCACACCTCTTGTTTGAAGGAGATCAATTTCTTTGGTGAGGCAATCAATGTCGATCTGCAGTAACCTGTTTCTGCATCGCAACTGCTTCATTTCCTCAATCTGAAAGAGAACGACACAGGACGGTATCAGCCCTCAGACGCAGCCAGCTCTACAGCACTGAACGTTGGACAGCCTGCTTCTGAGTCAGTGGAGCAGATCTGTGACCGTGTCAGGAGGAGAGCGGCTCCACTCTCCAGAGCTGGCTCGCCTTGGTAAACAACAGAACCAAGGAGCTACTGAGCTCAGCAACACCAGCCAATTAACCTCCGCAGCCACTTCCCCCTCTGTTGACTCAAACTATAATAGCTGACTTGACAAAAAGCTGAACCCGTTTCAGATGAAGTGCTGCTTCACAGCTGCAAGTCTAACATAAACATAAAGCTGTGCAGAAAATGAAAAGACATGTTCATTTTAAGCTTTTCTTTGAACTCTCACAATCACAGTGAACAGAGGAAAGAAGAGCTGGAACAGTGATAGTATCACTTCTCTCACTCGGTCCCTGAAGTAGCTGCAGAACTTGCTGCAGTGCTCCAGAGTGAACTGTGAAGTGAATCTGAAGACTTGTGTGCTCTGTCTGATTGAAAATATGGAACGATATCAGCCAAATCATAAACAGACCCTGTAATCAACATAGTTTCAGGGTGTAGGAGCGCGGATGTGCCATGAGCTGGAATCAAGAATGGCAATGTGACCCAGATCATTTTGTTTTGTCTGTTCAGCCTTTTATCTGTCAGCAATAACCAGTAAAAAACATTTGTTTGCAGTTATGTAAAACATCTCTGATGACTCTTAATCACATACATTTCTGAGTTAACTGCTAATAAAATCGTAATGAACATACTGAATTGATTGATCTGCCGGTAAAAGATGATCGTTAGAGTTCCTTGACATTTTCCCTTTCAAACATCCCAACTTTTCTACATTCTGGCTGGTTTTATCTGGGAAACATTGCTACCAAGTTATATCACACTGTAGAGGATTACTGTTCTCAACAATAAATATCACAACCCTGGCATCCAGCGGTCTAGTGTTTAAGTCTCATAGCATATAACCCATAGGTCCCTTGTTAGATTTGGTCCGGAGACCTTTGCAGCATTAGTCCTATCTCTCCTCTTATTTCCTGTCAGGATTTTAACATTAACTTTCAAATTAAAGCGAAATGTCAAAAAAATGTATCTAAAACGATGTTCACAATGGACAGATTTATATCTTCAAAATCACTGAATCAGGCTTACAGAAGGAATTTGGGAGGCTGAGTTGGATCTCTCCAGCCGTCTCCTGGTCAGGTCGTTCTCCATCTCGTTGACCTCCTCTTTTAGCTTCTCCAGCTTCTTCTTCTTCAGCTCCAGCTCGTGCCACAGCCTCTCCATGCGAGCCTTCTGATGGACCAACAACGCTAGAGAACACGCACACACAGACAGTACTGTCAGCAGCTGTATCCTCTGAGCTATGTTCATTCTTTTCTAGTAAACTTTACTGACAATCGTTTCATTTGTTTCAATTCAGAATGACACATAATCAAAAGAGGGAAAGAAATTCAAAGAATATTGTACTGAGACTTAAAACGGCAGATCAATGAGGGAACATAACAAAAACTGCTCACAACAATCCCTTCAAGGAAAATTGTTGTGCATTCACCAGTTAAACCAGTTTTAAAGCATAATTCCATGTGCACAAAAACAACTTGTAAGGAGAGACAGGGGAACTACATCAGACTCCTCACTGTTGTCCATCAGTCTGGGTTTCATCACCTATTGTGGTAACACGAACAGATCAGACGTATCCAGGTTAGCAGACCGCTGCAGGCAAATTTTGCTGCAGCGTTTAATACAGAACCTTGATCTGCTCAAGTCTCTACAGCACGTTTCCCATAATTTCTAATGACAGGTTGCAACACCTCACACACACACACACACACACACACACACACACACACACCGGATAAACAACCCTCTCTCTACTGCTACACACAAACACATGCCACTTCACAAGTTGTCGAAAGTCTCCAAATACGAGTCACACAGTGTGAGAGCATGAGCTAAATGTAGAAAATGTGAATGTAAATGCTGTGTTTACCCAACACTCGAACAGCTCAATATAAAACAGAACATGAAAAGGCTAAATGAAGCTGACTTTTCTGTATGTGCTGGCACGAGTACATTTTGTTTACATACATGTGGTGCTGTTGATTTGTTGTGCTACACTGGCAATATAGTCTGTACTTGCAACTTGGTTGGGTGATGTATCTCTGTGATTTTAGTTTGGCTATAATGAAGGCAAATGGGCCTAATTGTTAATAACGAACTGTTAATAGACTTGTGTTTGGCGCTTAGATTCACCTATTATTTTATTTATTACGTGCTAATGAGCATCTGCTTTCCTACAGACTACTAAAAACACCATCCAAATGTATCATTTATGTGAAATAGTGTTTAAAGCTAGTCTTCTTGGCAAACCCATATCCTTATTTTGTCATTTCAAGTAAGCTGTGAAATAGATGGCAGAGTTTTCTTCTTTACATGAACCCATCTTACAGCTGATTAGACAAATGTGCCACAGTCAAACTGGAAAAAACTGGTAGCTCTTCTGAAAACATTGTCTAATTTCTCCTAAACTATCCACCAAATAAAGTTGAGGTGACAAATAGGGCACGCAGTTACGGAATAACACTTAATTTTCTATCTGTAACGCCTAGTTTTAATTGTTGTTTATAGGATTCTGGAATTTGGGGAGGCAAAGAGTCACTGAATGATTCTTAGATCAACGGTCCATGATCTGGTGCGCATTAGACTACATGACATCTGCTTCCAAAAGGTTCATTATTTATCCAAAAAAAAAAGCAAATTTTTGCTGTGTGAGCTTACTAAGCCATTACACAAAAACAAACACATCAAAATAAATATACGTGTTCAAAAAACCCACAGTGTCCAGAAGGACTGCTTCCAGAATCAAAAGGGTAATTTTTGGCACCAGGTGTGAAGTGTTATTTGATTGATCCAAATAGACTTTACTAACATGTCTTCACTTGCCAATAAGATCTTCAACAAAATTATGTAATTACAATAATGTTATTATGCTGCCAAACTGTTCTGGTGTGAATGCATACTGCTGAGGGTTAACATGTTTAATTCCCCTAGGATGGAGTTGTAGCAGCGGAAGTGAAGCAAAATCTGTCTGAATATAAAACCCCAACACAGCATGTCTCAGCAGTATTGCTCTTGTGTCCATGAGCATTCAATGCACATCAGAATAGTTTAAAACTTCAGTGTTTTCCCAGTTTAATGTGAGCTTTAGATTAATGTTTTGGTGTTGGTGGTCATGGTCAGGGTGGTGGGGCTTGGTGGGGTCCTCCCCAAAAAATGTTTACGTTTTTCAATGACAAATATGTAATTTCACATCATATTGGGCCATTATTTTCACCACATGTCTGAACAAAGAATTGGAAAAGCTAGAGCAGATAATAAATAACCAACAGCCAAAGATCAGTCTACTGAGGAGGAACTACAAACTTTAGATTTGGAGAAAATAATTTGGTTGGTTATGTTGAGTTACACAGCAGCTGTGTAGCTGCTGTAGAAGCTTTCCTGCTCAGCTTAGTCTGAAGGGGAGGGGAGATGTTAGCTAACTTAGCGAAACAACAGACTTTTCTTGGTCTTGAGAAGCCGACACTCTGTAACAGACACTGACTGACATACCTGCTGACAGAATATTTGCCTCCGCTCGCGTTCAGCGTCACTTTCTGCCACTCGGACAATCAAACACTCGCTACGCACCTCCTGATTCCTTACAGGAGTTACGCTGTTTTAACAGCATCTGTCACGTAGATGTTTTGTATAGAACGAGGAGAGGAAGCGAGCCAAGCATTGAGTGTTGCCGTGCTCCCACAGTGTGCGAGTGAAAACATTTGTAGCGCATAGTTTCATTATCGTGGGAAATTTTTGTAGGAAAAAACGAGTTAGACAGGTGTGTCTTTATCAGGTACAACCTTCAACGTGACTATGTTGGTGTCAATATGCATTTTTCAAAGCCAAAGCTGATATAGTAGAAGGAAACTGTGCTGATGAGGCTCAGCAGCAGAAGCAGCATGCTTGAGGCGAAGCCCCTCTTGGTGGTAGTCACAGCCGGTGACTCACACGTAATACAGTGAAAAGCCCAAAAAAGGAAACAGCAGTGTTCTCTGACACGATTGACTCACACTACAGAATCCTCCAGACTCGGGGGTCGTTGAAGCAAACACAGCATTTAGTGTGGAGGACTCACACTACCGTCATCACACACCGGCCCTCAGAGAGAGAGTCACCTTTGCTTTCATCTGCCTCACGGAGACGGACATGCAGAGAAGCGTTTCTACACTGACTGAACATGAGTGACAGCAAGTATACACAGTTTGGCTCAAGAATTACATTACAGTCAATGTTATGGAAAGAGACACAGTATACTTTGTGGTAAAATTACTAAAAGCACTTAGACCTACTGCTACCTACAGCAAAAAATCTCAATGGTGTTACAGGTTTCTTGTCTGTGCACTCTCTAAACAACCAACAAACAGTGAATCAAACAATTCTAATAGTTTTTGGCATTTTTGTCTGTTTGGTCCAAGCCGTGGGTGTTAACTCCTTATCTAAAGTATGTATTAGCAAACTTGCAAGGATATAAGAGCTGCTTCAAGAAATTGGCAGACACCTCTTTGTAACGTTAGCTATAATATCAAGTAAAACTGTAAAAAATAATCAACACCGTATAAAAAGATTTAAAGGGTTTGTAATTACTTGTTTATAATATATTATCGAGTATGCACTTAGGAATACTTGTTTAAGTCTTCTGTTGAATTTCTTGTGCATTTGTTTCTGTTGGTGCATAAGGACAGGGAATATAATCAAACTGATGATACTTATCAGGCATTGCTCACCTTGTGTGTACGCTGCGTCATCTGAGCCCATGCTGAGTCTGCGAGGCTCACTCGGCCTCTCCCTGTGTGGCGACAGCGGGTCTGAGAGATGGAGGGGGTCTGGCTCCACAAAGTGGTGGTCTGAGGGTAGGCTGAGGAGGTTGTTGGGCTCAAACGTAGGGGACACCACTCCAGGGGACACAGCTGGGGGCTTATTGGGGGACACCGTGATTTTAAAAGTGTATTTGGTGTTGGGCTGAGTCACCACCACACGTGGAGAAGAAGCTGTGCCTCCCCCTCCCACCGAGGTACGGGACTTAGGAGGATGGTGGTGGATGTAGGCGGGGCCCATGCTCACTTGGCCCCCCATGTTCCTGGCCCCTGAGGGACCCTGCAAGGGAGGGTTGGCTGAGATGTAGACTGTGGGAGGGTTCCTTCCCCCACTGTCATCGCTGGAGGCATTAGCAGAAATGTAAAACTTGGGTTGGGAGCGGGAGCCGGCTGAGGCCACAACGGCCTCCTCAGAGGGAGTGGTAGCAGCAGTAGGCGGGCTGGCAGAGATGTAAACAGTGGGCTGGCTGCGACTCAGACCTGGGCCTCCGATAGAGAGAGGGGTGGTGGGGACAGTAGCCACCCCGGTTGAAGAGGAGGAAGAGGAAGGGCAGGAGGAGGAGGTGGAGGAGGACCGGGGCCCACTGCCTGTCCGCAGCACGGCTGTCGTGGTTGTGGAGTTGCTCCTCTGAGGAGATTCAAGTTTGATCTCTATCTGATTCTTCCGTGGGCCGGTGGAGATGTTCTGGATGTTGTACTGGCTGATGGTAGACAGGGATGTGGGCATGACAGAGGAGGAGGAAGAGGAAGAGGAGCACGAGGAGACACCAGAGGAAGAGGCCTGGCTTCCAGTGGGAAGAATGGAGGGCGCCTGGGGATTTGTGGGAGAGCTAATTGGCATGTAGACGTGAGAGGTCTGGTGGCCCTGGGTCTGGTGCTGTGAGGTATGTGAGGAGGAGGCATGCTGAGGGCCGGACCAGGAGCCGGACAGGGAGGATGGGTGTGAGATCTGGTAGATCTGCTGCAGGGGCTGGGAAGTGGGGCTGTACTGGGCCCTGCCTCCCTGCTGGTTCTGCCGAGTGGTACCGGACTGGCTAACATAGGGCCTGATGTAGATAGAGTTACCCTGTGGACTGCTGAGGCCCGACTGTGGCCCACCGTGTATGTGCAAAGAAGTGGGGGTGTTCCGACCTGTCTGAATATTAGGGGCTAGCGTAACGGTAATGGGGTTGAAGCGTGGCGTCTGCTGGACACCCATAGTCGTTGCTTTGACACCCAGAGGGTAGAGTCCAAGGTGCTGTGGAGGCTGCGGTTTGCGTGTGGGCTCCATCACACCAAATACATTGAGGCTGGAGGGCACCTGCACTGGTGCTGACTGAGGCTCCTGCTGAAAGAAGTCACTGTTGGGGGCCTGGCCTGTCTGGAGGGGCCCGTCACTCAGGCTGTGGGCCAGCGTCCGGCTGCCGTTCATTCTCAGGCCGTCCCGAGCTGGGGCCACATGCACATTCTGAGACTGCAGGCCCAGGTTCAGCTGGGTCATGTGATTACGGAGCCTGGTGATGGTGGGGTCGTCAGAAAAGCTGAGGTTTCCTTCTTCACTGTA
The DNA here is from genome assembly GCF_014851395.1 of Micropterus salmoides. NCBI lineage: Eukaryota > Metazoa > Chordata > Actinopteri > Centrarchiformes > Centrarchidae > Micropterus > Micropterus salmoides. Next base: position 4,041,220 of record NW_024040928.1, on the reverse strand, counting down.
CAGATAGGCCGGACTGACCTGGGACAAGTATTCACAGCAGGCGTCTAAATTGTTGTTGTTCTGAAGGAAAGAAAGAGGAAATACAGTTAGTACGCAATATCAATGTTTCAGATGACAACAATGCTACCATTCATACCCGTTTCATCCCATCCAATCAAACCATAACATTCTTCACTACTTTGTTAAATTAACTTCTATATGTAACTCCTAACAATGACACACAGAGCTTTGTCTAACTGACATAATTATAGTTAGGGAAACACAGGACAAACCAGCTAAATGTATGGCATTACCCTGGTTCATTTGTTGCACTACTGGAGTTTTGGAGCCGATGTCTAGAGCAGTACTGGAGTTTTGGGGCCGATGTCTATTTCTAACAATCATCCATCCATTTATGTATATTTAAAAAAAAAAAAAATTATTTCCATACAAAGAAGACAGAGTTTAAATTGCCGCAAACATCTTACATTATATAGCATATTTACTGAAAAGCGCTGGAACTGGTATGTCTGCAGTAAGCAAATATCAGCCAGATGAATTATCAGTCAGGCGTTACCCTGCAGAATCATCTTTTCTGGTGTTGCTCACCTGCTGAACACATAAGGAGACAACACCCTCTGGGACTTCAGGGAACTTCTGGCGCAGGTCATGCAAAACCTGATTATCAATCTGGTGGCTTCCCTGGGCCATTCGTGTGTTGCCAGGTCAGGACTGCTTGTTGTGTTCAGGGCACTGTGCGTCAGTGGTGGCAGCAAATCGCCTTCATCTTGAACATCTTCTGAATTGAAAGAACAAAAAAGGAACACACCAGATGAGAAAACAAAGTTCTCTCCATATGATATACAGTATGCAAAAACATAATGATCCAATCCTATCTTTCTCTAGTCCATGCTAGGACTCAATGATGCGAGGGTCAGGACATCTCTGCAGCACAACAATATTGAATTTTAATTTTTTACACACGTTTCACCTTTAACAAATATTGCACCTTATGCAATAAATAAAAAAACGGCAGTACGCCATATTGCGATTCTTATAGCATTTGGATTAATTGTTCAGCCCTAGTCCATACTTCACATCTTCGTCGTATGAGCAGGAGAAGCCTGGTTTGTTATGTACAAGTGGCAGAGAAGGCGCCAGTGCGGCCTATTGCAAATCCACTCTACAAGACATCCGTCAGACATCTGAGGTCGTCATTTTCATTATGCCTCAGAGACTTCAAAACAAAATTGCAGAGATCCTCATTGAGAATAGATGGCATTCATTTCAGAAGCCCTCCTCTCCACAAAGCCCCTCAATAAAAGGAGTCGCAGAAGGAGGAAACCACCCCTGACTGACTACCGAGAAAACAAGCCTTCCCAACTGATCTTCACATCAAAATTCACTTATTAAGGACACCCGGTGGCCTACCAGTTGTCTGGTCTAGAGGCAAATCTCCCCATAAGGATCTGTTAAGCTCCAACATAAGGCAGATCTGCAGAACAGTTGATTCCAGAGAATCGCTGCTTTTTTTCCCTGACACTGCACACACAAAGACAGAGCTGCAGGGCATTATACTGTTTGCCTCTGACTGTCTCCCACACATAAATCTGAGGGTAACTCATTTTTATTTAACACTAAATTAACCAGAGAAAACGCTTTTCCAAAGAGCGTAACAGCAAACTTTCTGCAGATAAAGTGGATTTGGAAGATCTGGAATTAATGTTTAAAAACCAGACAACAGTGGGGCTGTGTGGACTTGCGTGCAGCATTTGTGCTTCATATTGCCCGTAAAGATACTGGTGCTGACTTATGTTGCAACAACAGATAGTGAACAAAGTACCATTAAGCTGCTATTGGGAGAACTGCACACTACAGATTCTGATCACAGGATATTTAACCTAGTTTTAATAGCTGTCTGTTAAGACAACGAAACACTAATCCTTACTATTATGTTCTTGCTTACTATTCTGTTACTGGCGGCTCCCTCTGCTTCAGGAAGAATTAGGTTTGTTGATTGATAATCCTATGTGGTATGCTGAGAGGTACCTCTTATATTTAGTCTACCCTCCTTGAAATTGATTGGATAAACAAAATAACAAAACATCTCAAAGAATACATCGCAAAACAGTTCAACAGCACCACAACCTACAGTATCTATAGGCTTTCAAAAAGTTTAAAAAAAACTAAACATTGTAACTTTCATGAAGGTAGAATTTATTGCTGCTGTATTGCTGTTGTACTGTTGTATTAGACTGCATTAGTTTCAACTAGGTGTACTTATAAACACAACTGAATTTACAATTTCAAATGTTGGCTGCTATGGGAAAAAAAAGTTTCATTCTATGCATAAACTATACTCATATCTGGGAGCTGGCCAAGGTAACCAAGTATTTTACTACTAGCCACACAAATTCACTAGCTCAGCCAAGGCTTTGCTCAAGAGACTTGCAGTTCTGTCTCATTCACTCTGGGGCCCAGGTGTTTAAAAGCTAGTCCAGGGATTTGATCTGGCACACCCTCAGATACAAGCTAACTTTCCCAACCTTTACCCTGCTATGTTAAGCGACTAGAAGCACAGACAGAAGTGATGTGGAGCAGAACAGTCATGAGAAGTGTAAGTGCATGACAGCCATGTCTTGTGTTATCCCACACTTTTCTTCTAACCACACTCTTTCGAAACATCATCCTGTGGGAGGTTCAGATATGCCATTCAAAACATGGTGACACATGAAGCACACCCTTTTCTGCTCTATGCCGATCAATGAGGTATAATGCAGAGTAAAGGAACAAGAGACAAGTCTCTTGATAGCAATCTCAATACACACTTATAGACATTTATTTAATGAAGAAAAGTCAAGAGTATGCTTCAAATCACACAAAGTATCTGAGTAGCTGTGCTTCGGTCTTATCTAAGCTATTACCATGTGTAATATAACTGAAAAGTCATAAATCGGCTTTGCAAAACATCCGTATGTAGCTGATCAAAAGGAGAAGCTATTTGGCTACTGAATATTAGGGCACCAGCTGCAAGAAGGAGACATAAACTCAGAGTCAGACCTTAGTTACTAAGAGGTAACTGATTTTTAGAGAACTTTTAGAACCTCAGTGGGCTGTAGAAAGGTAAAGCCATGTTTTCCTCAGAGACTGACCATGGAAAAAGATAAGATCAGCCTTTATTTGTCTCACAGGTGACATTACAGTAGCAAGTGGATAGCATGGAATAAAGTAACGTGATAAGTGACATTAAACATAATACTAACAATATCAAAAATATATTATACAATAATACAATTAAAAAATGTTTTTACACCAAATTACAAACAAATTACCAAATATGAAACACTACAAGTGACTATATGCATGTTGGCGTGCTTTTCCTGGAGACTTCCAATATTAACAATGCAAATAAGGTTGGGCCGATTGACGATGCCACCATCCATCGGCGATGGCTGACAGATGGTCGAGGGTCAAGCAGGCATTGCGATTGTAAAACCCTGCCTCCCGGCAAAAAAAGCTAAATTTTTCACATAGTACCGCCCTGTGACAGCAGGTTTTAATCACCATGAACATTATATTAAAGTTTAAATATGCTTCACACCTTCCTCGGAATTCTCTTTTTCCCACACGCAGACACACAAGAGGCCTACAACCCAGATAAACACACCGGCTTGCCCCTCCTCTCTCTGTCTCTCCTCTCGACCGTCTACTCCACTTTCTACATCAGCAGTAGGCTGCGTTTTATAAAGTCTGCAAAAGACACAGACCTAGTCTTTTTCCCGTATTTTTCCACCTGTGATCTGTTATCACGGCAGCAGATGAGCCGCTTGTGGGCTTGTTAATGACGCAGCCTGTCAAACAACCGAAACAAACATCTGCACCTGTGTGTTCAGCTGCTGCTTCACCTGGTTGTGCTTGTAAAATATCCACCGCTACTTGTAACGTCATAGGGCTACCAAGTATTTAACAAATGAAGTCTGTGCACGTAAGACGACCGCTACCCCCCCCCTGCGTGCGCGCACCCCCGATGCCATCGTCCATCCCGATGTTTCAATTTGGACATCGTCCGATGTAACTTTTGTAGACATCACCCAACCCTAGATGCAAAGTGACATTGCATAGATTTTCACTCAGTCTCAAAACTTTGTCGCAAAACTAACAATTTTGAAAGTTTCTTCATTTATTACAAGTCTTACCTATCCAATCAAGCTCAATGTGAAACAGAGAACTCATCAACATGGAAAAGCAGAATGGAGAGGCTCTAAAATGAAAACCAGAGGAGAACAGTTTGCCATCTCTCAGATTACATGTTTAGAGCAAATCTTATTGGCTCCAGTAAAGCATATTCTATCTCTAGCAGATTAAGCCAAATAAGTCTATAGAAAATGAAACCTTGAAGTATGCAACTTCACACACCACTTTTAGAGCCTGATGCATTATCAGTTTACATCTACCCCAAGAGGAACCATCAGTGCACAGAGCCAGAGAACAGTCAACCATTCAGACTCAGCTCAGGAGGCTGGGCAGCTCCACCATTGTGGGAAAGGAAATTCACTACTTGGCAGCTAACCCAGTAACAGGTCAACAGTGTGGTTAGATTGTTTCCTGGCTTCAAAAACAAAATAAAGGTCCACACCTCTTCACCGTAATTATAGGCCTGCAGCCGGCTGATGTGTGAGGGTGGCTCCAAGGGGGGGCGGATTAGTCCTTGCTGTCCCTGGAGGCACTGGTGGAACATGGCCTGAGGCAGTGCTGCTCTAACAGCAGAGATAGAGATAAAGCTTCTATTGCTGAGGCTGTTATTTACCATGCCAAAGCATTGACCCACAGCCCCACACTCACTTCTGGAGGTAGCAAGCCTACCATGCTCCATCAATGGGCTCTTTCACTCCGCCAGAGTGAATGCAGCTAAAATTGTCCAAATGAATTAAAGCCTAAACAAAATGTGGATAAATAATCAACAGGAGTCTTTGACAGAAATATCAGCCCAGCACCTGACACTGTGGCCACTGCAACAGCCCACACAAACACGTTGGTGTAAACAAAGAGGCTACACATTACTGCAGGAAAAAAAACTAAATGTCATGCCATTCTCTCTTCAGCATGCAAAGACTAGATGCTCTCATCATGATTGTTTGGGACAATTCTGATCTTGTCAAACCAAATCCTCCAAAGATTCTGCAGAAATGGTAGTTAAATAACACTTAGTACAGTAGATACAGTAACACCTGAACTTCAATCAGAAACATCCTCTGCAGCTTTAAGGAGCAGCCCAGAGGCACTGCATGGAATGTCTAACTGCTGTGTCTTGGTCCAGCAAAATTTAAACAAATAAAAGGGACTAATTGGCAGTGGATGCAGCTGAGGACGGCTGGCAGGCGCTCCAGTCTTCCAAAGAAGCAACGGACATGCTTGGGTGTGTGTGCGCGCCTAGTGCACACACACACACACACACACACACACACACACACACACACAAGAATGCTGTACTGCAGAACAGTATATAAACCCTGGTAAATACTGAAAGCACCCAGTCACGTGCACGATTCATAATCTTATTTTCACAACAACCTGACCACCTGAGAGTAATGTTGCACCTGAGTGACACGTTTGCAAAACAGAGCTGTTAATAAGTCAATTCAAAATATCAAAGGGTTATTCCCGCCTAGAAATGAAAATCTTGCAAAAAGGCTGACATATTCATCGATTTTACTGCATAATGTTGGAACATTGACAGTTTTGTAAGGCTGTAATGTAGGCTGGTTTCAACTGTGCAGCTTGCTGCGTGGCGTCCCTTAGACTGCAGTCCTGATGGAAATGAGCAAGCAGCAGTCCCACAGACGATCTGCTACACTTTCTCTCATGACATACCTTCTTCATTTTTCTGTGAACTACAGTTCTACACGTTTTTTTAAGAATGCAACGTGATTTATATTTTCAGTGACTCCACCACAGGCCATACCTTGCCTCCCACAGAGCGTAGGAACGCACAGGCTTGCATGGAAACTTCAGAGGAGAGCAGTCCTAACAAAAGAGCTTTTCCAGTCATTACAAAAGCTGTGACACACTGAAACAAAGTGATTTCCCACCATATTAATGTCTCAAGTCTGATTAAAATAAACTAAGTTAAACTGCAATTGTGTCATCAATGGAAACTTGAAACAGTTGTGCATCTTCAACAAGATTGTCTTAAAACATCCTGAAACTTCATCTTAAAAGGCTATGCTGAGAGTGTAAATCTTGAATCTTATTACCAGTTTATGTGCTCAGGATGAAAAATTCACCACATTGCTGAGATAAATAAGTTTCAGACAATAATATTTTCTCTAATTCATTTTAATTAATCATACTAATGACAACACTAGCAGACAACACATTTACTGTATGTTAGAACATGAGCCCCATACACGGGGCAGTTGTTTTGTTCCAGGCAGTGTCTCCAGAACAGAGTCTCCAGAACAGAAACAAACCACACTTTATGTGCAGAACCCAAATTGCACTCAACTGTGCCATGAAGCCTGGGCCTCACAGCGGACACAGAGCTGGGATCAGCTCTGCAAGACAGCCTGCTTGGCTTTTAGTTGCCCACTTTTGAAAACAGGGGTATGAGAGTGTTTGTGTGCGTGCGTGCGTGCGTGCGTGTGTGTGTGTGTGTGTACGATGGTGGGGGAGTGTGTATGCAGGAAATCAAAAATTCTTCAGCACCGCAGCCTGCAGCTGGTGGTTTATTGGAAGCAGGCAAGGGCACCAGCTCCCCAGGTCGACCAACCCCTCCCAAGGCACTGTGGGAAACTGGGAGGTCGTAGAAACATGGAGGAGCGTTCTCTCCTGGGTCCTGGTGCATTCAATAGACTGACAGTAGGGATGCACCGAAATGAAAATTGTTGGCCAAAGCCGAATCTAATGAAAAAAAAAGTTGCCGAATACTGAACACCGAACAAGTCAATTCACATTTTTTTCTCCATTAATTTTTCCTTTTTTGAACCATTGCATAAATTAAATAGTCAAAATGTGCTTTTTACTCAGTGTTTCCCACAGGATTTGGAGAGACTATGGTGGGGGGGTCCGAGGCCCGAGAGGGTCCAGTAAAGTAAATTACATGTGTCCATTTACTTCTAATGAACAAATGTACTATGTTTTATACTTTCCGTGACTATAATCCAACTAATCTTATTTTCATCCTGTATAGACACCTTATTTTGAAAACCGGACGTTGTCACATGTGTATCCTCGCACTAAATTCCTCAAGTCTGACCCAGTTTGATAAATAATGTGTGTAGTTCTTTGCAGCCTCTCTTCAGGTAGGACTCTCATACTGCAACACTTGAGACAAACTAACAGGATAAAGTCTCTAACCTGCCTGTCAGCTCGCACTGGGCCGTTTCAGTGGATTTACCATAAAGGCTTTAATACGTGTGCACTCCAAATGTAGGTGCAGCTAGCTTATTCACCTTCTCAGTAACGATTGACAGAAACAGTCAAAGCGGGTCAGACCGTTTGTTGCCTTTTCTAAGAAGTCAGCCACAGATGGAGTGGATGTGCTAGGAGACAATTCAGCAGAACAGCGTCTGCAAACAGACATTTTTGCGTCTTTCTCAGAAACTTTAAAATGGTTCCACACTGCCGACATGTCAACGTAAGTGTTCAGTAAAATTTATTCGGCCTTTTGAAGTATTAGGCCGAACACCGAACATGCTTTTTTTTGCTGTTTTTGGCCAATTAATTTCGGTGGCTGAACATTCAGTGCATCCCTGACTGCCAGTCCACTTTTTGCCAACTTTTTGTTTCCCTCTGTAAACACTGTAAAAACTGGTTAAAAAGCTGACTGCCCAGTTGAGTCTGTCTTGGCCATATAAGGAAGGAAGAGGAGGAAAGGGGAGTATTAGAAGCAGTAAGTAGGTGAAGCTGATAGGTGCTTGCTGCAGCTTGCTTTTCTGTGTGTGTGAGAATGTGTGTCGACTCCAAACTCCTGCCTACTTTTCTGTTCTCCCCTTCTTCTCCCACTTCTTCAACACAACCTTTATATAAGCAACAAAATTCTGCGCCCATTTAGCTGCTGAAAGTACATAGAGCCTGACCGCTAATTTCACCTGCAGTCACCTCGACCAAGTAAATTGTTCTCAGGCCTTTCATCAATTCATAGGATCAAAGGTACAACTGGGGCAATGCTGTTGGTTGGGGGTCAGGACCCCATGAGGGGCTGTATGATAAAGATGAAAAATAATTCAATAATTATAGCAATTAAGAAAAAACAAGTAACAGACATATTCCTGACTTCTCTAATCTTTGCTTATTTTATTGTGACACATTGGATAGTTTTATTTCTTCAGTCTACTACTAACGACATGAAACAGACAGAGAAGGGAAGCACCAACCTGTGATCAGTGGACGACCCACTCTACCTCCTGAACCGCAGCTGCCACCATTTATATTTTGGCACTAGACTTTTTACCCTAATTTATCCAAGGAAATCCAGTCAACTGAACATGCCCAACTCTATGTCTATAGTACATCTGCCAGGTGTTCATAATAAAGTATTTGCTAAAAAAAAAATGATGCCTGGAACAATAAAATTTTTTGAAAATATGCTATTTGTTAGTGCTCTGAATTAATGAATGTTATTTTCAATTACAATTTTGGCAAAGGTAATGAAAAAAAAATAATTGAGGTAAAATGATTATTGTGCTGCATTGCGTTTCACAATGATGCCCTCTCATTTTGTCTTGCGTTATAAATCCAGTGCAGCCCTTTCCTTTACAGCGGTGGCTCTTGCCCCTCCCTAAAAGCCTAAATTGACTCTGTGCCATGTTTACTTCAGCTCAAGCGAAAATGACCAGTGATTATACCTGCTATAACTTAGTTAGTAACATGAGAACCTTAAAAGCCTACAGCATTTTCACTGCATAAATTAGCCTGGTGGCAACCAGACTCTTCTTCTAGCAAGTTACTTGTAACTTAACAAATTACATATCACTTTTCTTACTGTTGGTTTAAATCACTGCATCTCCTGACCGACCAGCACTGTTGATTTTCAGCATTATGTAACAGAACAAATTGTTGTCAACTCAGTAGTTAAACAGTCACCTGCTAAGAAAGTAAGCATTCGGTTTTATTAATTCAAAATATCTGGCATTTTGAGATAACTGACACTCATGAGGCCGGAAAACAGAAAATGTCTGCGAACACATTGCAGGCAGCAGATTATCAGTGGGGATGCTGCAGAATGAAGTCGGCGCTCCCCCTTGTGGGTTTTGGGAAGGTGGTGAAAAAGTTAGTTTGGAGCCCTAAATGTCCTCAGTCAACATCGTCTTTTCTTAATGTTAACACGTTTCTCCCATCCTAAATGACGGCAGGTCGAATCATTACTGGCTAACGTTAAATATATACTCCTATAGTGTAGAAAATAATGCAGTTGAATGACATCACCTCTGACACTGTACCCCACTCTCCCCTAAACACCAGTCACATTCTGAAAGCCACAGCATAACCCGATGTGTTTTTCTATTTCATTCATGAATAAAAGATTCCATCTGAAACAACACATTACTGGCTAAGATAGCCATGTATATTAGATTATACTCTGCATGGAATAATGGAATTATTCATGACTATTTATTTTGATATGGCATTATATATCGGCCATTGGCCGTCCTGCTCTCTAAACATCGGCCATTGAAAAACCCAAATCAGTCGACCACTATTACAAATCTCAGTTTAAATAACTAAAATGATTTGGAAAATATAGATGATTACACACATTTCAAAAGTTAAAACAACAGATTTAAATCAGCCACACAACAATTTTTTTGTTTTACATGTGAATATGCCTTAGGAGATGTATACTTGCTCACAGTGTTGTTCATTGAAAGCGCTCATGTTTTTTGGTGAACTGAACATGAGCTACGTCGTTCCAGTACTGGGTCTGTAAAAAACTAGTCAGCCTCATGACCAATCAATTTGAAACATCTGACCAATATCTGCAACTGTCTGATGATTACAAAAAAATCATTCACAAGCTAACAGCCGCAAAGTTTCTTCACCCAAACTCTAAGCATTTTGTACAGAATATGGAAGAAAAGAACATGGTCTACAAAAAACCAAACAAAAAAAATATAGAACATGAACTAGTTCCTTTTTTGTTAACTTTAAACATAGTTCATTTTAATCTGTGTGAACTTTGAACTAGCTCTTGTTAAGTGTGAACTTGCTTTCTTATTTGCTAACACTGGAGAGATGATAAGAAAATGCTTCCAGACAATAAATGAAAAAAAATAAAAAATAGAGGTTAGTCTAGCCACCCCGAGAAAGGACCTTTCTCTTCCTTGTTATTATGGATTCATGACATAGCTCACTACTATGAACCATCTTCCAGCTCCATGTCCGCATGTGGAAACAGATGACCAGAAGGTCAACTATCCATAACCACATAAGCAAGTTTATCTTCACAGAGCTGTGTTCTTTGTGGTATGAAAGAGATGTAGAGTTAAAGCATACACAGTTTAAGTAGACACAATACTATAAAAATGCAAATCAACAACATGATGCGTCTGGTCTACATTAGTGGAGTTACTGACTAAAAATTAAAATGAACACTGAACACCATGAAAGTGATTCCCAAGCATCTCTGCCAGGCTGATCGTAAATAAAACATTGCTCAGTGTCAGCGGGTGGTTTGTACTGGTTAAGGCAAGGCGGCAGGGCTGCATGCAAGTGGATATGATATGATAAGCTCTACTGCATGGCTAAATATTTAAATCATAAATAATCAGCTCAAAATTTTACTCATAAAATTGTATATTGCACTTACTCTAATACTCTGGAGTATTAGACACCCTTTATCTTGTTTTACATTAAATCACAATGGACATAAGTAGGAGCACTCATTCCCTTTACTGTAGCACACCTTATTTTAACTAGTGCAGCTACTGTAACTGTTTTCATACTTCAGTCGTACTACAAGTTGAAAGAAGAGCGTCTATGTATATATGAAATGTATGTATGAAATTTATTCGACTAATGTTTAACACACACACACACACACACACACACACACACACACACACACACACGACATTTACATTTCATACAAAAATTACAATTTATATCAAATTATACCAACTTATTACCCAATTGTAGTTTAGTCTACCATCAACATTACAGCCAGAAAAAAGGTTCATATTGATGTGAAACACCATGAGCTGTGTCCATCTATCTTTCCATACTGACATCTTCAGTCAAACTACATGTTTCTACATAGGAAAACTTCTCTATAGCTGATCACAGAAGGCTCCTGGCCTGTAAAGCCACCAAGCTGAATGACAGCCAACAGTCAACACATGCCCTATTGAGAAAGATCAGAAAGTAAATATATAGCAGCAACAAATAAGGGTTCATGACAGTTTCATGCCAATTGTTCATTCATAGTTCTAGCCATAGCTATGTAGAAGAAATGATAACTTGTAATTTTATCAAGAAGATTTCTTTGAGGGTTTCCTGAAATGTGCTGCAGACTGGACTTAAAGGACACATTCTCTCCAAACCAGTTTGTTTGCAAATACTAACCTTCACAATAATAACTTCTGTAAATACGGACTGGCTCGTTCTTTGGAAAAGAAAATGGTTTCAGAAGATGAGACAGAATTAAATAAAGAACCAATCTGCATACAGGCTACATGGAAAAACTGTAAAAAGGACAAAACATTCTAACAAATTTCTATCAAAGAAAACCATCACACAAACATCACAACCACAAAGTCCTTTATAGCCAGACCCAGCTCCAAACATGCCCAAAGCACCTTGATTGTGTGTCAAAATGAAAGCCAGCTATCTACATGTCACGCTGTGAGGTTTGAGTACTTTTGACTCCAGTGTAAGCAATGTTAAGAGAAGGTTACCCCAAATCATATCCTAATGGTGCTGCTGACTGATGGTAAGCACACAAATTATTTGGTGAAATACTGTGGGACAAAACTGGTGATTCAGAAAAGTGCTGTTACAATAAAGTGGATGAAATAAATACTATATATACTATGCAATTTATATCTAAAAAGGTATGAATTTATACAAAGGTGCAACAATCACAAACAGTTGTTTCTGAGGACCCTCCTCCATGCTTTACTTATTATGTGTTACAGCCACAGCCTGAGCTTAAAATAGAAACCTCAGCAACATGAGAGGCCTTATCCTAAACCACTCGTCTTTTTGTTGGGTTTCTTCCAAGAATTTTTTTTATTTAAAAACGAATAACTAAAAGAAGGGGCTGCAACGATTTTTTAGAGTCGATGTAATCAACGTAGACTAAAATTCAAAATGAAATTTCATTGTCAATACAATGCTACCTCTCCCTTTACAGCATCAATCTTCTTATAAGAATATTCCTGGTTGTGCATTTCTAACTGCAATGCACTACATGGAATGCCAGGGGCACTATCAGTTCCACTGTCTGCCATGACTGCCTGACTTTAATAAATAAATAATTAATAAATAATCGTGACTGGTCCGAAAATAATCAATAGTTGCAGCATTACTGTACAGTGATATTCCTTACACTGTAGAAACATTAAAAGCCAGCTGACAAGCCCCAACACAGACTCACTGAACAGGTAGTATCATCTATAAGCTCAACTTTCCAAACCAACTCTCATGAAAGGTTACATGATAGGTTATTTTTCCAACTATAAAACATTCAGCAAAACAGCAGTGTCCAAACCATGTGACCGTGTACATTGCTTTCACAACTGATTGGGACATCAGGCTTTGAGGGAGGAAAAGGCTTTACAAACTGTTTCATTGCAAGTAGTGCACTATTCTTCCAAATATTACCTCCGGCCAAGAGGAGGGTGGAGATTTTACCCAACCAATCCAGTTGAGACAATAGGAGAAAAAAACAGCAATGCAGACGTTTAAAATGGGTATATAAAGCAGTTGGATGCATGTCTGAGCACTTTATACCACAGGATAGCACAAAGTCAGCACAGTACAGCAGCAGGATTCTGGTCTGACCAAACACTGAATAGCTGCTGGCTTTCTGCTCCATATATTATTTAGGCCTAACATTCCCATCACTGTACGTCTTGTTGGTTCCTACTGTACTGGACAGCCACACCAGTTTTGTCTAGGGCTGAAATGATTCATCAAGAAACTTGAGTAACTGAATTACTAAAAAGCAAATTCTTTGCTTCAATGCTTCGTTTTATCCATGTAACTATATCCTGCACACTGTTTCGCACTGACGATTATTACTGTCACACAATGTGGTTACGCTGTGGACAAGTGAAGACAACATCATTTGATGATGCAGTTTGCAAAATGGAGAAAGAGATAGAAAATAGTGAGGGATGAAGAGAAGAGACAGGCCAGAGAAAAGACAGAAAGGGTCCAAAGTATGGGACCATTAAAAGCTAAAACAGGGGACACCAAGCTAAAGTATTTCTTATCTATTTACTTGATGAATCGATGGAATGATCTTTAGAATACTCGATTACTAAAATAATCAATAGCTGCAGCCCTAGTTTTGTAAAAAAGAAAACTCTTTACATCTTCTTCCAAATTAGTGTGCTGCAACAACAAGGTGTGGAGCAGCAAATACTGGAAAACGCTGAATACAGGATGCAGATAAAACAGATTTTGTTGGCGAGCACCAGGAAGGGGTGACAAAACAGATAAAAGGCATTTTCCTGACAGACACAATGATGGATTTCTGGTCCAAAAACTGTAAACAAAAGCCATGTGGTGGAAATGTCATTCAATTATTGGGAAGAACGGATATTTCATGTTACTGTTGGCGGAGACAATACAAACATCTCACAGGAGGTGATTTTTAGAAATGATGTCGCTGAAGTTTTGAAAGGCAGCAGACCAAACCACTGTGATGTGTATGAGCACCAAACGAACCGCACCAAGAACATAAACGCTCCAGGGTTGGTTCAACCTGATGGAGTGACTTGCGAATGGCAAGCTAGTCAGTATCATGTAGGCCTGTACCCATGGGCGTAAATTTCATCTCACAGTAGGGGGGGGGGGCAATAAACATAAAATTTCACAAGAGCAATTTTTGAGGGGGACACAAATAATACAGCCAAAATTGTAATTGTAGGCCTACAGGATACGTGTACACAGTCTTACTATTTTTCTGGCCAACAACACAAAGCAATAGTTGTTTAAATATGACTTAAGTTCATAGGTTCACCACTCATAACTTGCTAGGCTACATAGTAATTTAGGTTTTTTCTGGGATAGAGGATGTCTCTTACATACGTTAGATATTTAACAAAAGCCAGCCAAGGGCTCAGCCACTTACCATGATAATGCGCAAAACCCAACACAACGGTGGATCTACGGTACAGCCTAATATCGGTTCACACACAGGATTATCGCTGTAGTAAGAGATGCACAGATTACATTTTTCCCTGCCTGATTCCCATTACTGTTTTTTTTTTTTTAAAGATCTGACCTGCCGATTCTAATTTTGGCCGATTCCGATTTTATTTCTTTCTAAAGATCTATAACTGACAGCATACACAAACATTTTTGTAACTATTTATTGGAAAAATCTATTTTTATTAGGATCCCTATCAGCACCAGTATAAATGTTGGCTATTCTCACTGGTCTCAATTGTATGGTCAATATGAAACACTGATTATAAAATAACATTTTCACTGGAAGGAGCTGAAAATAAACTGCACACCATTTTAATTCTACTTAATTCTCCAATTTATTTGTGTTTACAGTAATCTGCTCACCTTTCTCTTCCCATCAGACACACAAGCACACACCTACACCTGTCTGTTTCCCTTTCTCTGTTTGTTCTGACTTTATTTGTCAGCAGTTTTATTTAAAAGAACTCGCAGTATTTTTTCACAGCAACAGATGAGCCATGTGAGGTTACTGTCTGTGCACAACAGCGCCGTGCAGCGTGTTTGTAAAAACACGCTGCACGCTGCGGTTCAATGTGACCAGCAGAAAATCGGATATCTGACACTGCCCCGGTCACTGGTAGGAGCCGAGCAAGTGGAAAAATTTCAGTCCCCAGCTGATCAATCTGCTCATCTCTAGCTGTAGAAGGTGAGTTCCAGTCCAATAAGCTGTTAAACAAGCTACCAAATAAGCTAGGTAATGTTATAATAACAGAGTGGCCTAATAGAAAAATAATCGGTTATAACTTTTTGTCATGATTAATTTATTAATTACTCAGCATTATCTGTATTAAAGACAAAAGAATTAGTTCATCCAATGTTTAAAATGCATAAAACAGCCCCGGCAGCCTACCTAACATTACTAAAGCTCCACAACTACTGACTTGAACTGGTTTTCTGCCATTGAACTCCTATGAGGCAAGAGGGGGGGGACTCAAAATGTTTCTCAACTTAAAAAGCCCTTTAATTGCCCTGTTTGCGTTTGTACTGTTTTACCATTTACACAATTGTTTTAATAATATATCATTTGATGTTTTTTTGGGGGGGGGGGGGGGGGGATAGAGAATTAACTATTTTTTTCCTGAAACATTACTCTAATTGATCAATTTGCAAAATAATAGGCGATTAATTTAGTAGTTGACAACAAAACAATTAATCATAGCAGCACTGGTATCATGGAGCCAATGGTGCACATGAAATCTAAAAACATAACCTATAGCAACGTTATTACTGGATACATTCAGTGAAAGTTACACATAGTGAGAAAGTGAGAAAACCTGACCAGCTGTTGGTAAATTTAGGTCATAGCAGGGATGTTTGTTGACTTAGGTTAGCCATAGGTTTGGGCAGGTAGCCATCCATCACTCCAGGACTTGCTTTCATGTGTTTGTACAAAGCTTCCGTTTACTAGGAGCTCTTGAATGGAAGCATGGCCTTTAGTCACTGAAAAGCTTTAAATCTGGTGCAAATGATCATTCTGTTGGAAAACGTTTAAAGAAGCCCACTTGTATTTACATCTATAAGAACATTCAGATTCATTATTTCCAATGGGATGTGAAGGGATAATTCTGTTAAAAAAAAATCGTACACAGGAGCTCTGATCACAGCAACAAAGCACTGTGTGGAGGAGCTCCTGAGTCTATCCACAACGAGTCATACAGTGACTCATGGACATGTGGCAGAGTGAACCTCCTGGATGCTATTAAAAACACCGAAATACCAGCTGAGTTGTTAAGTGGAAGAGAACCCTGTACAAGCAGCCTGTGAACTACATTCACCAGGTAAAAAACATTCAAGGCCTGTTTAAGTTTACTGAACTGAGAGGCTGACCACCGTCATGCTCAGAACACCACAACTGCTCATTTTTGTCATATCACAGACAGACAGCAATGAATTGAAGGAACACTAAGTTATGTGAAAACTGATCTGATACCAGTGAGGTTTGGGAAGACATGGACTGCAGGGGGTAGAGTGCTAGAAAAAGGTTCCGAAACTGATAGATTTTCTGCCAGGAGTTTCAAAGGCTGCTCGGCTTTAATGGCCAGCTGCATGGCAGCAGATTCCTCAACCACATGATTGACAATTACATATTATTTGTCAGTTTAAGAGCCACAGTTACAACCTTTCACACATTTTCTGCTGCCAGCTGCCTCATTAAGGGCTGCTTAAGCTTGGGAATTCATCAGGTTATCTTTATCTTAGCAAACCCATACAAATCAGGATCCGACAGAAGTAACAGAAGTTATCAGGTGAAGCTTTGGCAGTGTAGAAAAGTATTATGACATGTACATCAGAAATTACAAATAAAGCTGGAGAAATTGTGCAGTCGATTTTCTTGTTATTTTTAAATTCTCATATGGATTATCAGACATAAGGCTATTATCAAATTCGGGGGGAATTGGTAGGGCTGTAGTCAACAAAAGAAAATCTTGGTTGGCTAAAATTCTACCTACTAGTCAACCAATCAATTGGTTGATGGGGAAAAAAAGCTATCGTCAAGACATGTCTACCAAGTAAATTTACATACAGAAGCACCACACAAAAACACACAGGGAAGGATCACAGAGCAGAATGTGTTTAAGTAACAACATTCAATTTGAAGTCAGGTCGCTTGAAAATGGTAAAATATAAGACTGTTGAGAGACTGTATTTGAGCTTGAAATCATGAGTAAATCTTTGTAACAGTCTGGAGGTTGACTAATACCTGGTTTGTGGTCTGGTACCATAACAGCCTTCTTTGCTCTGTCCTTGAGATAACAAAGCTGCACACAAAAGCCATAAATACCAGACATAACTTTCATGTCGATCCCATTCCACAGCCCCACCTTCAAGAGGAAGTCACACACACACACACACCTACCTACCTTTCCCAGTGGTGCAACAATGCACACAGACAAACAGAACATGCCATCTACCTCCTACAAGATCACACCCTATTTCCCGCAAACCCCCAGGTTTTTAGACATTCAAAATGCATAGGACAAACATTTGAAACCTGTATTTATCTGCAAAAGTTGGACTAACTTTTCCATCCCTTTATCAACAATGCCTTGCTTAAAACTAACTGATAAAATATTAATGATACCCATCATAACCAGAGCCCCAAGTGTTATACTATTAACTTTTACTCCAGGAACTGTGAGGGGCGGACTGGCTTATTGTCTGTTTACTGCAACGAGAAAGACTCAGTTGATTGGTTAAACTCTAAATAGAGAATAGCAGAGCCAGGAATATGGACTTGAGTAGTGTTGTTATAGACTTTCCTGAGCGCAAAACCTGATGAACTTCTAATGGGTAAGTACAGGCTTCTCTTTGTTATGAAACAACTTCACATAGCCAATGAGCTCGTCAATGTCACTCTCCATGAACCGACCAATCACAGCCTGGATGGGGCAGGACAATAAAAAAGTTTGACAAGCTACAGCAAACTTTCCAAATGTTGAACTCATTGTAATGCATAAATGGTTACCGACAAGTTAATACTTCACATTAACAAATTAAAGACCAATGTGGAACATCTTTCTTGCACAAGGATTTTTATTTAAATTTAATTTAATTAATTTAATTCAATTAATGAAAACAACCCACAAAAATTAAACAGATGTATAAAATAAATTCTAATTACAAGTAAGTACTGGTAAGCTATTTAGTATACTATTATTTGAAATTATATTCAATATAGTATAAGTATAGTATATATTTATTGTTATACTATTATACTAATACACTCGTTTATGCTAGCTCCTCCTCCAGGTTGTGGATAGAGCCTCTGCAGTGGACAGATGTAGATGTAGCCAGAGCCGGGATGCCATTGTGTCAGTATGTGCTCCTTCAACCGTCTCCTCCTGAGAGCAACATGCTCCCCTTGTTCTGTTTTACTGAAGTTATTGTTTTAAATATTGTTCAGTAATCTTGTTTACATTGTGTGGCATGGTTTGTGTGGGTGCTGGTGTATTGTATAATTGGCCAACGAAAATAAAACCAAATAACGCCTCTTGCGTTTAAGAGACAAGCTCAGTAATTCTCCGACACCGGAGTTCCACCCCACTACAGTTTCTGTGGTGTCAGCTTCTGTCGAGCTAAAGGCCGTTGTACAAAAACAACTCGGGTACAGCATAACATGCGAAGTTGATGTTTCGTCTGCAAACTGCTTTACTCTCGCGTGTCAGGTATAATCGCAGCCTTGGCAATTAGAAAATCTTGTTTTATCATATCGCGATGATGATGCAAATGCAATTAATCGTTCAGCCCTAGTTCTAAAGCAGTTTTCAAAAATCTGCTTTTAACATTTTAAAATGCTTTGACAATATTTTATCCCTTGATGAGTGTCCAAAATCCTCATCTGCACACAAAGACGGGAAGGAACACACAAACGTATTATAAATAGTTTGTTCATTTACTCAATAGTTAGTTGAACATTTGTTGTTTTCATTTAGGACTCAGCTCCTTAGGAAAAAGCTTTCTTAGAGCCCAAATGTGCACCTACTGCATAATCTGTGTCAACATTTGGCCACTGTGCCATTGATGGCTTGCTCAAAGGTACATCCATTTCAGCTACTGAGGAAGGGGAACGCATTTTTACTATTGTTAGCATTAAAGGTCCGAAACACACACAGATGCACAAACAATGCCGAGCAGTTAGGGGCACCGCTCAAGGGCAGTGCCAGTCCACACTCTGCAACTCTGGTCCAAGCTGGATTCAAACCGGCAACCCTCCAGTTCCCAGCCTAATTTTACGGACTGAGCTACTGCCAACCCTATACCTGAGCTTGGGTGGCGGTGCTGTCTCTCAACACTCACTGCGAGGCAATTGAACACAATGAGACTGCTTGCACTCAGGCACTTAACAATGACATGCCAAGTATGCACCAGCCAAATCTTCACCCTTTATTACCTTACAAAATGCACTTACTGTATGTCATCATGCTCTTTGAAGCACACACAGAGCAGGACATTAGCAGCACTTCTGTCTTTGGTCTGCTCATTCCATCAGTTCGAAACACTGTTAATGGTGTTATTGGGTCCTTACATACAGGAAAAAAGCCTGAATAATTACAGCCTTTTAACCACACCTCCAACAGGTCCTTATTACAGATGCTGTACTAGATAAGGCTAAACAGGGCAATAAATATGTGCATCTGATAAAACAAGAGCAAATATATACTTCAGATATAAAAGGGTAAACAAAGTATTACTTTGTAAACAACACAAATTCCAGATAAAATGTTGTGCAAAGAATATGTTTTGATGGTGAAGAAGTAGTTATCGATGCACCCCTGCTTCAGTGCATTGCTGGACCTCCGTGTGCTTGGCTGAGGAGAAAACCCTCCGCCGGAAATGCTTCCCGCAGCTGTTAGGAGTATCATTCCCCACCTTCAGGCCAACCAAAAGACAAACAGCAGCCAAGTCACATGACTCCTCGGCTGCTGAGATGCCATTCGGTCTTATTCCAGCCCTCTCAAAACATTCAAGTCATACTTGTCTCCATCAGAGAGCAGGCCCTTTTCACCTACATCTGGGTAATTTACTTGTAATAAAAGCCTGTTTAATATAGGGCTGTAACAAACGACTATTTTGATGGTTGAATAATCTATATTGAAACGAATAATCAACAATTCGGGCTATGAATCGCGCAAGTGGCTTTTATTTAGCTATCAGCTTTTAAATTTAGCTTGAGGTTGCTAACTAACAATAAAGAGAATAAAGATGAATACTTCATTAAAAAAATACGTCTTTAATGAATCTTTCCCCAAATACAACAGAATGTGTTCACCCACACTGGGCACACACGCAGATAAGAGTTTGAGTTTTTTGCGAACATCACCATGAACTTGAAGGCAAATTTGGAATGTCAACAGGATCGTTGTGAATAATAATTATTTGCTACTCTCAACACCCTGAACAATTCATTGATCTAGAGAAAATTTATAGAAAAAGTTCATCCTCATAATGTGAATTAACATTTTATATTATTATTTTTAATTAACATTAAGCTAGCAAGTTAGCTTGCTTCATCATCCAGAGA
The DNA here is from genome assembly GCF_014851395.1 of Micropterus salmoides. Lineage (NCBI taxonomy): Eukaryota > Metazoa > Chordata > Actinopteri > Centrarchiformes > Centrarchidae > Micropterus > Micropterus salmoides. The sequence continues at coordinate 4,020,801 of NW_024040928.1, read as the reverse complement.
GCCAACATGCCTCATCTTTAGATTCTCCAGCATAATTGATGTGCTCCCATCCCAGGCAAGGTCAGCTTTGCAAAATGTTCCAGCCCACAACATTTTTAGCTGAGTTAAAGCTGGAGTGTGGGACTTCTACATATAAATCGAAGTTGCATTCACACCCTTAGCAAAGCAACGCAACTCTGTCTCTACATGGCACTGGGGCAACTGTAGTGACGGAGTAGGCTACAGTAACTAAGTATGGCAAAGTCATAGCATCCACAAAAGCGTCCAAGTTAAGGTTCTGATGCTCCACATAAAAAAGAAACAAAAAAAGTGATGGACAGCGAGGACAAACACGGATAAGAGCTTTTCCCTGCTGGAGAACGATCAGAGAACAGAAGCGACTGAGGGCAGACATGACGTTACATTACTGCTATAGGACAGGCTGGTATTTGTAAAATATTTGGAGAAAGCTATGAAGCCATTACATTTGCTCTACCTAAATAATGGATTATTGTCTTGGAACTACACAGGTGAATGATTGATTGCATTCGCAATATAATTGCAATGTGATAAAACGAGATTTTCTAATCGTAACGGCTGCAATTACACTCCGATGACATGACACACGAGAGTAAACAAGTCTGCAGAGCATCACCTTCGCACGTTAGCTGTACCTTGACTTGTTGTTGTACTACGGCTTTAAGCTTGACAGAAGCTGACACTACAGAAACTTTAGTGTCACACAGAGAATGAAAGTAGCACCCACGGGTAACTTGGTGGTGGTGGTGGGTGAAATTGTCGGGCCATCTGTCGCTTTGACAAGCGTATGTGGCGATCGCACCAGCGTCACACACACAGCCACACAAGTCCGAAAGACAGTCTGTCCGGAGTTCCAGCCTGGTCACAGCTGCTCATCAGCATCGGAGGCTGCGGGGGTGGGGAACTCCGGTGTTGGAGAATTACTAAGCTTGTCTATTAAACATGAGCGGAATCACTTGGTTTTAGTTTCGTTGGCCAACTTTTGAATTGAACCTCAAACTGAGTATTCTTTGAGGTTTTTGCTGGTTGAACTTTGGATTTTGTAATGAGCTCTTACTGTATAACACACTGTGGTGAACTTAGTTTTTCTTGTGGTCTGTAGGTAGGCCGACCTGATGATATTATATCTGCCATGACTTAACTCTCAAATTATCTTTCTCATATTGTTATAATTTGATTCTTCTCCACCAATGCTAATTCATGCATCACCTAATTTCACCATAACGCAGGCCTGACCCACAATACTATACACTGATTCACTGCTTGTCCATTTTGAATAATACAGACGGTAAAGAGCTTAAAAATTTATTTCATATTAAATTGCAATTGCAATACTGGTTAAAAAATAAATAAATCGCAATTAGATTATTTTCCACTACTGTGGTAGTTTCTCTGTAGTCTTTCTGAGCACGAGCCTGGGGCAAGCTCACTTGTAGGTATACGTCATGAGCATGCAGACAGCGTGACAGAAGGGGAGACAGAGGTTTTGCAGCACAGGTTTAAGAGTGAAACGCTCCCACACTGTGGAGGTTTGTGGTTGTGAAGGTGTTGCCACCTTTCACTTCACTCCAGTAGGCAGTGTCAATACTGCTCAATGATGCCAACTAATCAATAATTCATTTGGTTGGCAACTAATTTGGTCATGGATTTGTTTCCATTATGGTGATTATTTATTGCACTCGTATTATCATCAAAACGGATCCCTTAAGCCTTGTGCTATTGGAGATTAGTTTCTAGGGGGGACCTTGGGAAACACATTGTCCTCTTTAATTGAACAATGTGATGTGAGACAGACAACATTGGCTGTCTGCCTCACATCTCGCACAGAAATTGATGTCAGCTGCATCTCTGGGTGTATAATACCTTGATATAAGTCTGGGGCTGTATCACTATTGTAGCAATAAATGGAAGGGGAAACAGCTATCAAAAGTCCAAAGCTTTCTTATGCTTATACGTATTTTGTTAAATGTGTAAACATAGAAATACAAAAATGAGACATTGCAGTTTTAGGAGCAGTTGGCGTTTAGGAGCAATATCTTGTCCAGTACCGGGTGGATTTAGTGACTGTAGCATTTCAAAGGGTCCTGCTTTCACGTGATGTGCGCCATGTTACAAAAATTACATTAAACAAAGACAGGTAACTATTGGATGTATTAGGGGTATTAAAGTGTATTTTTTCACCTCCAAATTTAAGCTAGGCTAAACATGTCCTGGTCTATGAACTTAAGACAGAAGAACCCAAAGTAGAGATAGATTTAAAATGAGCTTTTAATGCTGATTTTAAAAGGGGAACTGAAGGTAAACTATGACCTTTACAGACCTCTATCTGTGATAATGAAGTCAGGTATTCTTCTTAGTGAAATGTCTGGTAAATGTATCTGCCAAATGGTGTAGCAACAAAACTGCCTTTCCCCCCCCTTTGTGTTGAACAAGGATTTAATTTGTATCTAAAATGTGTTGTTGCCCATTGTTGAGTTAAAAACGTAAAAGATAGGAGAGATTACAAGGGCTGTTGATTCTTTGTTCCAAAGCAAAGTATGTTCTTCAAAGTGAGAAGTGAGATCTGGAGGCCAGATATCTCAGCACCTGCCCAAGAACTTGTAGAGTCACTGGCACAGATCAACAACCCTATAAATGTTCCACAGATTCAGTTGAGTAAAAGTGATTTTGCACTATACAGCAGTAGAAGTTATACTTCTTTCTAATTTTGAGACATTTGAGTTGATCACCTGATTAATCACCTCTGATCTAGACTGCAGGATGGGCAAGTGATCGGCCGTGCCTGTAGAGGACAGAAGGCACAACGCAGCGCTCGTTCTGCTTCGACTGGCATCAACAGGTGTGCCGTGCAGGGTGCCAGTGCCGGCTTGGCTTGAGACGCAGCACAGACACCCCGCCCCCACACACACACCCCAGCACCCCCCACTACCACACACACAAACCCAAGGCAGCACATGCCTCTAAGGAATACCACAGTGGCTCTGTTATGACATCTCTAACCAGGAGGGGAGGCAGGCCAATGGGTTTGGAAGGCCAAAGTGCACTATGGAAGAGAGGGAGGTATAGGGCATGGGGTTAGGGAAGAGGGTGAATAGACTTAGCTAACCCAGGGATATCCCTGTGCAGAGTCCTTCACTTCCCTTGTTTAAACTGAGATGGGGTTTACATGGGTCAGTAACTAAGAACAGGGAAACTATCAGAAACCTATGAAACAAAAGGGAAACTTTGGGCAGCTGATGCAAAACTCCTGTCCTCTTTGGTTGATTCCACTCTAACAAGTTTTTACCCAACATGCTCATTCTCTTCTCTTCAAGTCAATTTTATTTACATAGCCTAATATCACAAATTACAATTTGCCTCTAGGGGCTTTACAATCTGTACAGCTCTGTCTTTAGACCCCCTTGGAGCTTCATACTGGACCGCTGGTTAGTTACAGAAACTTGCCTCATACATAAAAAAAAACATCTGATGTCTTTGCACACTGCGGATGCGAGGGTTGAAAGCTCCACAAGCTTTACTTGTGCACGTTTGTAGTACTGTTGTGCAATCTCCAATGGAGGGAAAAAAGTGTTTTGTATTCTTCTCCCAGACCTCAGGTGGTAGTATTGGAGATGTGAAAGGTTGCAAAACACCAAATGTAGGGTCTAACTTAATAGACCACTACTGCTAGGAGAATTTCACAGAGACCCACACAGACAGTTGCCCTTGGCAAAGCTACACTGAACCACAACAAACAAAAGGCTTTTCAGCTGGGTTGACTCCGTTGTCCACCACGCCCTGACAATATGTTTTCAGAGTGAAACAGCAAAGGAGCAGGGGAGTATGAGAGCCTGAGGCCCACGCTGTTACTGATAGGACACTAGATCAAAGCCCTTTCCCATCATTAGTGAGTACAAAAAACCTGAGAGAGATGAAAGACCATCAGCAGACTGTGGGAGAAATGATGAAGGACAGAGCAGTCCCTGTATGGCATTTACAAAACAGCACAGAATAAGACAGGCTTTCTGTGCTGCGTCTGTAAGGAAACATTGGAGGGAGTCAGAGGGGACATGGGGCCAAAACCTGCACACAGGATAAGCATTGAGTGATAAGACAGCAGCCTGCAATATCCACCCTACAGAAAACAAGCAGCCAGGACGCCAACTCACAATCTGCTTACTCACACTACATCAACTCCATGGATGCAGAATTATTCTTGTAAATCCCCATTCACAGTGATCTATCTGCTGAAGTCACCAAAACAAAAATAGATTTAGAGAAATCCTTTCAAGTCAATGCATCCGCTACTGTAGAAAGCTTTAATTTTAGCAGGCTGGAGTATGTTTCAAAGACAAACCACACAAAAACCAATATGCAGGTTCAGGATGTCATGTAAGGTCTGGAAGCGCTCTGGCAAAGATCTGTGCAGTGTAGTCACCTATTTAATTCAGAGCAGAGAAAAGACAGAAAGAGACTTTAATAAAGATTAAAGGGGGACAGAATAAGAAGGCAACACTAAACCAGGCCAACATCCGTGCAATGACATTTTCCTTAGTGAGGTTGTTGATATCTTAAACCCATCTTTGTCAGTCCTTCAAAATACACATCTTGTCACATGTCACACAAAGGAGACTATATATTTATGTATTAAAGAGAAGAAATATGCACAGTTGCATGACTGTGTATCCTTATTCTCTGTCTCTACACCAAAGGTTCTCCTGTAGCAGTAAACTCTAATCATTATTCAAATGTTTCTGCTGCTCATAGGTAACTACTCCTTTCAAAGAAACTAGCCAACTATGGAGTGGGCTGGATTTACTTCTTACACACTTTTTTAAACAATTATAATACTATGCAACTGGCCGCTGCACCCCCAAAAAGTAAAACTAAGCAGAGGATGAAAATGCAAACTGAGGTGTTACTCAGAGCAATGCGCTATGAGAGGAAGTGTTTGTGTCAGACACATATATCCTGCTGCAGGGCTATGGTTTGCACAACTATGAGGAGCACAGAGGCCAAAGATAACCGCTGAACCATCTTCCTGTGCGCTGTCACTCAGGAGTTACGTTCAACACGCGGGGCTTGTTGGAACAGCAGCGCTCATGTAGAAGTGCAGTAATACGTAACACGTAAGGCCAGTAGATTTGTGGACATAAGAAAAAGACAACAGGCAATCGAAGGGAATTCTATATATTTAATATTGTATTTAGTATTTGATCACTTGTTTGTAAATGTTGATCAGCATTGGTTTGCACTGAAACTGGGTCAAGGAAAAATTACATGGCCAATTTGAAATTTCAGAGATGTTTTATGCTCGCAAATTCAGCTTGACCTTTTAGTGATAAACCATGATTGAGTTAACATTAACTTTTAACAATCATTCGTAAATGAGATTAAACTATCACGAAAGGTGTCAATTAACACACACACAATACACAATGTACTTTACAAAGTTTTGAGTCTGACATAAAATGCCTTTAAAGGGTATTAAATAATGAACAGTAATCCAAAGTAGAAATTCATATAGTAAACCAAAGTATTTCATCTGATTCTTGCTCAGAATATCTGGATAATAATATACCATTTTCTGACTGCTCTGTTTTGTCAAACTGAATCCTAAAACCTGTGGGTTCTTGCATATGGTTTATGTGAAAGCAAATCACATTGAAAACATAAGTCCGACAACAGGAAGTAAACAAGTTTTCTGCTGGCTCAACTGATTGCAAGTTAATATGACACTGTTGTAACAGCACATTTTCTGTCACTCAGAATAAAGGGCAACATAATCCTCCTGGTCTGCTGCTTCTATTGACCAATAAATCATAAAACGAAACAAGAATCGAAATTAATGCTTCAAGCACAACACTGATCTCACTAAAAATCCCTAAGTGTCTCTAGAGTTGCACTGCTCTCTTTCCAAACATGCCTGTTTAACACACCAGCAGTTCTGGTTCCAATTACTTTAAATGCTACATCCAAAGGGAGCCGACAGAGGAGCTCCACTATATTCATTTAATTGATGGTTGCGCTACTATCCTGTTTCATAGCCGAGTTTTTGCAAAGGAAACTTGAAAAACACTTCATTAGCATGAAATGCTGCTCTTTAATTATTCCACCATGTTCAAGTCTGATTTACAAGTGCCATTACACGGAATGTCTATTTTGAGATGATTTATTTAGCTGAACATTTCACCCGTTTGTAAGCTTTGGTGACATTAGGGTTAATGTACCTTGTCTCCAAATTTAAGCTAATGAATAGTGACATTAGCAATTTCAGTCAGTAATTCTTTATTTCTGCACACCATTGGCATGGGAACATTTCTGCATTTGTTGATCTGTTGCCCTTGCATTCATCACTGGAGGTTAGTGGTCAACAGGTATGGGTATTTTCATTGGCCGATCAAAACAAAGTAAAGTCATGTATAATTCCATTATGCCATGCAGAGTGCAATCTAATATACATGGTTATCTTACCCAGTAACAAGTTGTTCTAGATGGCATGTTTATTAATGAATGAAACAGAAAAATACACCTGTTGCATGCTACTCAATTGATGACCATGCATGGATAAACTTAACAGGTGTACAAATTTAAACTCTAATTCTGGTCCTGACAGCTCTCTGGGTCATTTTTGTAACAAAAATATTTTATAGTGACCATCTATAATAGATAGGGAGCATCAGTAGACTTGATATTCAAGAGACAGTGCTAAAATAGTTCTAGACAGTTTTGAGGAATTAGACCTACTCAAGTAGTCAGCACAAGGTCTGTGCAGCTTGTGACAGAGAATGAGTCAGTTTAGGGAAGCTAGGGCAGTGATTTTAGAGGAAAAGAAAAACCATTAAAGATGAAACCAAGAGCCCAGGTCAAGTGCACAGGGATGGGGGAGAGAGCAACACAGATACAGCCTTTGTTTACTGATGCTTGAAATGTAAGAGACAGTAATAAGGTAAGCTACATTAAAATGTTTAACTGCAGAGTGTGTTGTGCATTCAAATGCATGAATACAGAAGACCAACAATGTGGAACTGAATCTCACGTGTGTATCGCTGCAATAACCAACAGACGACAGCAACACTGGGTAAAGTCACCTGAAGTAACTTTTACCCGATTTGCATAGTGTGGCAAGATTCACTCTGAAAGAAGATTAAAGATATAAGCAAAAATGTGTGTTCTGTTACACACTAAAGCTGTAGTTACTACGCGGGATCCCCTGTGTAGCCCTGTGTAGCCTACAGTGTAGGCTACACAGGCCCTGACGAATCCGAAAACAGAAAGGAGCAGGATTACACACAAATCATCACTAGGCTTGGGCCGATTGGCGATTTGATCGGCTCTTGGCGACTGAAGGGATGATCAGCGATTGGTTTTTCATGGGGCGATATAAAGGCGATTTTAACTAATTCACTATCTGAACTAAGATGACATAAAAACAGTCTCTAGAATCTGCACCATACTGCAGTGTTTCCTATTCTTTGATTTATTTGTGGCGACACGACACGCCACAATATCTATGCTGACCGCAACATACTATTTAATATGAGTAAAATCATAAATCATGGTGGAGCTACGCGTAGCGCATAGATTTGCTCAGCTCTTTAGCTTGTGATCTTCCTCTCTCTATTGCACCCCACCACGGTAATTCTGTGTGAAACCCTGTACTGTGCATTTACAGATGTTTCTGGTGGTTTCTCTCTAATAAGTCTCTTTCTTCCATGGTGGCATTTCACTGGCATGCTGCAACGTAACACCACCCACTGGCGATCAGATCACTAATCAGTGATCTCAAGTAGCCATGATTAGACAATATGAAAATAGAGAAGATCACCCAAGCCTAATGATCACTCACCACAGCCCTTCAAAATTCCTGGGATGTTTTTGTTATTCAAACTATATTAAAATTACCACCTCAATGTCATTCAATTAGACCTTCCAATTGTTCGTCAAAGTGTCTGACCATCTCAAATAAAATGAGATCCACCACATTTAAATATATGGGAACATCTAAGAAATGCCATAAATGACAACTAACAGAGACCCTAAGAGCTCAGGAGAAACATTAATGTGCACAGCAACGAAAATGGAAACTGCCAGTGGCACCTCTTCCTCTTTATGTTCCAGATCAAGCAAATGAAAGACTGTACACACGTGTTGAGATAGGTCAGTTTTAGCTAAATGTCTTCCATAATGATCCACATGATCTAACACTTTACATTTTTATCAGACATTACCTAATCTTCATATATATCTTCATTACCTTATCTGTATTACCTAATCTGTGTGTGCAACACCTATGCAATTTGTCAGTTTGGCATATAAAACTTGGCTCGTCATCACATCTGCTAAACAAATGTCTAACTTATCAATGGGTATAGAACCTCAATACTTTCAAGTATAAACCAGTGCTTGACTTATTTGTTAAGTTAACTTTTTAAACCTCTACTAGCATGCTGCAATGGTATGGTATTGAAAAAGTATTCATTTTAGCACAACTTCCAACAGTAATCTAACTGTTGGAACAAACAAACACCCATATTTAAAGCTCCACTAATCAAAAATGGGCTGCTCATTGTGTCAAATTTGAAAAATATCAGCCAACTCTGCAGCTGTATGGTTCAGGTTCACTGCTCTCTTCACCCTGGTTTCCAGCAGCAGGCAGATGTTTTCAGCAAACAAGTTCTTATAAACCAATCGTAGGCTACCTGCCCAGCACCAACTAGCCTGACAGATTAAGTTAGTGACCAGCTGGTCTAGAGAGTCAAGCATGTAGCAACTAAAGACCCAGATGTTATTCACAGAAATTGATCTAAACTAAGGGTTTTCAAAGTCTGGGACTGTGGGACTCACCTTAGACAAAGCTTGGAAAAGGTCGCCCCCTCAGACCCACTTAGTTTACTTGCTTAGTTTCAATTCCTGGATACCTATGGGATTATGATCATGTTATTTGACCCCATAGACAATTGAGCCAAGACACCAAATATTGCTGTTTGACACAACTTCAGACTACACCAAATATATTTTTAAAAAAGTCTGTCCTATAGAATTTATTAGTTTCTGACTCTGTCAAAGTAAACTTCCCCCCCACGTACTGTATCTCTAAACTATCTCTTTAACCAATTCACACATATTTAGGCTATTCTATGTGATCCACTTTTGATAGCTAATATAATAACTAATGTAATATTTTTTCACTTCCATTCACTGAGCCTCCCTGGAGAGGCCCACCTCCCAATTTGAAAGCCTCTGATCTAGACCAAGCCAGAGCTTATAGGAGAGTTGATATTGGACTTGCATATATCAGGTGGCAAGTCATAACTCCAAATGAATGCAATGTCTGCTGAACAGGCAATTATAAAGTCATAATTTGAATCAAGGCTGTGGGTTCGTCAGCTCATTGAAGAGTTATTCTCCCTCCAAGTGGCCAAAAATATAAAATAAATGAATGCAGCTTTATTGAATAAAGCCTAATAGTGTACAACTACAAAGTGATGGAGATAAGCAAACTTCAAATGATCTTGTGCCATCATAATTGTGGATTCTTTGTAAAGCTGCTGCAAAAGTATCGAGCCGTACAAAATGCACATTGCAGAATTAACAAGCGCTGAGCAGGCAACAGCTAGAGGTGTACTGGACTTTGCAGAGTCAGCCTGGATGCATGCAATTTAACCCTTGAACTGGAGAGGACTATGAGCAGCATGTGTAATGGAGGAATCCATTTAAAGCGGAGAAGTTAGGAGAGCTCGACAGGGGGAGGGGGCTCCAATAAGAGCCTCTCTTCCTGACAGCCACACACTGGAGTGGGGGAGGGTTAAAAACACCAAGCCCTCTTCCTGAGTTTGCAGCAATGGGCATAATGTGATGGGTCCTTCCCTTCCACCTACTTGATTCCCATTTGGCATCATAGGCCTTACCCTGACACTTTTACACTGAAGAAAACACACACAGTATAATAACCTATGTGGACAGGTCACTGGGCAGAGAGCAGCCTGAAAGAACAAGTATCAAGTTATATCTACACTAACTCAGAGTCTGCAGCCTCTTAAAGAAAATCTGTTCCGACACACAGAGAAAGAGAAAGGTAAGCCAATATCATATCCTGGGTTAAACTGACTCTGCACTGCTGATCAGAACCACAAACATTTGTACTCCATCCAAACACACTCATATTCAGTAATTATCCTTCCTCTTGTGAAAGGGGAAAAATACACACCCCAACCCTTTGCTCTGACTGGTGATAAGTTGTTGTGCAAACTGCAAATGGTAAATCAGGAAACAGGTTTTTCAGGAAAATATTGGCAAAGACCTCGCAACAACGTGCTACAACTTTAGCTTCTTGTAAAAGTTCTTAAACACAAGTGTTAGTCCTGCTTGTTTATTGTATGAAAGCAAACACATCGAGTGAGCCTAATTCTTCACCTCTATCAACAAGCATCAAGGCAATTTACACAGTGCGGGTTTAGATCTCTAATCTGTGCAGTCACTTAGTCGTGTTGATTTAGCCTGTTAGCATACACCAAATGACATCCAAACAAAGCAATTAGCAGCCTCCTGTTCTGTACAAGTGCATGATCCTCACCAAAATCCTGATTTAACCCCTATCATACAGGCTGTGAGCATTCGATGTTGAGTCTCCAAAGAGTGGCAAATCAGCAGGGCCTTCTAGCAACATATTTGCCCAGCTACAGGCACACATGGTTTCAGTTAGGGGTCTGCACCTATAAACAGTTGGCCATGGCAGCTTATTGGTCAGGAAGTGCAATGTTGACTGCAAGTCAAGACAGGCGAAAGCTGCTAATGAATGATATACGCTCTTATAGTTTAGCTATGACAACACAATTTAGATTGGAGGTGTTTAGAGGCAGACAGAGAAGTGATTTTGAGCTCTTTAGCGCTGTGGCTAAACTCAAGCGTTTCAAAGCAGCCGAGCAGAGAATCCATTCAACGTCTGCTGAGGATAGAGAGTACAATAAGAAGCCTGGATTACTACATCAGAGTGAAACTTTACCTTCACAAAGTCAATTTAGGTTCCTGAAAGAGCAATTCCATTTCTTAGATGCTAGTTTTAGAATAAAAACTCTAATTGGACTCAGGTTGATTACCTGCCAAACTGGCTGGTAGAGCCGAAAGACTTTCCAACCACACAACCAACATTTTGCATCATTTGACTGGTGGCTTGTGTTAATATGAAGACCGGCCTAAGTGATACAACATGGAGAAACACACTCAACACACCCAGAGGGGTTTTCACTGTGCCAAGTAGACCACCACAAATGGCCGAATGCTACCATGAACTGAAAGGGGTTTACAACCACACACTGCAATAAAAAAAATACCTGTCATCAAACAGTAATATTTGTGTTACATTGTGATTAAATATGATGTGGACTGCAAGAATATAACCAGCAAAATAGCTCAAAGATCTTGTGTGAAGAACCAGACTTTTAAAATCACTCAACCACTTTCCATGGAAACAAAATCCATGTATCCAGTTTTCCAAATACTGGACTCTTGCCTTACAAACAAACATGCAACTTTAAAAATAGTTCACATGTTGCAACCTGTGCCTCCCAGATCATTCCCTCACCTGTAGTACCTTTTCAAGAATAAATACAACAGGAGAGAACTAGGTTATGGCAGGATATACATCTCTCATCTTAACTATACTAAGAACACAAACAACAACTACTAAGCTGTCATTTTGACTGGCAAAGGCTCAGACCCACCCCCTTTCCATCACAACTGCCACAAACCAGGAAGATCTCATCCATGAGGGACAATGTCAGAAAGTTATCAAACAGCTAAAGTGACTCACTCATCACCGAATTTTTAAAAACACCCAATCGCGCAGTCTTGAGTTTGAGTTTCTACTTTAGATTAACTTGGTCGCAGTTGTGAAACACTAAATGGTCCCATTAAAACTTTAACGCTCCATTTGCATCATCTTACTATGAAAATGGCAGGATTATTTTAAGTTAACTTAGTGAAGTTTGTAGACCAGACATTAACTTGTCCACACAACTGTACAAAACTGCCTAGCCAGCTACGTTACTTTACCTCCTAATTTACAACTAACGTTACGTTTCCATGTTACACAAAAAAATAAAGTTTCATAGGTGAAGCAAATGGATAAACAATAAGTTAAGGTGTAACGGCTTGATTTTGAGCCTTGTTAGAGTTAAAACACTCACTGTATTAGGTTTAAGTGAAGCTACAATTTTATGATTTAACGTTTCCATCCACGACCAGTCTAGCGACGTTTCAAAGGAGCGCTCAATGGAAAAAGTAGCCTAACATGGGCTACAAAACATGTAGCGTCAGCCAGCCTTTTACTAAAATAAAAATACACACATTAACGTTACATATTTACAGATATTATTTTAAAGCCGACGTAACGTTAGGGGAGAGGTTAACGAATGTTTTTAAAACGTTAAACAGTGATTTGCTAACTCGGCCAAGATGGGAACAGGCTACAAATACTTCCAGTTAGCTAGCTTAGCTAGCTGCTTACTGTAGACAAAAACTTTTTCCACATCTGAAAAGTTTTTCCTCTCCATTTCTTTCAAACGGAATGGGACGGTATGTAAAAGCGCCTATTGGCCAAAGACGCTGGAATGCTTTTTCATTTCACTGTAACGCTATTAAAACTGTATTCTTCCGGCTGCTGCGAACTGCCAAAAGCCTTAAGTTAACTTAATGTAACTTACCTTTGCGTCTCCGCTACTGCCGCCGCCGCTCCCCGGGCCGCCTTCAACACCCGAGACCGCCGCCGGACCTCCAGAGGGCCGCGGAGCTCGGAGAGGAGAAGCCGAGAGGGGTCCAGCTACTACCAGGGAGACGAAGAGCCAACTTTACCGAGGCCCCGGGCCTTGTGTGTCCTCAAAATAACGTTTGGGAGGGATACCGAGCCTCAGCCCTGCGCTGTTTGACAGAGACTCGAGAATACCTTTTTGACAGCTCCTCTTCTTCAGCCCCCCCCTCCCCTCGACAGCCCTTCACTTTTCTCTTTTTCCTCACTTCCAGCAGATACGAATCAAAATACTGTCAGAATATGGCGTCTGCATAAGCAAGCGACTATCGCGAGATGACGAGTAGTTTCTTCTTTTTTCAGTTTCCTTGAGTTGTGCTGAGGGAGGAGGGAGTTGTGATTGCAAAATGAGCTGAGAAGCCTGCTGCTGCGAATATAAAACAAAGGAAATAAACAAACCGAGACTCGGTTAAGTTTTTAAGGTTGCTGGAATGAAAACTATGCAAGAGAAGTTGGATAGCTGAAGAGTAGGGTTGGTGGATGTCTGCTTTGGTCTGACTCATAGATCAATTGGGACAGTGATAACAATGTCAACGATATTGATCTCATTTTATGTTACCTTTATTCATAGAGACAGTAAACATTCACAGGTCAGAGGTCAGCTACAAAGCAGCTCCTGGATATTGTAGTAGGCATTCATTGTATTGCTGAAGGGCACCTCGCAGGGGACTGAACCTCCAGCTGAAGGACTGATCCAGTGGTATGACCATAGACTGTATGACCTCTAAGCAAGTAGAGAATTCCCCACCTCAATCACCACATTATCACCTTGGTAAATTCTTACCGCTGAAATCGGCAAATGCAAGATTCTTATACCACTGTAAGTCACAATGCCATGAATTCACACCAAATTCTGGTGCTGTTGAGTGAAGACAATTCTCTTTCTGCAGAAACTGACAAGGAAAATTATCTCCTTAAATCAAATGGCAAGTGTTCTGTATTAGATCTCTTGTTGTCTGTTTGGCTCACAGCATTACACACCAGCCAGGGTATATTACAAGTCTTAATCACAAAGCGGGGGTGGGCAGAGTACAGCTTCTTCTTATCACAAATAAACTGTTGGTGTTGGGTATGAACACTTCTCCACCCAAAGAAAAACACATTTTATACTGGGGTGTGAAATACAAAGCTGTCTCATTTACAGCAGCGTATTAGTGCTCTGTCTAGAGAGGATATAACAGACTATTGTAGAGCTTCTGCTTTGTTGTCATTTTGGTAAAAATTCTCAAAGAGAATTGCTGTGTGCAGTCTTTTAAATTCAGTGTAATGTGTTCTCTGACTCAAAATGTATGTTCCACATCTCTGTTGCTCAATGTTTTTTATTGGTGCTAGCTGCCGGTGACAGAACATCAGAGAGCTCTTACTGAGCAATGAATACGCGGGGTTTCAAACGGCTGATTCATCTGAAGTCTCAGTCATTTGTTAGTCGTGTTTGAGGCATGTTTGTGAGGCTTTTAGAGATGAGGATACGCATTATGACTCTTCCAGAAGCCTTCTCCAGTGTGTAGAAGGGTCTGGTCAAACAAGACTAGAAGACTAACTTTAACAAGATGCGCATGATTGCATGTCACGCTCTGCATTTAAACAACAAACATTTCTCATTCCTATCTCATATCAGTTTTTAACCATTCAATACTGCAACAAGATTAGGACCTGCAGTACATTCTACAGTGCACGAGGCCTGCAGGCCAAGTGTTGGAAGGCAAGCCTAAAAGGTTGAGTGGCAAAATCTGGCAAGTAAAGACCAAACATGATGTGTTCCCTCATTGAAGGATTGTAAACACACTTTGCTCGACCACTTCTGCAGAGGAAGGGTTGCCAGGTAGTAATTGAAAGTGCACCAGTGTGTTTTTACAACTCTGTCATTATATTTTAAAAGTTTTAGTGTTAGTATTCAATTTGTATCTTTAGCCACCCTAGCAGCGTGCCTTTATAGGGATGTCAGCCCATCTCTTTGGTCCAGAGTGAAATATATATCGGAGTGATTGACATGAATTGTTGTATAGACATCCATGTTTCCCAGAGGATTCATATTAAGGTGTTGTCCTAAACTGCGTATTAATGCAAAAAAACTGCTCTTGCCTGGATGTCTACAGTCTAGCTAAGAAGGGCTGTGCCAAGAGTTCAAATTTGTTTCTTTCACCCAAGCTGCGCTGACCTCCGCTTGAACAGAAAAATGCACGAAAAAGTAGTTGCTTGTGTTTCTGAATACCAAGAACTGGAACTGGTTCTATTAGGTTCTAATAGAGAGAACAGGTTTATTACAAGAAACTGTTTGGGTCTTTAAATGTAGCATTGTATAGCCAGCCACTTTAGCATTATAGCTAATGTTGCACCATTTAGTACAGCCAGGAGTTCCGGAGGGGTTTAACGCTGTAATGTGCATGTATCAACGTTTTAGTGGAATGTTTAGGAAATTCAGGACGTTATGGGTTTAATTGATATTAATTTCAAGTTTGAGTTTTTGATGTGATGTTATCAAAATGCTGCTTCAGAGGCCTTTGCTCCCACCAAGAACCCCCCATGTCCTCCAGGAACAATGCAATGTTGGACCCACATTTAAAATTAGACACAATTAGATTTTTTCAATCTGCGTGGACACCATAACCAGGTGTCCCATTTAATTCTTCTTTTACAACAAAATTGATGTGGAGCACGTTTCCTGCTCGCTGCTTCTTGCTGCACTGACCCACACACTGGGTGAGTGAGAAAACAGACGCTTGTGGGCTTTTTTGTGAAAAAGGACGGCGCATTTGTTCTTCAGTGAACTGGATGGAAACACATGGCGTCTCGTGTGTCGGCGTAATGCAGTGACTCACACACACAGTCACTCACACACATACAAATTGTGGCCCCTGCTATCTCACACAGACTGTGACCCCTTGACTCTGGGTTTGAAGCCCAGGGAGCTGAAATCCCCTTCAGTGTGAGCAGCAAACTGACAGCACAGTGCAGTCTCTTATCCTCTGTGACCAGTGCTCTCACAGAGTATTCATTACTTTACACAATGCCTTACACACTTGGTGATGTGCTGGTGGTGTGGGGGCGGTTATGTGTAAGGCCAGTGAATCAGCAAAAACAAAGGAAAACGAAAGCAGCGCAATCAAAATTTTCATGAATTTCCAATGACTTTACCACCTGAATGTGGATGCATTTTTTTCGTTCACCAGTTTGGTCTTATTTCACAAGCTGCCTAACAAGTGGAAGTGGACTGTGTGTGCTTTGGATTTACAGCCCCTCCACCCCCCTACACACACATTCTACCAGCTCTATTTCTCTGCGTATGTGCTGTGCATAGACAGATTACAAGAATGACAGTGTGGTCCCTCTGAAGGAAAAAAGAACAAAAAAAGGGCAACATATGCACATAGCAGCAGCAGCCCGAGACAACTCCGACATAAAAACCTGCCCTGGTGCAACGGGCCACACTGCTCAGATAGGCTTTTTGGAGCAACATGGCTGGCCACCCACATTCTTGGCATGGAAAGAGGCGCGTTTCTCACGGTCTAAGGACAGCTTGTCATGGGTCAGCAGTTTAGATTTAGCTTTGCAGTGGGTCTCTAGTCATTATTCCCGTCTTAAGCAAACTTCTGTGCTTGTCCACTGGCTATTTGGAGCAGGTTATGCAGCCGCTCCAGTGCTAACAAGCTTGACACAGTGTTAAGGACAGGGAGAACAGACAGAGCAGGAAGCTGCTCTATTTTCAAACTTACAAAGATGACCTATGAAAACACTTGCACTTGTAACTGATGAAAAGTGTAATGTCTGGATACTCACCCAGACCCACAGATTTATTTTGATGAACGCTTGCATCCCATTAAAGGCTCGTCAGGTTAAAATGTTTAAAAATGTTTACCTCCCCCTTACATATTCCAATAGGCTGATTGGCAGGTGTGGCTAACCACCCCACAAGCCCAGGGCGGTAAGCGTCAAGTCACGTCAAGTCAATTTCATTTATATAGCCCAATATCACAAATCACAATTTGCCTCAAAGGGCTTTACAACCCGTACAGCGTACAACACCCTCTGTCCTTGAGTGGTATCCAGGATTTCACAGCACATAAACATGAGCATCACCATCTGCTTTCACAGGCACATTCAGCTGAGTATCATCAGCGTAGAGAGGGAAATCATTTCCACAACTGAAAAATGATAATGAGATTATTGTGATTCACATGTTTAGGGGAAGATAACTCATGAGTAAAGCAGCGGGGGAGGGAAACCGTCTCAATGCTAGTGCACAATTAAAACTGAATCCATCAATTTCAAAGACTTAAAGCACATAGACACTAATACTGCAAATAGGTCAAGTATTTAAAATATCTCAAAAATATCAACTTTTAGATTTACATTTTGTCATTTACAAGACATATTTATGGTATAGCTTCTTGTTGACAGCTGTCCATAGTCTCAAATATAAAATACGTGTAAGTTAGTGTATGTTAAAAGAAATACATAATGTCCACTATATGAGTGGAGATTTTCTGGTGAAATGTGTTAGGGTCTTTTGTCATAGTATTTGTTATTTTATAACTTGTATATTTTGTCCATTTCATATTTTTATATCAATGTATCAGTCTATTGTTACACACCTTTATATATGAAAAGTAACACATTAAAAAAAATCACAGATCTGACAAGCTTTGTTCTCTGCAAAATTGTTCTTTCTTTGTCGGACTCTGGCGATGGCATTTTGAATTAGGTGATATCTGGCCCACAGTCTGTTCATGTAGACCAGTGAGAAGGGCTTTGCAGTATTCTTTTATTATCGGATGTACCCCTAGAGCCCTCTTTGAATAGCTCATGTCCTCCTTTATCACCACTATCCATCATATTCCAAATGTGAATTTATAAAAAAAAAAAAGAAAATTTAAAAAGTTTTTCAACACTGTTAATTTTATAGGACGTTTTTAATATATATTAATTATATAGAGAGATTTATATCTAGATTTTTTTATTTAAAAAAATGTTGTTCCAGCACTGCGATGTACTGCAAACCTGTACGCAGGATAAGTGGTTGACGATGGATGGATGGAAGTTATTTTTTTTACAAGACATATGGGATTATCAGTGTTGTAGGTTTGGTCAAGTGTACATTCATATTGTTACCACTTGGAGGGACAGAAACTGGGCATTTCAACCCTTTCCAATACATTAAGATATATGTTACATATCTATTTTGACACCCCTGCTCGCTTGCTAAGTACTTTACATTTCAATCACAGCGGGTGGTGCTCAAAAGTGTTACAGGTGAATCATGCTGATTTTTGGTCAGTGCTGAAAAACATGCACAAGCTGAAGAGCAATGGACCAAGTATTAATCCCCGAGGGATTCCACATATGTTGTCAACGTCCCTAAACATAGAAGTCCGAAGAAATACATAAATAAATCCCTTTAGATAAGATGCAAAACAGGCAAGTACTGAGCCAGAAAGACCCTGCCCAATCCTCAAGCCTTTTCATTAGGAATGCTGCACTCAAATCTAATAATTCTCAAAAAGAAAGTTCTATGAATATAATAAAACCATTATTTTAGCTAAGAAGGCCGGATAAAGTAATCACAAGGCTATTTGTTGTAGATCCATTCATTTTGGAAATACAAGTTTTTCATCTGACAAAATTAACAAAATTTTTTTAAATCACATAATATCAAATATATTAAATGAACCTTTCTGAAGACTCTTCAAACAAAACAAACTAGTGAATATAAAAAAATCTGCAAAAATACTGTAGAACTAGAACTGTATAGTTAGACTCAATAGGATGGAACAAATAATGATGCAAACATAGTCTGGGCCTGTTTTTGAGTAGAGAGGAGAGTTTATTACGAAGAGGCAATCGAAATGTCAAGGTCTGTGGAGTGTAAGCATCGAGCTGTGGTTGAACGCTGCTCTGAAAGCAGAATGGGAGTGAGTGGTGTGATGGCGGAGCTCCAGAAACCGATCATCTACCCTTAAGGTCAAACTGACACTCTGTGGATGTGCCCTGCACTTTCCCACTAGAACTGCAGTAGATAGACAGGACATGTAGAGTTGTAGCATAGAAATCTATTGTGGCAAAGCAAAAATATCTATTTGGTTCATAAGATTTGAAAATGCCTCTGCATCAGGCTTTTTTAGTGAAATATCTCAACAACCACCAGATGCATTTCTTTTAAATTTGGTACAGAGATTTATGATTTATCACTTTGGTGATCCATTTTTATCTAGTGTCATCACCAGGTCGAAATGTTTATTTGTCAGTACTTTCATTTATGATCACCTGCAAAACTAATGGCATTCTCATCAGCCTCACAAATTACAACGTCCATCAGCGTCACAAACATATCACTCAAATCTCTGGACGCCTGAATTTTGTGGCACCAGCAAACACAAGGCAAGTTAGCCTTTCCTCTCAACCTCCTAGCGGGCTGGTTTATCTTTCTATAGCTTCAAAGAAAAGAAACTTTCATTAAATCGCCTGCCGACAGTGAACATTTTAAGGGGTGTTAAGGGCAGTAAGTAGACAATAATAAATATTTCCTTTTGAGCTGAAAAGCCTTTTAAACACTGCTTTGAATAGAAGTGCACCATTCTACTCATTCTGATTCTGTAGTTTCCCACTCAACTGGCCGGGTGAAAACACAAACACTATCTCCACCACACAACTGTGTCTGAGGAGGAGGAGCAGACCAAGACATCAGTCTAACATCCCACGCCAGGCAAGAAGCTGGTCAACAGAGAGAGTCAGAACTGGCGACTGGTACTGTATTACTGTAAACCCACAATTCACCCAAACTAACCTGGAGCAAAGGCAAAATCCATGTTTATTTATTTACAAACGCAAAAATCATTAGAGAAGTGAACATCTATCTGCTTTCTGTTCAACATTACATAGTTTATGTTTAAATGCCATTACATATTCATTTAACCCACAAAAATAATAATTGTTTTATTCCAAATTATATTTTATTTATAGTTTATTTTATTAGGGACCGATACATCTAACATCAATAAACTGAAAACAGCAATCCAATGTGTGTACCATTGTGTTTTTAGCAGCTGTTAATTTGCAACACCCGTCCATAGCAGGGCTTTTAAAGAAATAAAACATTAAAACAGTGTAATACAATACGACACAAGATAAGAGGAGGTAAAATGAGTAAATCAAAGTGCAATGAAAAACATGTAGCACTTTTGCCTAGACGTGATCACAAGTTTGTTGCTGAACCAACCAGGACTTGGCATTTCTTTTAAAAGTAAAATGAATGAAAAGTAAAATGAATTGCTATTTGAGATTCATCTGGAATATGTAAGATGTCTCCTAACTTAATTTCTAATTGAAATAATTTAATTTCAATAGTGAGTGTCTTAATAGAAAGTGAGATTAGCACCATTTCACACACGTGTTAAATGGAGCTAATCTCACTTTAACATGAAATAGGGCAGAAAATAAAGCCTGCATAAATACATCTACCCATGATTATGTCCTACCACCATTGTGTATGATATGCAGGATATTTTGTTGTCATGGTGGCGTCTGTCTGTCTGATACCAACTTCCAGTACAGGTAAGATAAGAATGTTGACATTTGTTTATGTACTGTTATGTTTGTACGTGCTATATTTTTCTCTTTTAATGTAAAAGGTTTGTGTATGAAACAATGAATACAAATAAACTGACTATGAAATGCACAAATTATCTTAATAAGTAATTAATTAGCCAAACTGGTCATGTTTAATATACCACAGGCATCTGGATGCTCATCTCAAGTTTTGAGATATCCTGATTTCAATACAGTGGAGGTGAATTTACATTTACATTCAAGAAAAATATCTTCCTGGTTACTCGGGATCATTCACAGCACATGCTGTGAAGAGTTTTATAGGGACTATTTCTTCAATAGAAAGTAGTTCCAAGGAAAAATGTACTGTGGATTATTCAAAATATTGGGGACATTTATTCTGGAGGAATATACTACTGTTGAGGATATACACACAGATATGTTTTTTTCTTCTTTATTTAGTGTAATTTGAGTGAATTGGCCCTTTAATGTACCTTAATTTGGAAGTCAATTTTTGTACCCTTTCCATTTGTACTTTCAAAGTGTGGACAGGCAGTAACACTTTTAGTTCAAGCTGAATTGGTACAAAATTATACCAGAACTTCACTTTGTATTTTACAGGAAAAAAGCAGGCGATATTCTATATTTAGTTATTGTCAATAAATCTCATGAAAACATCAAATCCAACAGTGAATGTATCTACTAACAAGTACCGTGTGTGTATCATGGCCTTATATCTCTTCTTCCTCTGTGCGCCACTGCTGTCCAGAAACCATTAAAACACATCATTGAGCCTCACTGTTGCACTGGGTGACATGTACCTTCCTCACTGTGAACACACACACTGTAATTTATTTAGACTCGGCCCCACATACACTGTCCTGCTGCCCCAAACACTCACTAAAGCACCAGATGTGCATTATTCCACCACTGAAATAGCCCCCGACAAATGCATTATTTCCTCCTGTAAAATGTGTTACAAACTACAGTGACCAGCTGGTTTAGGAAATTGCAGTGCCACAGAAAGCTGGGGAACACAGAAAAGTATTGTGAGAAGAACTGATACATATTTTCAGTTAATTTTGGTCTTTTCATTGGATTTGTTGACACTCAGAAAAATACAGAATATCACCAGCCATTTCCTTCAGTGGTGCTCTGGGGCTCTTTAGGTTAGGTCTGTTGTGGTACAGGTGGTGGTCTGTTTTGTGTTTATTTGATGTTATATTATGTTAGGTTGTATCATGTCATGTTTACGTCACATCTTTGTCATGCTTTCTACTGTTAGTCATGCCGTGCTATGTCGTGCCATGTTCTGTCAGTTGCACGTACGTGCATGTTAAGTATGGTACTGAATGGTGTTGCAGATAAAAGTAACCAAACTAAACCACGCCACAAATTCTAGTTAGACCAAGGCATTTCTTTGCAGCATTAATGGAAACCTCAGAGCAATTTATCTTCTACAGTCCTGGTATGATATGCAATGTGGCGGCAGTTACAAATTCTGTAGCGTAGAGAAACACTCTCTACTTTTGAATATCCAGTAATAACATAGTTGCCGGTTAGGGTTAAGGTCTATATGTACGTGGACCTCGTTCCTCAGTAGCTGACCTGAGCAGCAGCACCTGGAGACAGAGTAGGAAATGGGATCATCTGCGTTAAGACATTCTGCTGAGCTCTCTCCAAGTCATAAATTTCCTTCAAGTGGTAGCTGTAACACTGCAGGCTGAGCCGTCGATCCAGCGCTTCTGCCAGAACTCCTGAGGTCGATGCCAAGTCTCAGCTTGCCTGCACTGGTTTCACTTGTCAAGCCACCAGCCCATAAACTGAATGTAGCGCTTACTTGACGCATCTTGTGGAATGTCTTGGTGGATATAAGTGCCCAAATCATCCAAAGACATTCATACCTATGTAATGAACAAGTTCACTTAATGCAATTCATGCCGTCTCCATTACTGCCGACTTTGTCAAAAACAACTAAATGCACTTGGCCTTTTGTGCAATTACAAAAGTACAACAACGTATCACTGGGCTCTACCCTGTTAGCTTTTTTTTTTTTTAGGGAGCTCCAATGGAAATGGAAAAGGGATGCACATAGAATTTTGATGACAACCAGCTCTTGTTCCTGTAGATGTTAAATGCACTAACTGAAAGTTGCTTTGTAATGTAATCAACGACTCTGTGGATTAAGAGGCATGCTGCTTTTGGAAAGAGATATAACTGTTTTACTACAATTCATTTGAAATGCTCTCTTGTCAATGCTGTGCCCAAAACGAACAATATATCATTTACCTCCGTTGTATTGGAGTGGAGGCAGAAATCTCAGTGACAGATATCTCAAAACCAAACCAAAATGATCTGCACGGCTAGAGGTGCCTGTAAGAAATAAAGTGTGTTTTCTGTATGTGTGACAGAAAAATCTCAATTCAAAAGGCGCACTTAACTGTTGGGACGAGGTCAAAGTCATTGGAGTCAGTGGATGACAGGAGACAGATCAAGGAGGCCATTTACATTAAACCCCAGAGGCCATTTTTGAGGAGAAGAGGGGTGGAGGTCACACCCACATTTGCAATCACACCAGGCTCATGTGATGACTTGAGCCAGCAAGACCATGAGATGTAGTCGAAAGCGCCAAAAGGCTAGAAAGTAAAAATATTTTCTCACAAATTGTTGTTTTTACACTTTGCTATTTGCATGAATTGAACAAACTTGAACCCTTTCACCTTCAGCCAGAGCCTGGCTGTTTCCTCCAGTTTCCAGTCTTTATGCTAAGCTAAGCGGCTGCTGACTCAAGCTCCATATATTGATCAGCCATAACATTATGACCACTTGCCTAAAATTGTGTAGGTTCCCCTTTTTCCTGCCAAAACAGCCCTGACCTGTCAAGACATGGACTCCACTAGACCTCTGAAGGTGCGCTGTGGTATCTGGCACCAAGACGTTAGCAGCAGATCCTTTAAGTCCTGTAATATGCAAGGTTGGGCCTCCGTGGATCAGACTTGTTTGTCCAACACATCCCACAGATGCTTGATCGGACTGAGATCTGGGGAATATGGAGGCCGAGTCAACACCTTGAACTCGTTCTTGTGTTCAAACATTCCTCAAAACATTCCTGAGCCGTTTTTGCTTTGTGGCAGGGCGCATTGTCCTGCTGAAAGAGGCAAGGGAAGTCAGGGAATCAGGGAAGTCAAACTCAAACTTGCATATTTTTTATATAGGCACTTTTGGAAGTGGACAAGCTTTGCAGACCCATGTGCAACAAACTGTGATGCGCTGTGTGTTCTGACACCTTTCCATCAGAACCAGCATTAACTTATTTAGCAATCTTACCTACAGTAGCTCATCTGTTGGATCAAACGTCATGGGCCAGTCTTCGCTCTCCACGTGTATCAGTGAGCCTTGGCAGCCCATGACACTGTCGGGTCACTGCTTCTCCTTCCACTTTTGATAGGTGCTGACCACTGCAGACCGGGAACACCCCACAAGAGCTGCAGTTTTGGAGATGTTCTGACCCGGTCGTGTAGCCAATTTGACCCTTGTCAGAGTCACTCAAATCCTCACGCTGCCCATTTTACCTGCTTCTAACACATCAATTTTGATAAAATGTTCACTTGCTGCCTAACATACCCCTCCACTGACAGGTGCCATGGTAAAGAGATAATCAGTGTTGTTCACTTCACCTGTCAGTGGTCATAATGTTGTGGCTGACAGGTACATGTACTGTTCAGATATGACAGTGGTATCTTCTCATCTAATTCTAGGCAAGAAAGTCCATGAGTTTATTTCCCAAAATGTCAAACTGTATCTTTAAACTATCAGAAACTGTTTTGCAGTACAAAATGTACATTTCAAATTGTATTTCCACATTGTTATTTTTGTGAAAGTTTACAAAAAACCAACACGACATTAATTAAAATTTGCTTTACAAATATTTTTGAAAATAGTTTTTGTGTTCAGTCTTTTTAATAGCACTCTGCTGCATGACTCAACAACACGATTCTGACTCTGTAGGACTCAGTTATGCACTAGCACAGTGAACAGTCACCCTTGGGTGACATCAAGTGGTGAGCAAGAACACCAACACTCTGGTTAGCCTCAGCGTGCTCCTGTACATCAAACTGTGACTGCAGCGCTCCCAGCAACTACACAAGAAAGTGATTGAGACAAAAGAGATTTTTAATATAATAGAGGATATAAAATAAATATACATGACTTTTTCTCATTTAACAGTCATTTGTACAGTGAAATTTGGACAAGGTTGCTAAAAGCAGTTAAATAAATGTTTTCTTTTGTTGATTTTCCTGCGCTGAGCTATTGCTGCCTTATCTATAAATGCTATGAAAAGACAATACATTTAGGCCATATGTATATTTCAAACCTGTACACACACACACACACACACACACACACACACACACACACACACACAGTCCAGTTTCCATCATTTTCGGGGACATTACATTGACTTACATTCATTCCCTGGAGACTTGCTCTAACAATAACCATTACCACTACTTTCCTATCCTTAACCTAACCCATTGGTTCTCAAACTGGGGGGCGGGCCCCCCTTGGGGGTGTAGAGCCACTTCAGGGGTTCTAGTTGTTGAGCAGACCTAAGTTGCATGAATATGATTCATGTGGTGACATAAACAAAGAAAAGTGCTCTGATGTTAGCAGAGCTATTTTACTAACCTGAATCTTGTTTTTTTCAAATGACTGTATGGTTTATAATAGATAAAAATTAAATCCAATCTTGCAGGGGTGGGGGGTGCATGAACTTTTTTTGGCTTATAAAACAGAAAATGTTTGGGAAACACTGCCCTAACCTTAAACCAAGTCTTCACCCTAAAATTTTATGATTTACATTTTGGGGACTTGCATTTTGTCCCTATATGGAAGGCGAGTCCCCACAGTGTGACTATGTAAACAGATTGATGTCCCCACCACATGAGTAATACCCCCCCCCCCCCCCCACACACACACGCACGCACGCACGCACGCAAACACACACATAATACAGAGAGAATGTAGAAGAGTGGACAGACGCCCCAACCTGCAAAGCATTTTGCTGATGCAGCTCACTGAGAGCTTCAGGGAGTTAAGTGCATGTAGGTCCGTTAAAAACGTTTAATCAAACAAGTTGCTTTTTTCTGTAAGATCACATCATTAAAGTTCTTCCACAGCAGTGAAGCGCTTATTGAAAGATGCTCTGATGGGATAGAGGTTTATTGTTACCACGTTTTGAGACACAGGCCAAACAAGGCTTGTTATCTGAATGGCACGACAGGCATTGAAGGCATCGCAGAAACTCTGACTTGCAGATGGAGGGTCTGTCTGTCTATACAAACTGTTGAGAGGGCGACAATAAGTGCTTATGTTCTCCATTGGAAAAAGACAGGCACATGCAATACTATCCAACAGGAAGAAATGTAAGAGGAGAGAGCGGCCTAGAGGTGCACTAGATTTCATATAGGCGTGTACTAATATGTCCATATCTATACACACACAGAGGAGCATCATCTGCCATATAACTTTCAAAGCACTGCCAGAACTTTAGTGTCTAAAGCATTAACATTAAAAACATTAAATACTTTTAAAATTTAACACTAAATATTTGAGCAACAACAGTGCATTAAAAGACAATTATTGTATCAATATCTCAATGAGAAATTCTTAAAATGTGTTTTTATGTACAGCATTTCAAAACATGTGTATAACTGCGCTTCAGTAATGTGTGAGGACAATTTCTATTCAAAGAAAAAACAAGAGCTAGTCCTCATCAGGACTGTTTGCAGTCTTTAGAGGTGTGATACAATAAACTGAAATAAAATGTATTTATTTAGCTGCTAGCTTCCACATTGTGTAAATAACAATATGCTACATCGTAATGAGGAAAAAAGAGGACATAGGAAACAGACCCAAAGAGCAAACAGGAGGTGTGAAAACGACACCAAATAAAAACAATAAAAAAATATCCTGAACAAATTCCCATGACATCTGTAGAAGATGAACGACTAAAAAAAAAGGCACCGTCCACACAAATAAAAACGTGGATCATTATCATTCCTGTAAAAACAGTAACACTGTGGAATATTTGCGAGACAAAGTTGAAACAAACCACAACAAGCCAGTGAGGGATCCCAAACAGCGGCATCCCCTTCATTCTACTGTACATTGAGGTGGCAGTAACACATTCAGTAACTAGACATGATTTCATGTGAGCATATAGAGGAAATAACTCCAAAATAACAAGAAATATAGTCTAGTGATGCCTGCTTTCTCTGACAAAGGTCCTTTCTATAGCTACTATAGTTAAGGCAGAGGAAAGTAAAAAAAAAAGGGTATTATTCATAGATGTATGGAAATAATAAATATGACTGTGTACTATCCATATATATGCATTTCTTTACAATAATTCCTTTACATTTTAAATTGCTGTGAAAAAGGGACACGAGTAAGCGCTGTCTTGGACTACTGTACTCAATATTACACAAGGAATCAATAAACATCACCTGTCAAAATATAATAAAACTTGTCAACTGCAAAACTTAAGCAACCTAAGTGAAAGCTTTAGTCTGGGATTTTTTTTGCATAGGAGATGTTTGACAGAAATTTGTCTCCCGCTGGAGCCTCACTCTCAATAATACTTGTGACACCTCGCTTGTGTAGAGAGGGAAATTTACAAACAAGTGTCTTAACGTATCCTCATTGCTACTCAGTTTGACTTCAAATACACGCACTAGAGGGGGGAGAAAACCTTTGAATAGCTGCTGGTTTTGATCCCCATCACATACAACTGAGCACACTGCGTCTCCCTGGATCTGCCTGCCAGACTGTCTGAACACACAAGTAGACAAGGTGAACCAAACAACTAAAGCAACGAACAATATGATGAAACATCTACATGTGGAGATTCATCACCTGAAGTTTGTCTTTAAAGCTGCATTAATCAATGATTTCTTTTAATTATCAATGGATCAAATTACTATGTGTAAGGTGGAGAAATATCACATGACTCCGCAGTTCCCCTCAGATCTACTGGCCATTTTAAAGTATAATAAATAAATTATTTTGCTTTTCAAGCCTGCAAATCCTGCTTTTATCTCATTTACAGCTACAGGCAGCTGTTTTTGTTATTATTTTCTTATTTATATTCAGGAGTTGGAGACAAAACCAGAGCTAAACGGAGAAGGAATATTGGACTCCAAATTCCTTCTACTGTTGCTCCAGTACTGCATAAAATAAGTAATAGTTTACTGGTACATTTTAACTTTACAGAGAGCTGAAGTGAAACCAGAAGGTCTGGGTTCTGTTCTATAGGTAAGAAAAGATCTGATGTAACGGAAGTTACAAAAAATCCAGCCTTGTAACAAAACCTTTCATACAAAAATATTGGGTTCCCTTTTTTTCTCCAAATAGGTTATAAAAACTATCTTACAGTACACTGCTGTTAATGTAATATTTCTCTTGTTAGCAGCTTCTAACAAACACTGTTTCCATAGCTTACGAGTAGTTTATTTTGGTATGTTATGAAAAAAATCAATCCTTGTTAAACTTTAAGTTCACAAAGGTTTAAACTTTTAATAGCTTCTGATAGTGCTATAGTGGGTGCTGATTTGTCTTGGATGTATGGAAAGTAAACCTCAGGAACACGCTTGATTTTGACAGGAGTTACATAAGTTAGTGAAACTGAAACTAGCCCAGTGGCGACGTCAGGACTTCAGCTCTCTATAAGGTGATAGCGTATCATATAATATTTTATGGCTTTTTCTTCTGAACCAAAATGGCCAAAAAATTATTTAATGCAGCTTTAAATATGGGTAAAATATGCAGGATCCAGTCTGTAAGTTTTTGTCAACCAAACAGCTAAATTCTCAAAAGTCAAAAATCTTTTTTGTTCAAATTGTTCAATTCCATTTTTTAAAAAGAAGATGTGACCTTTTATAAATATGTTAGTTTGGAATAAAACTCTTACGACTTTCCAGATCAAAGTCAGGATTCATGTCAAATCCTGACTTTGATTCAGTTCACCTGCACTTTAATTGAAAGTTTGTTTTGCTTAAAAATGTGACCATGAAACCCGTGACATCGACCGTAATCCACCTGGCTGCTGCAGAGAGCCAGTATGGAACAGCTGGGCACACTGAGGAGTCACTGAAGAGATTTTTACAGAAATAGTCTCCTTCTTAAAACCGAATCTGAGGCAACAGACGAATCATCAATGCATGAACCAAAAGACTTTTGGTGAGATGCAAATAATTATCAGTATAGTGTCATTATGAGCAAAGCAATTGCCAACTTTCAGCATCAGTGACACATGACTGGCATTCTGGACACAATAACAATATGAGTTTTATACTAAAACACCCGTGTCTCAAACTGCTTTAACTTGCCACAATATATCTACTTGCATGCTGTACTGCAGTTTCACATGACAGAGGTTCAGTTCTTTTTTCAGCCACAAGGTGTCAGTGTTTCCTAATCCCACTGCAGGCCAAGTCTGCCTAATAAGGCTCCCCCCTCCCCCAGTCCTGCTGTGTCTTCTGTATTGGAGCAAAGGCATTTACAGTTGAGTCATTGGGTGCATTATTTAATACAACCTGCATGATGACCGGTCATGTGACCCAGCGGGACCAGTGAGGATGGAGCAAAGTTGTGGGGAAACAAAGAAGGAGAAGCGGGATACAATTTAAGCCTCACTTTGAGGTTTGCCCTTGAAGATTTTTTCCAAGTGGCATGTGGTCTAAATTAATTTCAGCGGTGCATGAAGTATGCACATCCTAAACTACTACTACTGATAATACAACAATGTAAAACTACCTACTACCTACCAAAAACTACTTAAGTATTGTCAGCAAATTGAAATAAATGAATAAATGTAGTGAAGCGAAGATTATATCTCAGTATAGAATTACTGAGTAGCATTAAAATGGAAATACTTAAGTTAAGTACCTGCACCAACAAAATTGTACTGTAAAAAGTTTGATATTATAGGAGATGTACTTATTCACTTTTTTGCCAAGTGTTAGATGAGAGGATTAATACCACTCTCGTGTCTGTATGCTAAATATGAAACTACGTACAGTTAGCTTAGCTTAGCACATGTCAGGAAACGGGGAAACAGCTAGCCTGGCTCTGCCTGTTTGCAGACTAGCTGTTGATTATACTGTAACCAAAAATGATCCAAAAGGACAATCAATACTTTACTGTTATTAACTGTTGCTCCTGCCTCCTTGGCATGTACTGAATAACACACCCAATGTCTTTAAATGTGCCCCATTCTCTACCAAATGCCTGCTCAGTGCTCGGCCAAAGGGTCGCAGTGGAAGTGGATGAGCCTTCAAACAACAAAACTCACCACATGTTTGTTCCAGCTCTTTGCAGAACGGTTCAGCGGTCAGTGCAGTTCTAGTAAGTAAAAAGATAAACAACATGCATAAAAAAACATACTGTGCACACACACACGCACACACGCACACACACACTTACAGAGAAACAATAACATTAAAACCTTAAAAAAACAATCTGACATCAGGCAGTAACAGTCTCAAGAAGCAGAAAGGGGGGGGCTGTACTGTTAGCTGCCCTGTACGTTTATGCGCACGTTCGTGTTCAGAAACCTTGAAAGTCCGCGATAAAATGAGTGTGTGAGCAAAGTGTCCACCGGCAGCTCTTGGACAGGAAAACACTCCGGAGCTGCTGGCCACAATCGAGAAGCGTCCAACCTCCTGAAAACGCTGTCATCGTCACAGGAACGAAGCTCGGCTGTCAAATGTTTCTTATCTCTAAAAGTAGTGGAGTGAATCAGAATATACAGGACTTAGATCTGTAAAAAGACAACTACTTTTCTTACTTTCCAAATCCAAATCTAGATAAAGAGAGGTCTAAATATAGAAACCCTATAATAAGAAGATTAAATTGCGCATTTTAATATTTCCCTGCAATTGCATCAGCTAAAGAGCTGATTTTTTTCTGTGTAGAAACATGTGACTGTCTTTTGTTCTTAAAAGGACAGGGTTAGCTCAAACGTTTTCTGTTTTTCTTTTGATTATCCAACGTAATAGTACACTAGAGATGACAGTAAAGAGCTGTTCCTCCTGTGTTTTGTCTCAGCCGATCGCTTCATATGTAACAATATTTACAATGACATCAACTATCAAGGTAAACTTGAAAACTCTAACAAATAAGAGAGAAAAAAATCAAATAGAAAAAGGTGCTATATAATGTACATATATGAATACAGCTGCGATTCTTCCTCGTGAGGAACGTTGCGTTTGTAAGTGCCATGGTTCTCAGTCTGTGTGTGTGACGCTTCACATCTATCTTACATTATTTTCAGTTGTTTAAAAATGGTTCACCAGCCCAACGAGGCAGAACGACTTGTTTGATTTTTTTTTGGTTCCTATGCTTGTTTGCCTTCGTGTTTCAGTGCCGTTGGAGGCTGTCGGGAAAGAGGTCAAAGGTGAGGAAGGGTTGAAAAGGAGGATGGCTGAGTTGCCATGATGTAATGCACTGAGGAAGGTCCGACCAGGATGTGAGAGCGTTGCCTTGGCTGGAGCTGAGGAGGAGGGTGACGTCTGGTTGAAGGAGGAGGAGCTGACTCCCCTGCTGGTTCTCAGGTGACTGGGAGCCTCAGTAACGGTGGGTCTGGTGGGAGTACTGGGAGCTCTGCTGGGATGACGACGAGTATCCCATGGTGCTCTGGGGCTGAGTGGAACCTTGGACGTTGCTTTGGTAACCAAGGCGGGGGCCGGAGTGCTGACAGAGAGAGGGAGGAGTGGAGAGAAAACAGGGTAGTGAGCAGCTCAATGACGCAAACTCTGACCCTGTGTGCAGATATATCATGAGGGCTGATAAGGAACGCTAATGTGTGGTGTGTTAAACTAGTCTTACAATTAATGTGTCCCCTATCAATTAACCTATTTATTACTCATTCATTAAGTAAATTATTAATCCCTGATTAAAGAATTTTTCCATATTAAAAAATTACAGCATGCAACTCCCCGTAAAACCACACGTATCTTTCCTCCACATTTCTGTTTGTCTGATTAAACAAACGAGATACAGCATTTATCTGCTTTAAAATTGCTGTACGGTGCACTTTGGCTAACCAGGCTAACTGATTCCCCCTGCTCCCAGTCTTTATGCTAAGCTAAACTAATCACCTCCTGGTTTTAGTTCAATTTTTTGGTGCAAAGATGTAACAGGGGTATCAATCTTTACGTCTAAAGCCCCCGACATACTTGATTTTTAACAAAGCGTAGGCGTTGACGGCATTGTTCACAGACTTGCCTGCGTAGTTTGCGTGTACCTGGATGATTAAACGTGAATCCACTAGGAGGCAGACCAGGACCGTTGTTCTGTCGATTTATGCTACCTATCGAGATGTGCTACTTAGCGGTTCTGCGCATGCGTACGACCCACAAGCGTGGTCTGTTTCTACACCCATAAATCTGTGCAACCTTGCTGTTGGGCATGCCGGGAGCATTATTTGATAGGGGATATTAATCTATCAGAATAAGCCACAGGGCAGAGCGACTCGATAGACTGCTATCGGTTTGCACTACGGTAGCATTTTTTGACAAGGTAGCATATATCGTCAGTGTTCGAGCTAATAATGATTTTTTTTATACTGCTGATGATCGGCCACTGTCTTGACGGCTTGCCCAACAGCAAGGTTGCACAGATTTATGGGTGTAGAAACAGACCACGCTTGCACATCTCGATAGGTAGCATAAATCGACAGAACAACGGATCATCTGTCGCCGACTCCGGATTATCTTCCTTGACAACCTCCGAATTTGCACATCGTAAACAAACTCTCCAGGAGGTTATGATTTAATGAGACATCATAACGATCTCGGTATTTACAGACCAGCTCCAGGAGTTTTATTGTAAACATCCCGCCATAAATCTCCTTCTTATTATTCTATTGCGTTTAATGGCGGTTGGCAAACCAACTGCATACCACCACCACCTGGGCTGGTGTGTGGAACAGTAGATTGATGCTGCCCTGCCTGTCAGATCGACACACTGCCCCCACGTTCATGTGCTGAATTGCATCTTATGTGCACATCCTACACTCCAAAGGAACGCAAGATACGCGTGGCAGTCATCTTGCGAACGTGTAGTTAAAAGCAAGTATGTCCAGGGCTTAACTCTTGTAAACAAAATGAATCTTGAGTACTTCCCAAAATGTCAAATTATTCCTTTAAGAGCAGTGGTGGAAAGTAACTATGTGCAACTAAGTACTTAAGTACTATATTTAGTTCTTTTGAGGTACTTTACTTGAATATATCTATTGTATGCCACTTTATACTTGTACTTTGCTGCATTTTAGAGGGAACTATTCTATTTTACTGCTTTAGTTACTTTTCAGATTAAAATATGACAAAAAATAAATGATAAGTAGGGCTGGGCACGTTAACGTGTTATTATCACGTTAACGCATTAATTAACACTAACAATTATTTTATCGCACATTAACGCAGTTTTTATTTTATTATTATTAGTTCCCTATTAAGTCCCTTGCTCACTGGCTCTGAATACACATCCAGTCAAACCATGGGTCACAGGAAGGGCGGGATGTTGATCCGCTTGCTTGTTATCAAACAACTCAAACAGCCGAAACCAACATCTGCACCCTGTGTTCAATGTTGCTTTAACGTTACCTGGTCTGTGCTTGTAAAATATCCACCGCTACTTGTAACGTCATTTCAAGTTTTTAACCGAGTGAAGTCTGTGCGAGTGAACACACGCATATAAGACGACCGCAAACCATGTTATTGCACTTTTTGTGTATATAGCAGTACATTTAAATTAAAAGTGCCCAAAACGCTACTTTACAATTCATTATTAAATTTTGCGAGTAACAATGCGATTAATCGCATAAAAATCATGCGATTAATCGCATAAAAATCATGCAATTAATCGCGATTAAAAAGTTGAATTGTTGCCCAGCACTAATGATAAGCTTATAAAACATAAGACATTGCTGAAGAGTTGGGAGCCCTTGATTCAGAGCTCTTAAAGAGAAAGAAGACTGGATATCTAAACTTGCTGCAAAATCAGTGAAGTTACAGGATGACAAGAACCTGGCAGGGTTAGGGGACCGCGGACCTCAGCTGAACTGAATACATGTCAATACTACTCAGTCCAGGTCACATGTGCAATCCTGCATCTGTTTTGGAGAATGAGTAGAGAGTGGTGCATGGTGGTATAGCCTGCGGTGCAGGGATCAATGAGGGGAAAAGTAGGACAGTGACAGCACTGTTAGACAGCGAGCCACCCTCCAGTACGCCAGTCCACTGGTTTATTTATACATCTGCTGAAGCCTGACAGTTACCAGCTGTCTCACATGCAGCCTCAGCCACTGCTATATACAGTATATCTGTATATGAGATTTACTTATACCTGATAGTGTTGCCCCCGTGTGGCCTAGCCAACATAGCACACTCATATCACACTGTGCCCTGTGCTTTTTTCATCACTCTCTCTCCACCGCTCAGAAAACTCCCTCTCTTTGCCCTTGTGATAAGACTGGAGCCAAAGATACAACACATGCCAGAGTAGGAGGCAAAATGCTAGCAGGCACCCCAGTGATTTGCTATCAGCTCTGTCAGCAGGACTCTGTGGAATGTACAGTCTTTATCAGTTAGCTGGCAGGTTGTTATTGTCTGCTGTCAGATTTGTTTTACAATATCTGGACCTCTACTTTGCCCTGACTATCCTCCATTGCTTGCCCTCTCTTGTTCACCTCTTGTCTCCACACTACGTCCATTTTTATATACAGTCTATGGTCTCCACCAGCAGACCTATCCCTCACCTACTAACTACTATAGCTCCCCCCAGTGGCCAAGAGGCTGTCCTGTCACGTCACCAGGCACTAACCATGTCCAAAGCATTCCTGTTGTGCCCAGTAGCAGAATCAACAAAATGACTCCCTCTAACACAGCTAACTTGTCGAATCTGATAACTGTTCCCTGCAATTCAAAACTGACTTTGGGTTGCCACTAATACAAGCATCACTTGTTCAAAGGGTCAAAAAGGATCAGCGTAGAATGTGGACACTATCCCTATTAAAATGGCCTTGGTGAATCTGCAATCACTTTCAAAGAAATCTTTCATTCTAAATGATCTTTTTATCTTTTTTGATTTGGATTTTCTATGTGCAACTGAGACTTGGCTTAATATTGGTGATCTAAGTCCTCTTTCTGAACTCTCCCCCAGTTCAAAAATGACAAATCTATGTGTTCATGTCATGTTAAATCTGTGGTTCATTCCTGTTTTTTCCATCTCAGGAACATCGCTAAGATGAGATCTGTGGTTTCTAAAGAAGAGATGGAGATGCTTCCTCATGCTTTTATTTCTTCTCGTCTGGATTATTGCAATGTGCTGTTTGCACAAATCCTCCATGGACAAGTTGTACAGAATGCAGCTATAAGACTTTTGTCAAAGACCAACAGGAGATCACACATTACACCTGTGCTTAAGGCTCTTCATTAACTTCCAATTGGTTTTAGAGTTTAAAATTTGAACCAATACTTACAGAGCCTTGCATGGTCAAGAATTACAGCGAAACTGCCTAACATCTTACCAATGACTGGTCAAAGCATCAAAAGGGTCTGCCTTGTTCCCTTGATGAATATAGCCTCACACACGAAGCCTACATTTGCCCCTACACTGTCCCCTCGTGTCTCTTGAAAGAGGTTTTAGATGCAGTTGATCCGAGCCTTTTGTCTGTCTCTTTTAAATGTAATTGTTACATCCACTTCTAAACATGCTGTGGTTCAGCCTCTTATTAAAAAACAATCTAGAACCTACTGATTTTAATAATTTAGGCCCATTTCTAAATGCTCTTTTATGTCCAACATTTTGGAGAAGGTCATTCTTTCTCATCTCTCCTCATTCTTAACTGAACACAATGTGCTGGATAACTTTCAGTCAGGTTTCAGGGTACATCAGGGTACATCAGGGTACATCAGGTTCAATCCTGGGGCAAACTTTCTTTTCTTTATAAATGCTCCGATTGGGCTCCACTCTCAATTTACATAATATATTATACCACTGAATCAAGGGGATTCAATTCCATTTTTAACTGTCTAAAACCTAAATGATATTAAGATTTAGCTGGCAATAAACTTTCTAAAGTACTATTATTTAGCACCCCCAACTCAATTGACAAATTATCAAATTATCTGGTCCCCTTGTTCACAAAAGTGCAACCCTTTACTAGAAATGTAGGTGTTATCTTTGATTCGGCATTGAAATTCGACAAACATATAAATTCATCTTCAATTTTGCTTGTTGCTGCAATAAATGCAGTTGCTAAATTGTTGACTTGTACAAGGAAGAGGGAACATGTCTCCCCAATTTTGGCTGCTCTCCGCTGGTTACCAGTCAAACATAGAGTCGGTTTTAAGGTGCTGTTAATTGTCTTTAAGGCATTATTTGGACTGGATCCATCTTAAATTTTGGAATTCCTAACGTTTTAGCAGTCTGCCAGACCCCTCAGATCATCAAACCAATCCTTTTTAGCCATCCCACAGTCTCATATAAAAAAGTTTTTTTTTCTTTGTACAGCACTTTGGTCTTTGGTTTTTAAAAGTGGTTTATAAATAAAACTTGACTTGACTGGACTTGTGTTATACGTGTATATGTGCATATGTTTTCCTCAAATGATGCCAAACACATATTACACACAAAAAAATGACACTGTAAACATTCCTCAACATCTGTCTACATATAAAACATTTTTCACCATCTGTAGTTCCTTGTGAAGATAAGTCTATCTTTAGAATTGGCAGGCCGAAACACAGCTTCATGAAGGAAAGTAAACCTTAAAAATGAATATATATATAACCTCACTAGGCTGCATGTAACAATTTTAATCAGTTTAAAGAGTCAATTCTTTTATGATCAATCATTTTGTCTATATTACCGTAAAATGAATTTTGAATTTTCCACGATTCAATCATTTAGTTTATTTTACAATGAGCACCAAAGTAATATTCATTCAGATTTACCGGCATGGGAAAGGAACTTAAGGCCAGTCCCATATATCGACAGGGTGAGTTCAGGGATTTAAGCAAATAGAAGACGGGCTATTGATTAAAGTTTTACTGGATGTCAGAAAATGCACAATTTCCCAGAGTCCAAATGCTTGTTTTGTCTGACCAACAAAACCCCCAAAAAATGAACTTCACTTCAGCTTGTTCAGAATGCTGCAGCTACAATCTTGACCAAAACATAAAATTGTGATCATATAACTCCCATTCTGGCAGCTCTTCATTGGCGACCAGTGCAAGCTAGAGCTTCTCTTAACCTGTAAGGCCTTACATGGACTTGCACCATCTTTTTTTATCTTTAGCTAATTATGCCATATACACCATCACGTCCTCGTCACTCTCTCGATGCTGGCGAAAATGAGAACCAGAAACAGATAAGAAGTTGCAAATACTGCACAACAAATTCCACTTGTTACACTTTGTTTCTGCACTCAAATCCCATGAAAAGACCAAAACCAACATTGTGTTAGTCCATGCCTAAATACCTTTACACTTCCTTACTCTGCAGCTCTCAGCCCCAAACCTAGTAGTGCTAACTACAGCTGCTCACTGTAGTTTTGAGCAAATGCTACTCAAGCTGGAGTAAACTGTGAATTTAGGGAGTATTCACTCACTACGGAGTATTTCCATCAGCAGGACAGTGTATGTGGGAGTGAGTCTAAATAAACTGCAGTGTGTGTGTTCGTGGTGATGAAAGAACATGTCATCCAGTGCAACAGTGGGGCTCAATGATGAGTTTTAATAGTTTCTAGAATTGTCACTAACCTGGTATTCTGACTGTAGCACCCCAGTGCCTGAGGAGGCCCCAGAGGGCCCGATCCGAGGTTTCTTGTTGAGGGGCCCCTGGTCCTGGCCGTGTTGTAAACCCCCGCCGGTGGTGCCCCCCGTGGCTCCGGCGGTACCGTTGGTTTGGGCCGAGCTCTGCTGGGAGGGGGCCTGTTGGGCTGCCGTTTGCTGCTGGTTCTGGGCCTGAGTCTGGCCTGTCGTCTGCTGGTGCTGTTGGGTCTGGTTCTGCAGACGGACCAAAGGGCAAGCGATAAAAGCTTTGCAAAAGTGATTAGGAGTCTCACTGTAGGGAGTGGGCAAAAGGCAATCTGACTACAAAGCCAAAAATGAGGAGTGGAAATGTTTTGGTTACTTGCTTGTGACAGTCTTTTTGTTCTACCCTTTGTTTGCTGTAATTTTATCTGTAGGCCATTCTTTTCTGCTTCTGTGACCCACTTTCACACTGAGATAACCAAACTGCAATCTAACTTGGCAAAACATAATTATTTCAAGGGTCATGAGATATCGCATTCACTAAAATGGGACAGACAGACAACCCGACAACATAACTTCTCTGGCCATGGCTATCGCCAGCATGGAGGCATAAAATGTTTTATTAACCCCTTAACGCCTGAATGTTTTTACAATAAAAAAATTAAAAAAATTATTTGTGTTTTCATTTGCTTTCAAGCTGATGTTAAATTAAGTGAAGATTGTTAATTTGTCTTTAGAACATAGAAAAGATATAAATTCAGGTATGTGTAGGTATGATGCAAATTAGCGACAACAGCCATAAATGAGAAACCAGGGCAAAAGGTTCCTAGGTTCGTATCAAATATGCACCAACTGGCATTGGGGGAATCCATGTGCTATCTTGGCTTGCAGTCTGAAAGGAAGAGGAATGATGCGAATTCGCGACAATCGGCGTCAAGGGGTTAAATGAAATAGAAACAGCAGTGGTGGGTTTGTAGAGTAATATCTACTATGTCACAACTTTCAGTTCAGTCTGTAATGAGGCTCAGCAGTCTTAGTTGTTGTAATGATTTGGTGCAACCAGGACCAGGGCTATAGAAACAAATTACCGCAAAACGGTACGGAAGTCTCTATGGGACAGGCCTTTAATTCCTTTTGCACAAAACTCTTGCTCAGCAAAGATGGGAAATAAGCTACTATCAAATTGTTTATTTTATCCAGTATGAATATTGCTTATGGATAACATAACAAATCTTTCATTTAGCTCAGAAAAACAGTGCATCTAGGCCAACCTCAAGCACAGAGAGACCAATCATACTAGTAAATCTGAATGCCAAACACATTATATTTATATGCACAATCTAAGCAGGTTAAGCAGGTCTAGCTCAAGTGGGCGATTTATACATAAGGTATAAAAAGGTAAATATATAAGGTTTTATACATACAAAAAACATTTACGAGTCTAAATGAGACTCGGCTTTGATTGAAGTTTTATGGTATGTTTAGTGTTTTTATCCTGGGTCAGTTGATTTCTACGTATAACACCTTGTTTGATTCATTTTGTATTGTAAACCGAGCTCCTCATACACACTCAGATCAGGTGTTTCCAGACGGCAGCTGTTAATGTGATGCAAGAGCTGGGGATTCTCAGACGCTCCAAGAGACGTCTGTCTCTGTCTCAGTGCTCACTTTTTATTTAGATTCCACAACAGCAATCTGGTTTTTAAAACCATGCAGCAAAAACATGTATGTGCTTTGGTAAAGGGCTTTTTCTAGCACACCACTACTGAGATGGGCTCAACAGTGGTGGAAGAAGTATTCAGATCCTTTACTAGTAAAAGTAAAAATACTCCAAATACAGTGCTTGAGTAAATGTACTTAGTTGTCCACCACTGGGGCCCAATCCTGTATGTACAGAGAGCACCTGCCTCTGGCAAAGTCGCAGCTGAATCCCCATAGTGATGTATTACACTGTAAAAAGTGCTGAAAGGACAGTGAAGGTACTGCTGATTCTAATGGGCTGCACCTTTCTTAGAGCCAGTCCTACAGTAACATTTGTAACACAAATCTCTCTATTATGGGTTCATTCTAAAACTGTCCTGATACATCTGTTTAAGATGACACTATCATCAAAAATATTGTAGTTCTCTAAATGTTCATCTTACACTTCTGATAAGCTTCGAAGCTGACCCGACACATTCCACAATAAAAGCACAGAGCCTGAAAAATAAATGGAACTCTGTGAGATGGTCTTGGGGAGAATATTTTCACTTTGAAAATAATCAACTGCCTGAATTAAAGCACCCACAAAATGTTTATTCTTTTTAAATGTAGAATTTTAATACAGCTACAAATGCAGTGATATGACTTTTGCAAAGAGCGACACAAATTCAAGTTAAAAAACGTCAACTATATGGTGGTGATCGGTGCTGATAACATTAAAACCTGTGTTTTCCTTAAACCATGGGGTGGTTGAAAGGTAAAAATGATGGTTTGACTGGATACATCAGGGTGCCAATTTATTAGGGCGCCGACAGTCGGCCCTTTCTGCCTGAACACAGCTGTATAACTACTGAAGCTGAAAAACTGGAAACTATTGTGATAATCGATGAATCAGTTCAAGTCATTTTTCAACATCTGAGGAGGACACATGAGGATTTACTGCTTTTCTCTTTTTTATATAATTGCAAACTGTAACTATTTGGACTGTTGGTTGGACAAAAAAGCTATTATAGACGTCACCTTGGCCTCTGAGAAATTGTGCTGAGCATTTTTTCACTTAAATTCGAAAAAAGAATCGTCACATTAATCAATAACTAAATTAGTCATTAGCTGCAGCACTCATAACTACATAAAAACATGCATATCATGTATGGAATGATATATATTTTATACTTTCTTTTAATGATTCAATATTGTTTTTATTATTCTTTTCAATAAATATTCATGACTTTGCCTGCTTTCATGAGTTCTTTTCATGTGAATCAATTAAGACATCCTTTATTTCTGTGTGATGACATTATTATAGTTATTATAGTGTCAATGAAATCAGGCACAAAGTTCCCAAATAGCTATTAAAACGCACATTTAGATTGTTCTATTGTCTTGTTTTGTTGTTTACAATATAAGCAATAGAAACACAAGCATCATGCAGCATAGTGTTTGTCTTAACAGATAATCTACTTCATTGGCATTTGTTGAGTACTGTTTGTGTTAACTATGATATTATGTTTCTGTGACTTATGATGTTCTGAACAATGTGACAACATAGAAACATCAGTGTTGTCAAAACACAGTTTTGGTTGAATTTGAAGGAGCTTTCATTCTCTCTGTAGTGTGAAATGAGCAGGGACCAACCAAATGCTGGTAAAGTGAACCCAACTTGCTGTACTGAAACAAAATGAGCTGGCCAGTAAACTGTCAAATATATTGGACAATGTGGATATATCCCAGCCACTGCAGCCAAGAGATCAAACTGTTCTGTTATTAGTGTCAGGTGGCTAACATAAATCAGAGATTATAATCTGGAAACCTTTTAAGCTTAACC
This sequence comes from Micropterus salmoides, assembly GCF_014851395.1. Taxonomy (NCBI): domain Eukaryota; kingdom Metazoa; phylum Chordata; class Actinopteri; order Centrarchiformes; family Centrarchidae; genus Micropterus; species Micropterus salmoides. Next base: position 3,980,108 of record NW_024040928.1, on the reverse strand, counting down.
TGGAAAGGTGGTCTTGCTGCTGCTCTGCTGTTAGACCTAAATCAGCTACTTGTGTTTCTCCAGCTCATGTTTTTCTTCCTCTGTCATTATTCTTTTTGGACAGTAATGCCAGATTCCACAGGCTCACACTGGTGTGGGGTTTGCATCACTTCTAATGCACAGGTATGTCGCAATCTATCTTACACATAATTCAGTGATGTTCCACTGTCTTAAGTGATGTCTTATGCACTTTAAGACAGTAGAGATTGATTGACATGTATACACTTTCTCTCTATATCACATTGAAATTTGATCTTACAAACTCTATTTCACAATGCACTTACAGTTACTTTTCATTAAATTAGAATGCTCCAATACCAATGGTGCTGACGAATCCTCACATCAGGCAACATTATGACCCTTGACAGATGAAGTGAACAACACTGATTATCTCATTATCGTGGTACCTGTCAGTGGGTGGGATATGTTAGGCAGCAAGTGAACATTTTCTCAAAGTTGATGTGTCAGTAGCAAGAAAAATGGGCAGCGTAAGGATTTGCGCGACTTTGACAAGGGCCAAATTGTGATGGCTAGACGACCGGGTCAGAGCATCTCCAAAACTGCAGCCCCTTTGGGGTGTTCCCGGTCTGCAGTGGTCAGCACCTATCAAAAGTGATCCAAGGCAGGAAAAGCACTGAACTGGCAACAGGGTCACTGATGCACCAACAGACCAGCTACTGCAAATTTCTGATAAAGTATAATGTTCTGACAGAAAGGTGTCAGAACACACAGCGCATCACAGTTTGTTGCACATGGGGCTGCGTAGTTGCAGACGAGTCAGGGTGCCCATGCTGACACCTGTCCACTGCCAAAAGCACCTACAATGGGCACGTGAACATCAGAACATCAGGCCTGCTCTGATGAGTCACTTTTTCTTTTACATCACATGGATGGACGAGAGCGTGTGCGCCGCTAACCTGGGGAACAGATGGCTCCAGGATGCATTATGGGAATACCATGCACACCCTTTCATGGAAACAATATTCCCTGATGGCAGTGGCCTCTTTCAGCAGGATAATGCGCCCTGCCATAAAGCAAACATGCCTCAGGAATGGTTTGAGGAACACAACAACCAGTTCAAGGTGTTCACTTGGCCTCCATAATCCCCACTTTGCAATTTACAGAATCTGCTGCTAACATCTTGGTGCCAGATACCACAGGAACCTTCAGAGGTCTAGTGGAGTCCACGTCTTGACAGGTCAGGTCTGTTTTGGCAGGAAAAAGGGGAACCTACACAAATTCACACTATAGCATTCTCTCTGGCCATGGTATATATAAGCCTGGTTTGCATTGTTTTTGCACACATAGTACGTGTCTCTTTTCTAACAGTGGAGTGGCCAGTTAAAATTATTTTCATGCTGTGACTTGTTTTCAGCAGAAATGGATAATTACCTTTTCTGTTTTCTCCTCTGGCTCGTCTTCATTTAGAAACTCTCGTTTTGGGTAGGGGATCTGACATCCAGCAAACACACTACAAGCAATCACAGAGAAGCAGCAATTTAAATGTTCCAAATGTTCTGATTCCACCATGCCAACCAAAACAACCAAAACCCAGTCCCACCCCAAAAACGCAGGACGTAAGACAGGAAAGTAGGTTAAAGCGTAAAGAAGAAATTCCCCATACTTAAAAGGAGTAAATCACGATGGGCCTGTTTTTCTTTTGCTGAATCAAGACAAAGGAAAGATTCTTGCAAAAGTTTACTAAGGCTCACTCAGTGGTTGGTAATGGGTCCTCCAGGAAGTATGGGTCCTGCAGCGCCTGCTCCGATGTGATTCTTTTGGTGGGGTCCATGGTGAGGAGTTTCTGTAGCTGAAGGCAGAGAATAATAACAGTGTTACAGCGTAATAACATTTTTATATAATTCAGTGTCTGCAAAGATGTTTAGCTTCAGAGCATCCATTCCTCTTCAATATAAAGTATAGTCAGAAAGTATTAGGACATGTCTTGCATTGTTTTGCCTCAACTCCAATGCAACAATGAATCATGTTCAAAGTGCTGAGTTCAGCCTTAAGTGAGTTCAAGGGTGTTCAAAACTACTGAGTGAGGTTCACTGGGGTGTGGTCCACATGTTTAGCATATTTAGCGATGCTTAATTTACACAATGAATGCTTGTTTAAAAAATCTCAAGACTGAACTATATTGTCACCATGTACTTTTTTTCATCTGGACACCTTTGTTGGTCTCTCTGGAGCAAAAGGAGGTTGCAGATTTTAACTATAACTGGTAAGTGTGTAGGAGAACCTACTATGCTGCTAAACTCACGTAAAACATGGAAGGCCCTCTCTAGAACCATTATATGCTTTGTCCATTATGGGCTACTGTAGAAACATGGTGGTGCAGCATGGACTCTGTAGAAGAGGACCCGCTTCCTCTGTAGTTGTTCACTGCAGTATTTTCCCAAAATGCAAGTGGGTATACCAACAAAATATTCTGTGAAAGCGTGAAGTCAAAGATCCAACACGACTTACACATGCTGCTGCCTCATAAAAAATAAAATATTCTGCCAGCGTGGTGGCGATCTCTCTTGGCCAGATTCCTGGATGTAACTTCAGTTCTATGAGCACATGCATAGCCTTCTAACGGACTTCGCTATTGGTTTTGAGCACACAGTGCTGTTCAATTAACAGATTCTGATTCGATTTGGAGGTAAGCGACAGTTCTTACAGTACACAAATGCAATGTTTGGCGGTGTGTCAGTGTTTACTACAATCAAAAGGCAGCGCGTGTAGTCATTTTGAATAATGATGTTCTTCCGGTAACACTTATTCTTCTTACTTATTCACAAAATGTTTTGTTTGTATGCCGCCTGGCGTTCCGGGGGAATGCTGCAATTAAAAATGTGTTGACCATATATGCCTCTGTGCATGCTCGTAGCTCACACGGCATCCACGGAAGCCTGCACCACAGTGTTTCGTGTCAGGATAAACAAAGCTCCAGGCACGGCTCAGGCTGTTAGTCATAATGCGGTTCAACACAATATGCAAAGTTTCAAACAACGAGATAAGAGTTTCAAAAGGTTTTTCTTTAACAATTCTTTTAAAAAACAAAAAACAGACAGATGATCTTTGCTTATAGTGTACGTGTGTACCTACCAACAGAAAAACTTTGCTGTCTGGTTTGACTTTATGCTTCTCCATGTATTTGATTAAGCTGCTGTTTGCATACCTGTTTAAAGAGAAAACAATACACTTAAAAAATACTGTATTTTGTTTATTGGTCTGTGAGTTACTGGTGATGGTCAGATCATCACAGCATCCACTCACGTTGTCCTCCTGAAGTCTTTCTGCAGGGTTGGGTACTCAGGCATCTTCCTAATGTCTTCCCAGTCCTTATCTGTAGAATACAAAAACACACAACCAAGCTCATAGTTTCATAAGCATAGAGTCATTGTTTTTATTTTTACCAGCTTTTACAGAAAATACTTTTCAAAATCAAGTTCCTTGTGTGCTAATGAGAGCTTAGAAAATCCAGCAATAGTAATAGTGGAAGTGAGATCGCTTCACTTACTGCACTTTTCGTATACAGGGTCTGGCACTGAAGCTTACACAAAACTAGGCTTGTGTTTGGACACTGTGCTTAATTTGCTGACAAAGACGGACAGCTAATGATCAGACGGTGTTTCTTTCTGAATCCAAACTGTCATTCACACTGTGAAGAACCCGGTCACTCAACTCTGACTGTGAGCAGTGCAAGAGGCTCTGACTGCATCTGTGTGGTGGTCACGTGCAGCTACAAGCCTCGAATAAGGCTTCTTTTTACTTCTAGGGTATGTATTTCTCTTCATTATACTGTGTAATAACAGTATAATAACTATATCGCTAGCACACTCTAATTAGGTAGTGTTAAAGATATACTCACGGATTTTGTTTTCCAAACATTTGTTTTTACATTTATTGCTTTAAACCTTAAAGGTACCATGTGGGATTTTTCCCACCACTAGTAGTCCTATGAAGCAATGTTTTTATGTATGGGTACCTGTTTTTTCTCGTGCAGGTGCATGAGGTGGTGGTAATGTGCCAACAAAGGCAGGGAAGAACTGCTGGCAAGTAAACAAATGTAAATAATTTAGCCTTAGGGTAAGAAAAACCCTCTGCATGTGTTTTATAAATAAGGAAATGTACTTAGGGACCTCTATGATACACGCTAAAGTACACACACTGAATGTAAACATGTGTGTTTGTTTCCAAGAAACCCCACAGGCACCTTAAAGTAAATGCTCAACAGAACTGTGAAATTTTGTACTTCACTTGACTTGATTTATTTAGCACTGAGGCATATGTCGATTTTAGAAAAACGAAACGAACATCCAGCGGTTGACACTTGTCATCTGCTGTGTGTCTAAGTTAATACAGAATCAAAATAGCAGGTTGACACAGGCTGTGGTCTTGACAGTTGTAGTTGTTGTTGTGTGTATTGTGGGCAGACCTGCTGGGAAACCCATGACGCTGAATATCCTGTCCAGCTGGTCATGATGGAAGGGGTTACTGGTCTTGATGTCTTCCTGGCGACAGTGAAAGATGGGCTCGGATGTTAGCAGCTCCGCAAAGATGCAGCCAATTGCCCAAATATCTGGTACACACGCACACACACACACACACACACACACCACTTAGTCTGAGTGTTCTTGAGGTACATTAGCTGCAGTGCACAGACTTTCAAGTCTGAAGGACTTCACATTAAAGCTTTTTACTGTTTTATTATCGGCATGCACATGAGATAAGACCAGGTTTGACCCAAGTGATTAATGATCTTAAATGTAAAAGTGAACTCTTTTGGAATTTCCTCCCCTGGTAAAACTGGAATTGGATTAGATATTAATTTAACAAACAAGCAGGATTTATACTGTATATTACTTGCTTTCTGGCAGAGTTTTATGACGAGATTGATACCAATGTCATAGCTGTTATATATGAAGCTACCTATAGCGGACAGTTAGCTTAGCCTAGCACAAGGGTTGGGAAAAGGGGGAAACAGCAAGCATGGGTCTGTCAAATGGTAACAAAATCTACCTGCCAGCAAAGCTAAAGCTCACCAATTAAAATGTTGTATCTCGTTCATTTATTTAGTGTTTTATTTGGTTTATGACAACTTCTTGGCTCTGAACAGGCAACACACAGAGACTCCAGGAGGTTATTGGTTACGGCCAAGAGATTGTCTGGCTCATAACCATCCATAAAACGTTAAATTGTTGTTTTAAAACTTCAGGTTTTGTAAGGATTAGACAAACAAGATAAAACATGTTAAACAGTGAGCTTTACAGGTGCTGGTAGGTTTTATGCTAAGCTAAGCTAACTGCTGGCTGTATCTTCATCTTTAACTCACAGACATGAAGGTAGTATTGATCTTCTTATCTAACTCTAAAAAGTGTTTTTCCCACAATGTTTAAAAATTCCTTTAAAGCACCAGTTGGTTTTTATGTCCGACCCTCTTCCTGTCACCTTCACACCTCACAGTGGAGGCCTGCGACATTTAGGCTTACGGTAGTGGCTGCTAAGAGTATGAACCACTGTGACGACAGACTGATGGTGTTGTCTCATGTTCCAGGAATGATAAATATAGACATCTAGACACACCCGCTTTGTACCAATGAAGACCGTGGATCACATGAGCACTCAGACCTCAGTGAGCAATCTTCATTCCTATTCACATTGAGAGACCTTTGGAGAACACACTGACACCGACATTATGCTGTTAAATTAAAAACTACTCATCTACTGGTCTGGATCCAAAAATGCTAAATGCTAACAACCAGGGATCAAAGTCCTGAGTTAGTGCAGAGTTGTACGTTCATGGCTGCACACTCATCCACACGAGGGTTTGAGGGTTTGCTTTGTACTGTATGTGACTCCAGACTCACCAATAGCTTTGGTGTAGTGCCGGGCCCCCAGAAGCAGCTCAGGGGCCCTGTACCAGAAAGTCACTACGACGGGATCAAGGTCCGCCAATGGCTTGAGGGGAGAGTTGAAGAGTCTAGCGAAACCCATGTCAGCTACAGGATGTGTGTAGAGAAGACAGACGAGGTTAGCAAACAAAGGCATTATCAGAGAGTGATATGAAGTGACTGCAGGCTAGTCCCAGGCTGTCAGGGCCAAGGCTCCTAGCGTCTCAGATGGCACCTCAGGCTCGCTAATCTGCCAAAGATCCAGAACGTAGATCCTGAAAGTGTCAGTTAGGTTTCAGGGATGAATAATTTAACAAAGTACAAACACCATAGCTAACCCTGAAACACCTACAGCTGTTAAAGTAGCACCATGCAATATGTTTTATGTAAAACACATCAGCGCTAGCTTAAATAAACACAACTTCTAATAATCCCACTTCAGAATGCTCTAAATAAATCTAAACTCTCATACACAATACATTAAGAAATTATGTTGGGAGTTGCAGTATTTCATTCTTATCTTTAGTCCAACATTTCACTTGTAGCACACTTTGATAAATACAGGCCTTTTATTTTAGGAATGTACACTTCTTTGCCAGGAGGTAACAGCTCAAAACTTAAGCATGACATGAAAGCATGAAAAAGCATTAGTCATCCAAACAGAGGAAAGAGTGAGTTATCCAGAGAAAATTAAAATTTGCCTCTCCTTCATGTTAAGTTTCCTTTATAAAAATTATTCACATTCATTAAAGGTTAGGGTTGAACCACTATGGCTAGTAAACACAAGCGTGCATATCTAAATATATAAATTAATACAGCCAGCATTCCAGCTCCATATAACAATAAAATAACCTCAATAATTCTGTTGCTTGATGGACTGCTGTAGTGACTTATATATCTCCTAAACTGTGAACTATCTCCTGTTGGAGCAGCCCTGTGCAGTAACAGTCAGTGCAGAAAAATACTCATCAGCACCAGATCTAGTTTCACTGAAACAATAACCTAGTACTATTACTGTGTGCACAGGGTTTAAAAATAGACTCCAGCATTACCCTTCAACATTCCCCTGGAAAGCTGGCTTATGTAACAGCACTGATCTGCGATCCCCGTTGACCTCTCAGAGAGAAGGTTAAACGCTGCAGCTACTGGACACTCAAACAAGTCAAAAGCCTCGCTGATCCACTGGCATGAGTAGTATCTGCTATGTGTATCAGTTACAAATACAGTTTACAGAGATATTCTTTTATCCGCCTTACCGATTTTCACTCTTCCTCGTTCGGGACCTTCCCCCATCACCAGGATGTTAGCTGGTTTCTGGAGGGAACAGAAAAATATTAGATACTCTGTATAAAACAAACCATTAAGTTCTCAATTGAATATACAAGTGTTATATGTCTAGTATAACAGTCACATGGGACAGTACTTTCAGAAATACACCCAATTTCAGTAGATTCTCTTTAACAAACAGCAAATGTTGACCAGGTGTACTGGCTGCCCAATACAGACTACTGAACCTATGAAACGATATGACATCATGAGCATTAGGTCTGTCATTTTACGAGGGTGCATTTAAACCTCTCAGCCCACACAGGAATAAGGTCAAACATACTCAAGCACCTGGTCACATAGGTCTGTTTTTTGACGAGTAACTTAATGAAAATAAGCTTGTGGGAGTAGAAGCTGGCTTACCGATCCTACTGACCTAAATGAAAGGGAGACAGTGGTGTTTAAAAACGGTGATGAAAGTCCTGCATGCTCTGTTTAAGGACTTTAAAGTTTAAAGCTGCATTAATAGCTTTTTTTTTGGCAACTTGGGGGAAGTGGAGGAAGCTGAACACACAGCACCTTATTAAGTTGTTAAGCAGAAGGTGTTAGAAAACAATTGCTTATTTACACATCAAGCAGACACTAAGCAAAATTAGCATTTATTTGGAGTCCTTTTTTAAAAGGTAAGTCTAGCATTTCCTCTCCATGTAACTAAATTCTAACTCCCTTTAGCTAGTCGCCAGTTTTGTCTGTTGTTTGGTGCTAAAGCTGGTAGTGTACAGCGGATTCTTAGCTTTTTCCCTGCAAACTGCTGCTACTGCTGATGAGAGCGGTGAGAGTTGATGAACAGAAATGCTGCGAGGTGCAAAAGCAAAAATGATACTAAAGAGAGATGAGGGGAACTCCAGAGATGGTAATAATTTCCTGTGGGTTTGTCACATTACACATAGGCATGTGATCCATGTTGATATAAAAGCTTACTTAAGGCAGCTTCAAAGCTGGATGTATAAATGTTTGGGCCATTTTGCTTAAGCTGTAAACACAACATTGACCTAATAGCACCATGAAATGTAGTTTTTGCAGACATGTTAGCAAACATTTGTATTGTGCAGAAGACTCACTGATTCCCAAACAGTCTCTTCATTTGGAGTCATGCTTCTGGCCACTTGACTAATCCAAATCCAATATTTACCTTTGTTTTATATCTGGTTTGCTCTCAATCAACTCCTGAAGGAAATATCTGGCTCTTTTACCAATAAAATGCTTCGCTATGTTCACTAGCTAGTCGCTAACTTTGTCTGCCCTTAGGTGCTAGGAAGGTAGCATACAGTGGGTTTATCAAAAAAATGTTTTTACTGAAAATAGCAGCTGCTGTGGCTAGAATCCAGGTTGATGTGAGCGCTGAATCAAAAAAGTTAAGTTGCGTGCTGAAAAACCAAAACCATGAGCTGACAGATACTAAAACGCTATGTAGAGCTGAGAGGAACTTGTTGGTGATAGTTCCTACTTATGTGTTTCACAGTACATGTAGTAATTTGATCCATGTTAATATAAAAACACTTAGTGCAGCTGTAAAGCTAGATTAACTTGGATGCAGTGCGACAAACCTAAAACACAACATATTATTGCCTCGTAAAGTCGTTTACACATTTACACATCCTGCAGACACTGAGCAACATTAGCATTCATTTGGTGTCATGTTTCTGGCCATTTGGCTAATGTAAGTCCAATATTTACTTTTGCTGAATTTCCCATCTGGGGAATGAGGTTGCCGAATTAGTGGGACATAAAACCATGAGCTGAAAGAGGCTAAAATGCTCCGAATAAGCGCTGAGGTTATCTGCTGAGATGGATCGTTTCCTGTGGGACTGCCACCTTTCACATTACACAAAGTCATTTCATCCATTGTATAACAAAACATATTGATTCATAATTTTAATGTAATAATGTTATTTGTGATTTGAGCAGCATGAGGAAGCCACTGGTTTCACTGAGGGCCACATGGACACAAAGACATTAGGTTTTAACTCACTGCTTTTCCCACCAATCAGCAATAACACTTCCTACATATAATTATGTGATGCAAGTACTGTGTTGTTATTCACTGAATTACCCAGTGATATCAAACAAACAGGCACACTGCTGAACATTTAATGCAAGGAAAAATGTCACATGGCCCATGTTTTTTTTAAAGTTCACAGTTGCCTTCTCATGCGGTGTGATGCTTGTCGTCAAACAATCTGTTAATTCTCCATGGATGTCTAGGCAAATTTGAACCCTCTGGCTCGGCGGACTCAGATCTGTCATGCAAACACGTCTTGTTGCTATAGAAACAGTGCTATTAATGAAATCTTTTATTCCCGCCCACAACACGACATGCGGCGATCGGCAAACACAAAGACAATCGTCTCTTAAAAGGCCAGAGGAGTTCAGGCTCACCAGCTCCTCTTTCAAATTCTAAACAGGCCTTCTGAATTATTACCTCTGAGTGAGTGTCAGTGCCTCAGTGTGCACCATAACTGCTGAGGAAAGACGTTATTGTTTCTAATCACAAACAAAAATATATGTGGAACTGGACAAGCGAGACCAAGTGAATCCACAGTTTAATAGAGTGACATTAATTATGGTAAAAATATTGCTACAGTATGTGTTTAAGATATAACTAGTGTTATTCTGCAATATGTAACAAATTGTGTTTCACACCCAGAATTGAGACTTTCTCTTGAATTCATCCAGTGAAATCAATCAGTTACAGTTGGTTGGTTTCATAAATGCATCAGGAGCCGAGGGAAAACATAGCCTCCATCCCACTGAGGAACGGTAAACTCCTTAGAGACATGGCCCCTTTCTACAAAACCATCTACATCTTTGTCTAAAAAACTAGGCCAGTTCAGGAGCCAGAGGCGTACTTATTATACAACAAATGGGCAAGATGATAAACATGCACTTTGTCTCAAAAAGTAATTTTGGAATTTGTACAGTCAAAATTACTGTAAATTTTTTTTTAAAAAGAACACACACACACCATCATCTGCAGGCTGAGCTAGTTGACTTCTCTGCACACCAGCGGCCTGTTCTACGTAGCGAGGTAAATGGCTTATTCAGGTAACTTCAGGAGTAACTTTGTGATGTCGGGTGTAACTTGCTGATTAACCCGTGCTACGAAAGGTGGATAAGTGTTATACAAGGTCTGTTGCCATGGCAATTTACGCTGCATCTCTAAACTGTTCCGAGCAGGTTTTGTTCATGGTTAACTCGAGGTTACCCTGTGTAGGTGGGCTACACACCACATCTGTACTCAGCGTTAATGATGAGTAGTAGGCTATAAAAACACACCACTTGATAAAATATGTTTAGATTTCATCCTGACTTGTTCCACTGCAGTTGCAGCTGAAATTATGTTATTTTTTAACTCAACAGCATTACGTTCATACAGCGAGCCCTGCAGCCTCAGTGATTTTAGGGAGGAGATCTTAATTAATTAACGGGACAGTTTCTTAGATGTAGCCAATCTGAAAGCTATATTTAATTCTCATAAGTGTTTTCACATATTTAGATTGACTATTTTACTTGTCCAAAATAACAAAACCAGGGTGGGGGTTCCTAGATTAAAATTTACAAGAATAAACTCGGAAATTCCCTGAAATTAATGTCATAACAATCTAAATCACTCTGGGGTTTTCTTCTGAATACGCCCAATCCACGGCAAAGTCTCTACGGTGCATGATAATATAGTGATTGTGGGCTAAACTCACGAGTATTTCCTCACTGCTAAATCCGATTGTGATGTATAATATAACTTTCACTTTCAACTAACTCACTCCACTCTCCGTCTTTTTCTTCAGCTCTATTTTTTATTTTTTTGTTTCCCTTGGTTATGACTATCTTTTTAATGCCCACAGTTCATGCACACAAAACAAACTGTATGCAGTATCTTTTTAAATGTATTAACTTTAGGTAAGTAGGACATCACATGTTCAAAGGCAAAAATGTGTCAGTTTTCCAAGTGAACTGAACAGAAGGTGTGAAAGCATTCAGACCTCAGTTTTCTTTTTCAGCTAAATATTCTATAACCACCAACATTGTATTTAATAAGTGATAGACATGAAACCCTTAATGACCTCACTTATTTTTATTACCTATAGTTATTACTGTCAAGAGTAGGTTAGACAGTAATTTTATTAGGAATTAAATTATGTATCCATACAAATTAAATAAATAATAATAAAACAAGGCCTGAAGAGGATAATCGTCATTGTTCATTACTATGTAATGTCATTCCTGTGTTAACTAACAGTTATTAAAAATGTATTGATGCATCATCAAACAGCAATGCTGCAGCTAAGTTCCCTTTTTTAAAGGTGTAAGGCTTACACTAGTAATAATTTACAGTATCCGCCCCTCCCATCCTCATGGGTCAGTCATGATAACAGCAGCATCAGCATCCTTTGTTGCTGCAGTACTGTACATATACAGTGTAGTACATAAGGTTTAGTCTGGATTTGCTGCAGCGACAGATCCCTTTCAGTGACCCCTCCCCTCCCGAACCCCATTCCCCAGAAAGAGATTATTCGTACAGTCCATTCAGATGCTTTTTGCTTTGGCCTGTAGAGCTGCTAAGTCAGCATCTTGACTCAGCTAGCCATGCAGGGCGGTGGGCTTGGCCCTAGCTAGAGACTGTTACATAACCCTTGAAGGGGCGCAGGGGTTGGTGCACCAGGGAGAATTGAGTGGAGGAGTGGCAGGACAAGTGGGGGATGGTAGCTATGCAGTGGTGCAATGCAAAGCACATGCCTGATACCTACAGAGCAGGGACGCAGAGCTTGCTGCACAACAGCACAAACACACAGTTATGTAACAGCAGAAGTGCTGGGGCTGTGAAAGATGTGCTGGTAGGAGCACCTTTCCTCACAGCTAATCAGACAACAGCAGATTACACGGCTTGTTGTTCCACCTCTGATACGTATAAACAACATAACTTATGGCAAGACTTGAAGCTTTCCTATAAACCTTTGAAAGCAATCACAGGCCTTGGGGGCATTTTCCATTAAGCAGCATGCTCAGCCTGAGCATTTTGATTTGTTATTACTCACACCGACAGAAAGAACTAAAAAAGAGAGCCAGGCACCTGCACAAAGATGATAATCTGACCAACAACAAGGACCAAAAACCAGTTGTAGAAGGGAGAATTTAGGAAGCCCTTTGGCCACAATGGCAGGAAGCCTTTGCAATGAGAAAGCAAAATAATGGCACTAACGGCAATACAGCGACAATGGAGAATTCCATCCGGCTGCAATGAAAATAGTTATAAAGGGCCGGAAGAGTTGGTGCACAGATAAGAGTGTTGTGACCTTCAGGGAGCAAAACAACCAGAAAGCTCCTGTGGGAGAATTTATGTTGTTAAGGAGAGTGGTCACCACCCCTCCCCCACTGTGTTACTGCTTCATCATTAAAACATGTGCAGAATTTGGACAAAATGTTGCACATGTTTTAAACGTGCACGGTGCAGGCCTTGATGATGTACTGGAGGTGGGCTGGTTTGTACTGACCGCAGTAGAGACTGCTGTCTGCAGCTCTTCTTCCAACAGCTCACTGTGGTCTTGTACTATTCGTCCCTGCAATATCTAAAAAATAGTGCCTAATATGTCCATATCTTGTTGTCCAGTTTCTATTGAATCACAGCACATCTATCCCTGTAGGTGCTTCACAATAAAACCTCCTGCCGCTTTGCTGGTGGAAGACTTTTAGAGGATTTCTGCAGAGTTCACCAAATTAAATCTAAGACTAAAACCTTTTTATTTAACACCTAAATACAATTTAATACCATTTTCACAGATGACAGAAAACCAAAAGGAACAATAGCCATGTTTACATTTAATTGTCAAGTGAATTTTAAGCAAACTTTTGAAATGTGAAAAGAAAAATGGACAGAGGTCTTCAGAAATGTGTTTTAACAGGGCAAGTTGTAATTGTTCTTTCATTTCAGCTAGCACTGGCCATGTTTCATGCTGTCCGGAGACGAAGACAAAGAAATGCAATCATTCTAATGTTTTCAGACATTATGGGAATATAAATAAATGAAATCAAATGAAACGAAAGTACATCAATTCACATTTATATCACATTACTCCCCAGCTGTATAAAACAATACTAACATTAGTAGATCGGTTAACGAAATGTATCAAAATACCATTTTATATTAAATATTGTCATGCTATTTTCTGGTTCTCTAGTAAACTAGATATAATTGGATTTTAGGCAGTTGGACAAAACATGCTAATTATTAATTTTAGTTAAGTTAACTTGGACTCTGGAAAATTGTGCAACACATTTTCTGATCATGGCCCATGCATGTAACATGGGTCAGCCATGGTGGACCCAGTATTACACAGATAAAGCTGGTTGAGCCTAAAGATAACAAATTCCTCTGTGTTCTGGCAGATTTTCTTGGATGTGACTAAATTCTGTGCTAAAGTCAATGAGTGAAAAAATGACTTGCATCAGCGCAACCATTGTAAAACATTAGTCTGGTGTCCTGAATAAGCCAATGAAAGCAGTCTGAGATTTACTTGTGCAACAGGACAAGGCATTTACTGGTCATTTACAGGCACTTACTTTCTGTCAGATTCTCAGAATGACTTGCTTGACTCAACATTTGAAACTGATCCCTGACAACACATTTTTAATCAACACTGTAATTACAGCTCAACAGCCCTTCTCAATGCGATACACAGCCACTGCAATGGAATCAAACAATCTCAAAGGTTACTGATTGATAAACAGACGGACACAGTTTGGAAGCCTGAGCACGATCCCTGATCCCTGCAGGTTTACATAATGTGATGTCCAGCCACCACATGACCATCAAGGATTGCCGGGGATTACCTAAGAGTGGACGACCGGACTTAAAGAAGAAGGAACCCTGTACATGGACACCTGGACTGTGTGATTGCTCTGCCTAGTCATGTTGATAATCAAATTAAACTTTTGCCACATATCTTATGTGTTTGGTTAATTAAAATTTTTCCTCCAAACAAAGGCACAAACATTCCTCACTAGGGAGTGACAGATGCCGGTAGAGATAAGAGCAAGGGAGCCACAAATACAGATGAACTGTGGGCGTTATGAGATATGAGGCAGATAGAAGAACACTTTTCCACTTCTGTTTTGTTTTTTATCAACCATGTGTGTCTTCTTTTTAATTACAGATGATGTTTAATAGAATATACAGAGGCATAATAGTCAGAAGCAAGTAAACAATATTCGATATAACAGCACTCAACAGCATTTAGCAGTTGGCTAACTTAACCAACTGTCATCCTTTTGGCCCATGCCTCATGTGACCCCTAAACTCTCATGTGTCTTCATGTAGGATGTCACACATGACTTGGATTAAACCACAAATGTTTGACATTCATGGAACTGAAAGTGGACAGCAAAGGTTGGATTACAAAGCTCCTGAAAGGGATATGATTGCACTGGAGACTTACAGTAACTTGTCAACTCGCAACCAAACGCAAGCGAGAGAATGAATGAGTCACAAAGTGACATAAGCTTCTTTAACCTCTTAACATTCCTGTAAAATTCATGCAAAACGCCTATTCAAGGCATATCCAAAGTAAATTGAATGTAGTTCTTGAACCATTTGAAATATATGCATGGTTTTGGGCTTCTCTGAAAGATAACACTAGAGTGTCTAACCCAAAAGAAGAATGACTGTAAGTGCTACTGGAATTTATTAATATAAGTTTAAACACACTAAAACTAATATATTTTTCATTTCTGCTTGAAAATGCTTGCCAACAAATGCATGCAGACAACTACAGCTGGGACTTAGTAGCTGGAAAACACTGTAGGACCACAGGATAAAGCCTTACCTAGTCCTAGTTTAAGTGTATGTCTTAGCGTATTTTTTCTAAAACAGCACCGCCCCTTGGCGACAGGTGGCTGCTGCTGCATCGCTCTGTATCAGCCGGTAGTTCGATGCAGATGTGTTTTTTTGCTGGTAGATCATGAACTTTCTACTTAAAGCTGGATATCGTTATTTTCAGAATTTTATTGTACTGATTGGTCTGACAGAAGTGCTGATTGTACCCGCTGGGGTTATTGCATCTTGAAATAGTTTGCATTGGTCAAATCACGAGGATTTTATCTGTCAAACGGTAGATCATATGAGTATGAAGTTAACATAGCAGTTGTGTGCACATACTGAAAGCTGCCGCCAGGACCTGACGGCCCGCGGGCAAGCCGTTGGAATGTTAAGAGGTTAATGATAAAAGTCTAACTATTAGAAACATAATCCACCAAGACCTGCTGGCACCAACTTACCTCTAAACTCATGAACCTTAGAAACAGCTGTAAAACCAGATACTGTATGTTTAGACTGCTTCCCTCAATCTTTACCAACTATCTTCAATAATTTCTTCATCTAAACCATCAACCTGCCTCTTAGAACCCATCCCGACTAGGCTGCTTAAAGAAGTTTTACACTTAGTCAGCACTTCTTTACTTGATATGATCAGTCTATCTTTATCAACAGGCTATGTACCACAGTACTTTAAAGTAGCTGTAATTAAACCTCTTCTGAAAAAGTCCAACCTTGATCCAGATGTTTTAGCCAACTACAGACCTGTATATCTAACCTTCCATTTCTCTCTAAGATCCTTCAGAAAGCAGTCGCCAAACAGTTGTGTGACTTTCTACAGAGCAATAGTTTATTTGAGGATTTTCTGTCAGGATTTAGGACATCATAGCACAGAGACAGCACTTGTGAAAATTACTAATGACCTCCTAATTGCATCAGACATAGGACATGTTTCCGTACTGGTTTTACTAGATCTTAGTGCTGCATTGACCATCATATCCTATTAAAGACACTGGAACATTTAATTGGCATTGAAGGAACCACTCTAAGCTGGTTTAAGTCCTATTTATCAGACTGATTTCAGTTTGTTAACAATGAGTCCTCCATGCACGCCAAACTTAGTCATTCCACGAGGATCTGTGCTGGGACCAATCCTGTTCACTTTATATATGCTTCCTTTAGGCATTATAATCTGGAAACACTCCATAAACTTTCATTATTATGCAGATGATACGTTATTATATCTATTGGTCAAGCAAGATGAAACTCATCAGTTAGGCCCAAGCACCTCCGTGACGCATTTCCTAAAGATATAGTTTCCCTTGATGGGATCGCCCTGGCCTCCAGCACCACTGTGAGGAATCTTGGAGTTATCTTTGATCAGGACATTTCGTTTAAGTCTCACATTAAGCAAATTTCAAGGACTGCCTTTTTTCACCTACATAATATTGCAAAAATCAGGAACATCCTGTCTAAAAATTATGCAGAAAAACTAGTCCATGCATTTGTTACTTCTAGGCTGGATTACTGCAATTCTTTATTATCAGGCTGCTTGAAAAAGTCCGTTAAGACTCTTCAGCTGATCCAGAATGCTGCAGCACGTGTTCTGACAGAAACCAGGAAAAGAGATCATATTTCTCCTATCTTAGCCTCTCTGCATTGGCTCCTGTAAAACCCAGAATAGAATTTAAAATCCTTTTTCTCACATACAAAACTCTTAATGGTCAGGCACCATCTTATCTTAAAGAGCTCATAGTACCTTACTACCCCACCAGAGCACTGCGCTCCCAGAATGCAGGGTTACTTGTGGTTCCTAGAGTCTAGAGTAGAATGGGAGCCAGAGCGTTCAGCTATCAAGCTCCTCTCCTGTCTCCAAATTTAAGAGTCGGCTTAAGACTTTCCTCTTCGATAAAGCTTGTAGTTAGGGCTGGCTCAGGTGAGTCCTGAACCATCCCTGAGTTATGCTGCTATAGGCCTAGACTGCCGGGGGACTTCCCATGATGCACTGAGCTTCTTTCTCCTCTTTCTCTCCCTCTGTATACAACCTCATCCCATTATTGCATGTTACTAACTCAACTTCTCCCCTTTCCGGTAGTCTTGTGCTTTCTCGTCCCTCTCCTCTCTCCTCCTATCACTTCCTGCAGGTGTTTCTGGCTCTGGAGCTGTGGAGTCTGGATCTGTGGTTGCGAGTCACCTGCTGCCCCCGTGTTCCTGCTTGACACCCTCTGCTGCAACTATTGTTACTAGTCCTATTGTTATTACTGTTATTGTAGTCATTAACAATACGACTGCGATGGACTGGCGACCTGTCCAGGGTGTACCTCACCTTTCGCCCAATGCCAGCTGGGATAGGCTCCAGCCCCCCCGCGACCCTGTACGCAGGATAAGCGGTTGACAATGGATGGATGGATGGATGGATTAACAATACGATTATTATCATTAACACTACTGTAAATATCTGTACTATTTTTCTTTCAGGCTATACCAACATTACCTTTACTGTCTGTACCTCTGTGTGTATATTGTGTAGGCTGCCTCACTCCCCTCTCTCTCCCTCCCTCCCCACCTCCTTCACCCCAACCGGTCAAGGCAGATGGCTGCCCACCCTGAGCCATGGTTCTGCTCGAGGTTTCTGCCTCTTAAAAGGAAGTTTTTCCTTGCCTTTGTCGCCTAGTGCTTGCTCTTGGTGGGAACTGTTGGGTTTCTGTAAATAACATCACAGAGTACGGTCTCTGCTCTTTTATGAAAAGTGCTCTGAGGTAACTGTTGTTGTGATTTGGCGCTATATAAATAAAATTGAATTGAAATTGAATAAGATCACTTCATTGACTCATCAAAGTCTGTTTACAGGTGTTGGGGAGTACTACTGCATACACATATATGGGAAAAAGTTGTATAAAGCCTTGGTAAGTCTGATAAATGGCCTCAAGTGATATCACTTGAGTCAGCATTGGAGTGCGATGGTGCTCAAAATCACAGTTTGTAAGTACTGTAATAAAAATAAGTCCATTAAATGGTTCGCCCAACAAAGATGTCATTATTATGCAAACAGCAGCTTTACTGGGAACCAAGTGATTTAATCAATTAGGTGTGGGCAAGCCGAAAGCAAAAAGCACTGATTCAGTTGGCCTGTGATGATAGAAATAAATCCACTCAAACATAGTGAATGTATACTAAGTAAAGACATTCACAGCAAGTGTGACAGTTCATTCTTACCAACTGTCAACCAAACGCAACATGCTTTCTCCTAAAGTAAAAAATATATAAAGCTCAGGAATGCGCTTCATGCTGCAATCTGTTGTTGCACCAAAGATTCTACACTCAACAAGCTGGCAACCACACTAATTTGTTTTGTAATGTAGTAAGTACGCAAAGTACGCAGGCAAGTATGTGAACAATGTTGTTTGCGTCGCCTATGGCTGTCTACGCCTTCACATTGTTAAAAAGCAAGTATGTCGGGGGCTTTAAAAGTATGTGTTTTTTTTGATGTGAAGCAGCTCCATTGTATTTGAGCAGCTTGCAGCATAGCTTCCAAGGAGGGTTAAATGACTGAGAATCTTCACAGATACGTTGTTGCTTGACACAGAGTTACTTTACTGAATAGCAGCTTGAAGTTACTAGTTAGTTTCAAAATAGCATTGCATTTATTTAATTAAACAGCATTTGCCAAAGAAACTGAATATTAGCAGAGGAATGAACGAACAAGATCTTATTACTGATATCAGGGGTCCACTATGTACATTTTGCAGCGGTGGCCCACAGCTGAATTAAAAAACCTAGAGGAAAAGGGTTGATTGTCAGTGAGCTAACCTTTGCTAGCATTTCTACTAGCTTAGCCGACCAAGACTGTGGTGATCAAAGTTAATGCAACACTGCATTTAGTTGCAAACTGGGCACAATTTTCTGGTGAACACACAAGAATTCTGATTTAATTCCTGTCATTCTGCCATCTTAACAGAGATTTCAAGACACACAATGAGAAGCCCTGTGTTCTGGCTCCAGCTTGACTCTCAGCTACAGAGAATGAAACCTCCCTCTAACTAAAGCACTGTGGGAAAACCGAGGTGGAGGGAATCTCACAGGAACCACCAGAGTGTTGGAGCCAGGTTAAAGGGTGGACAAGAGTCAGACAACATTCAGAGTGCAGGACGTTCTGCTCCTCAAGCATTACAATCAAACCCCTTAGACAATCCGTCATAACAACACACACCACGCTGAGACATAACAACACCTGCACTGCAATAACATAGCTCTGCTAGTTGGAATGGCTCAGTCTGATAAGTGTAGCAGAGAGATGCGAGGTGCACTGCAGCTAATGTCACAGTGTGAGATATCAGCAGAATTCAACAATGAACACAATGAACTTCAGGTTTTGATAGGGAAATATTTCTCCAATGTTATCATTTTTAATCTGATTAAGTCTATGTTTAGAGAATGAGGGCTAATTATTTATTTCTTTGCCATGCCATATGTAAACGCCTGATTTGCTCACAAACTTCTATCTAACTTGTGAGCTAACTCGTGCTAAAGCCAGCAGTCAGTGTATATTAGGGCAATATGAGCATGGGCTAAACCACACACTGTAGAAAAACATGGCTGTAGAGTCTCTGAAGGGAGGTCTTTAATTTGCAAGACACAGACTGACTGAGTTTTAATTTAAATTAAATGTACAATTCTACCCTATGAAACTTAATTTGTTATACCACAGAATGTATTATTTTTTTACCCACAAAGCTCCATTCTTTTCTTCATCTATCTCTGCTTGTCAATTGCCTGGACACGTTAGCGGTGTCGCTTCTGGAAACGGCTCCAACAGTGAGTGTGTGCTGGAGCTGGTGTGTGTCTCTAAAGGGAAACTGGAGCAGTCAAGCTAATATAGCTGCTCACCAGATCCCTGTGGAGCACCCAGTTGGCATGGAGGTAATGGATCCCATCCAGAATCTGATACAGGAGAGACTTCACCATCCCTCTGGGCAGCTGCATGGGCTTCTTGTTGGCCTTAGAGGCGCGGTGGAACTTGATGATGTGCTACGAGGCAGAGAAAGGTTTCTCTTCAGTTGTGCTCGTGGAGTGAAGCATGTCTTGTCAGTTCTGACAGTGTAGCTACAACATTAACAAGGTGACTGGTAAATAAGGCAAACTACAATGCTGTGACTTATGTATATTGTAATTTTATTGTGTAACCTTATCGGCAGCTGGTGGTACTGAAAAGGAGTTTACAGTGTAGCAGCCTGGGATTTACCAGCAGGCAGATGAATGTGTGTAATTTAATTATGTATTTTTTAAATTCACCACTAATTCAAGTTATATTCCATGATAAAAAATAGTTAATCTAAACATCTGGAAAACTTTTCTGTACAAAATGTGTACTTTTGAAATATCAGGTTACATCATGTACACACATGTATGCAGCAGAGAGACTTACCCAAAGGTCATGTTCAGCGTAGTCAAAGAGGAGCCACACCTTTCTGTCACTGTGGGACAGGAACACTTTCTGCAGGGCGATCACATTTGGGTGTTTCAGTTCTCGTAACAGCTGAAAGACCCGACAGAAAGGCGTCAATAATTTGGGGTCATTTTAAAAGGCATTTTATAAGAGTTTTCAGTGTAAGCACAGCAAACATGTTTTCTTGAAATCTGTGCTCATGTATTGTATTAGTAACCCAGTCTGTCAGGAGCACAAAATAAACAGTGTTCTCATGAAAGAAAGCTTTCAACTGTTGCTTCATTTGGAAAATAGTTAAGAAGGAACAAAGTGCAAATTCCCAGTGTACACCGTGTCCTCTGTTCTCAAACACAGACACTGATGCAGATTAATCAAGTACAGTGATCCTGTGATGTAGCCAAAAATGACAAGGAATAATGACATGGGTAATGAATACATATCGTTAGGAGGATTTTATGCAAAACCCCTAAGAGTATTATGACTAGATTAATTTACAGCATGGATACACATAACACATAAGACAGAGAATAATTAATTTCTAAAATGAGACATGAGAAACAGCTAAATACTTTTTAGCGTTTATTTTTAACTGCAGGTACTGAAGGAAAACATTTTTTAAAATGCTGTATTGTTGGTCAGCGAATGCCCTTAGTTTTGGAGAAGACATTTTAGAGGACACATCATGTCAAAGACAATCATCTGTGTTTCTCAGAAATAATATTTACTCTAAGTCTAAATGGTAGATGATTGGTATCCAGGCTGTGTGTAATCCTCTTAATAACATGAGCTGATTAGCTCTTTGTCTGATTTTGTTAATCACACATCACTGTAAAAAACTAATACATCCTGAATGGATAAATAAAACTGATGAAACTGAAGTAACAAAGATGGCAAATTTAATTTAAAAGTAATAGAGATGTAATTGTGTTGATCCAACGCTTGATTAAGAGTTGATATATCTATAGCTATAGGATGCTATATTTGTAAATACATTTTCAAACTGTAGAGGTTGAATCTAACTAAGCTATGCAAGGCTTGGATTTGATTGGTTAAATAATGATCTTACCTGGTTATTAAATCAAATACACTCATCGGCCACTTTATTAGGTGCACCTGTTCAATTGCTTGTTAACACAAATAACTAATGAGCTAATCACACGGCAGCAACTCAGTGCATTTAGGCATGTAGACGTGGTCAAGACAACTTGCTGTAGTTCAAGCCGAGCATCAGAATGGGGAAGAAAGGCAGATTTAAGTGACTTTGAACGGGGCATGGTTGTTGGTGCCAGACGGGCTGGTCTGAGTATTTCAGAAACTGCTGATCTGCTGGGATTTTCAGCACAACCATCAAAGGGGGGTCCAACCCGGTACTAGCAAAGTAAAGTGGCCGGTGAGTGTAGTTGTACATATCAAAGTATTTCACTCCTGGCCTCCTGATCATTTCTCCAAGAAAAGCAAGTATGGAAAAGTGACACTTTATGCTACACTATCAAATGCTATGCTTAGATATTAAGAAATTAAAATTAAATTAGGGTTGCACAATTAATCTAATCCCAATCCCAATGTCGTCATATGCAATTATGTGCGATTTAATAAAACAGTAAAAGTGTGTGTGGCGCTCTCTTCTCTGCTCATTATCTCTGCCCACACCGGGCTCTCGCATGTGTCCCTAAAACAGATAAGCCTACGTGCAATGAGAAAAATGGTTTATGAGCAGTGTGCCAGTAACTTTTAAGACAGCAACCTACTGTAACCCCCCTCCCCTCCCCGCCCCGCCCCTAATTGTTCAAAACACAGTCGGACTCTCCACTGGAGCACCGGGAGAAAGGCTGGTTCTCCGGTCGCTCTGTGACAGAGACGGAGAGACGTTGACAGCAGCTGAAGCGGTCAGACAGAAGAACACGGGGACAAGATAGGGAAGGATTGGGTTTGGCTTGCTGGACATATAACGTTGGCTGTATCGCTGCCTTTTGTTGTTCAACATGTTCACCTTCTCACAGAGCCGACGTGCCTGTCAGTCACTTTACATCAGCCAACCAATCGCAGCCTGGAAGGGGCGGGACATTAAAAAAAGTTTGACGTGCTACAGCAGATTATTAAATGTTGAACAATATGATTACTGACAAGTTAGTACTTAGCATTAATACATTAGAGACCAATGTAGAGCCTTTTCCTGCACAAGGATTAAATAAATAAAAACAACCCACAGAAATGAAACAGCTGGAACTGGACATAATATTCAGCTAGTGGTAAAATAGTATACTAATATATGAAAAGCTAATGAATGTACAGTTCCTCCTGCAGGTTGTGGATAGAGACTCTGCATGAGACAGATGTTCAGCGTGCCAATATTTGCCGCTTCTGGCTGCCTCCTCCGTAGAGCAACACGCTCCCCTTGTTCTGTTTTACTAGTTATTGTTATACATATTGTTTAACTTTGTTCAAGTTGAGAAACATTTCAAAATGTCAGTATTTCACGCATTCCTTGATAATTAAGCAAGTAGACTCACAGTAACATTTGTTCCATTATAATCAAATCGCAATCGCAATAATCACAATATGACTTTTTCTCCAAATCGTGCTGCTCTAAATTTAATCAAAATTAAATTACTGATTTTACATTTCACTCACACACACCCTACAATGCATACAGTGCAGAGTGTTAAGCTTGCATTGTAAAGCAGTATTATTATAGTTAATGTTCATTATATAAGATCAATGAACACCATTAAGGAGCTTTCTCCGGTGAAACATAGTACAATGCTATTGCAATGGGAACAGCAAACCATTCCAGTCCTAGAAATGCAGCATTTAAGTGTCCCAATTTAAAATGAGTTTAATCTATTGTACTAGCTTTTAAGAAACAGTATGGTAATGTTGTCCTTTAATTTACCGGTGAGCCCCTGGCTGTAACAGCAGCTGAAGGCCTAATGGAAGTCAGTAGTGAGACAGCTGTATAATGGAGGACCTCCATCCTGGCAAACGCTGCACACAGTGCTTCATGATTCAAGCAGCACCTCTTTCACTGTCTTTGTAACTGGTTCACTGGGTTCACTCCTATTCGTACTATGCCATTTGCTGACCCATCACAGACTATCCACAATCAATCATGCCCTTCAGACAGGCCCCCATGTCTGCAGGGTGTTTAGGGAGGGAGGGAGACAGAACTGAAACAATCTACAGTGAATCCCACCCATTAAATTAATTATTCATATGTACAGGCTGGTATGGCTCTTACTGTGCTTCACCTACAATAATATGCAGAGCAAAACAGTGCAGACGCTATTTTAAATTTGCAACATGGCAGTGTTTTATTACAATTATTGGATTGTCAACCTTTAGTTTTTTGTCTGTTGTGACTCCCATGTTGTTGTTGTTCTGTATGAACTTTGCTTTTTGGCTACACATTTTGCACAAACATACGGTGGCAGACTCGAGTCCAAAAGAGTTACTTGCTTACTTATCAGTGATGCGGATGGAGACTGAGTGAGAACACAATAAAATATCAATGTGAACCTGCAGCTTAATGATACTTGTATACTCAAAGTCCCACTCAAAGGCCAACTAAAGCTTTGTAAATACCTTATGCTCCTGAAACCAGGTCAGCAGCGCACAGGGAATGGCTCTGATTTCAGAGAACGCATTGACAAATCCTGCGTTACATGGTAGAGCTGCTCTCTTACACACTCAAAAACAGGACTGTGCTGGATTTACTTAATTAATTCATCATATAATGCATATTTGAGTTTAACAGTCCTTTTTTTCTTCTGCTCTGCTCACAGATCTTATTTTAACTTCAACATATCTGGATAAGGTCTTGTAATTTGACTTGGACCTTACTAAGGTGATCTGGACAATAGCCCTGTCTGCATACAAATATATGGCTCACACACAGCTGAAGCTGATGGGAATGTCATTAACTTTGGAAGTAATTTGGTCAACCAAAGTATAGGACACAATGAAACTGTGACCTAATGAAGGCACTGTAGGTGCTCTGTAGTTTTATGCTACCTATCGAGATGCGCTACTTAGCAGTTCTGTGCATGCGCCCATAAATCTATGCAACCTTGCTGTCGGACATGCTGTTGAGACTGCGGCTAATGGTGAGAGATAACTAAAACATTTTTTTTTTTTTTTTTTAACCATATCTCTGAACAAATAGATGGAAAAACTAGAGTAGATAATAAACAAACCCCCAAAGATCAGTCTACTGGGGAGGAACTACAACCTTTTGATCTGGAGAAAGTAATTTGGTTGGTTCTGTTGCTCCACAGTGATTTTACATTTATGGCACAGCATGTTTTGGGCATCACCCCCTAAAACCCTGTTAATATGACCTCAGAATCATTCTAGATAGGATTGTTCATGTTTGCCTTTTGTGTCTACATTTTACAGCTTTTGACATTTATCTGTAGTCATTAATATAAAAAATAGGCAACATGAGAAACCTCCTCCCTTCTGAGGTGCATTTTATTTGCACATTAAGATCAAAAAAAGAAACATCTCCTCATTAGCTTAAAAGGACTAGTTTGCATCACTAATTTGCGTTAAGTTACTAACCTCAGCTCCTCCAGTCACCTCCGTCACAACCGCTTTTTCAGACTCATCTGAAAACTGAAAAATAATTTAGGATGTATCTGTCTGTACAGAACTGTAGGCTACACCAATTTATTCTCAGTTTGTACCTGATGATCTCAACATTGGACTAGTAGGTAGTACTTTCTATAAATTGACCTAATGTTAATTTACATAGCAGCTAAAAGACGCAGCCTGCTGTAGAAGCTTTCCTGTTCAGCTATGCAGTCTGTAGGGGAGGGGAGATGTTAGCTAGCACAAACTTTCACTTTTCCAGCAGTTGGAAAACAACAGACAG
This sequence comes from Micropterus salmoides, assembly GCF_014851395.1. Lineage (NCBI taxonomy): Eukaryota > Metazoa > Chordata > Actinopteri > Centrarchiformes > Centrarchidae > Micropterus > Micropterus salmoides. The sequence continues at coordinate 3,954,738 of NW_024040928.1, read as the reverse complement.
ACTTTTCTTGGTCTTGAGAAGCTAACACACATAGCCGACACAGCAGGCTACATTTACTGCCAGAAGAATTATCGTTGCTGTTACAACAGCGCCTGTCACTGATGTGGTCTGATGAGTGTTACCGTGCTCGCACAGTGTGTGAGTGAAAATTACTAGCGCACTGATGTAATAATGTGTAGGGAAATTTTAGTAGCAGGGGTCACAATTCAGCAGCGGTGCACCGCCGCTCATGAATGCATATAGGGGAAACACTGGTGTGAGGGTTTCTTTCTGAGGATCAATCGACAGACATGCAAGATAAAGATCCATAACTATGTTTTCAGTGGTGTGTAAAGACCTTACATAACAAACCATTATGTGTTTATTACCTTATCTACATAACCGCGGGCACCCCCTTCCATGGACGTCGCCACGTTGCATCCTCATGTTTCTACAGTAGCTGAAAGGGGACAAAAAGCGCTACAGAGCGCATTTCCTCACTAAGTTGTTCTTTTTCTACTTCTGGTAGAATTCAGGTAGTGCAGACACTCACCACTATGTTGAATACATACGTTAGAAGAAGAAGTAGTAATAATATACTGCAGGGGTCTGCAAATAAGTTTTGCATCAGAGGACTATTTTCAACCATTAGATGGTGGGTGAGAATATAAGCCGTAAAACTGACTTGCATTGACATGTTGTTCAGTTAGCTCAGTCGATAAAGTGCAGGACTTACAACCCAATGGTTGAATGTTTGATCCCACGCAACACAACTTTTTTTTTTCTCTCTTCAACAAATGGATTCTGCATGAATTCTGCACGAATGTTTCTCAGATCATGGCATGTGCTGCACTGTTTTTGTTTCAGTGTTTGATCCACATCCATCAACCTACAGACGCTTTTGCATTTCTCCAGTATCTCCAGGCAGAGGACATTTAGGGGAATCATCGAGAACTGATGTTTCCCTGATGATTGATGTGTCAGTGTTTGTATAAACTTTATATAATGTGTGGTTTATAATGGACTGTGATGCAGAAACAGTGACAGTGTTTCACACTCTTGGCTCACATTTTCCATATTATCTGTCAGTGGCCAAGTCAACAATGGTTCTACTGAATATTTAAGTAAATATAATTTCTTAATAAATATACCTAAAGAAACCTTGTTTCTTGACTGGCCACTCTCTGCTCTCTCAGGAGAGACACCTTTTGTGCTGTTGTTAGCCACCGTAGCTGTCTTACGCTCTTTGAAAGGTTAAGTGCAGTTTAAACTCCTGCGTCAAATCAATGACGTAGCCTCTGAGTAGCCCCCTACCCTACGCCACCACCTACGGCATAGCCTGGCGTGCAATCTTTAATAAATATAACTACACATCGAGGCGACGCGGACCGTAAGAACTGTGATTGGTCGGCTGCAAAGCCTCGCCATGCCTCTGAGCCGTCAGGAAGTGCCCCGTGCTTTGAAGTAACTTTTACAGCGGCCAAAACACAGCTGTAACATGGTGAATTAATATTTGACTGTCACAACCAGAGAATGTGATCCATTTGGTCGATAACATTTGAAAAGGCTACATCAGACGCACGTATACAATTTTACCCCCATTCACGTTAGCGGAGCTAACTAAAAGTTAGCCTGCTCGGCCGGCAAAAGTCAACACAGTGGATGCCGCAGCACTACCGCCGACTAGCGTTTGGGGGTGTAATTGCAGAATGATGGAGACACCGACGCACCACTATAAATGCATAGCTTTGTGCGTAGTTACGCACATAGAACCTACGCAGGAGAATAAATCAAGCTTTAGGGGGCAGTGGTAGACTTGATTGATGGTTGTAATTCACAACTCTCACCACTAGATGCCACTAAATCTTACACACTGAACCTTTGAACAAACGTAAATTAGCTCTATCTCTCTGTTTGGGGTATGAGGTTGTCTGGGCACGGCATTACAGTCCGGTCCCACTGTCAACATCCTCCTGCTCATCTGCTCTGCATTCCATAAATCAAGATTCAGAATACCAGTATATCAAGCCCGGCTTCTCACCTCATTCTCCACCAGATCGTCGGTTTACTACAGTGATATTTACGCAACAGCTATGATAATAGATAGCTTTCTTGGCTACACCCAGTGAGATTTAAAAGTGCTGTAGAAAGAAGAAACATTTATCCAGAATAAAAACACCACTTGCCCACAGTCTTAATCATATTGCACATCTGAAACCATAAAAAACCTTTCTGCTGTTTTCTTGTAGTTATTTTACTGAGACGGCTTTAAGGACACAAGAATCTACTTTGTGTAACTGAATTTGAAACAGACGATAACGATTATTTTCATTATCAATTCATCTGTCGACCTTTTTCTTAAATAAATTAACTGGTCTATAAAATGTCACCAAAATGTGAAAAATGTCAGCGTTTCCCAAAGCCCACAATGACGTCCACATTTAAGAAGCTAAAATCAGAGCATTTAGGATTTTTTTCTCTAGACTAAAAGATTAATTGATTATCAAAATTGTTGGCAATTAATTTAATGGATGAGAACTAATTGATAATTCATGCAGCTCTAAAACAGATCTTTCATATATCAGTAGACGGGATACCAACAGCGTCGACAGTTAATATACCCTGAATTTTGTTGTACCCACAAGGCAGCTGATGACAGCCTTAGCATGGAAAGTAACAGAGGGAGGGACCAACTGAGGAGAATAATCCAGGAATTGTATGCTGTTTGATTTGGCCTCTGGATGGGGAAATGGGGTTTGTATTTAATAACAACCTTAATCCATAAGCTATAATAGGGCATTGTGGTAATGAGCCCTGGGCTTAGGGCTTGTGCAGCCCCAGATCTATGGCACCACTTTCAACCCTGAGCACTGTGCCCTGGACCAGACAGACCCACTGATACCACATACAATCACTGACACAATGTGGCACTAATATCACTTTCACACTAACCCAGCATTTGATGAGAGATCTTGAACATGTGTTTAACACATTTACTGTATACTAGAGTACTGTCATGGGTTAATTCCTAGTCGTTGCTGTTGCCAAAGCTAATATAAAAGATCAGCTGACAGTTTAATAAAAGTGGTCTCCTTTTGAAAATGTAATTTAATAACTTAGCTTCTACACTTAACATCAATTTGCTCATATATTGAGAAGCTACAATCAGTGCCTCTCTATTGTGAAAGAAGACAGGTTTTCTATGACCAAACCAAGAAATGCAGCAATGTGCCAGCAAAAGCAGGGAAAACTAAGATTGCTTGCAAGTAAACGCACATAAAAAATGCTGACTGCAAACAATGCAAAAACTTTTAAGAAAAGCCGGCCTTGCTCGTATGACGAGTTTTATGAATGTTCGTTAGGCCTCAAGCAATGCTATTTGAACACTGAATGAATAATGTTTGTTTACTGGAAAACGCCACAGGTGCACCTTTAAGTAAGACCAACAATAGAATGACATTGCATCACTTCCAATTGATCTTTCGCTAAGCCCGGCCCCCCTTAGTTACTGTAGTTAAGTCCGACAAACTGTCAATTACTGCACTCTCCGGAGGAATATTGTCAAATTTGTTGGAAAAAGCGATGTCAGAAAGAAGCACACAGTTTTGCCGTAGTATTATATATTTGAAGGTTGTATTCAGGCTGTCAAACTGACTCAAATGGACGTGAAAAAAATGAAAGATAGAAGCTGAAGCCTACCGATCACACAGTACAAGTGAACCACCACATCCCCCGACGAGTGAGACAAAAGACAACGATTTTAAGGATCAACACAGTTCCTGTACAGCTGGGTAGCCTCTAATCATTATTACAATCATTAAAAAGCAGAACAGTAGGGCTTTATTACGTTACATTCAGTAGGAAGTTAGCTAACGTTAGCTAACTAACATTACATTAGGAACAATCCACAGCCGACATTTTTCTAGATTTATTTTAGGTTTTGGAACGAGAATAAATCGTACTTCTCCTATCAACCTCTCTGGGTAGTGACTGTAACTATTACAAGAGCCCCAGGAACAGCGTTTGACCAAATCTTGGAAAAATACAGCCAAAAAAAGCTAGAAAACAACTCTTTGCATTAGAGTCAATGGAGCGCAGCCATGAAAGTATCGGACCTCAGTTAGAGCGAGACCTATACTGCACTGTGATTGGCCAGCTGTGTATTAGGGGCGTGGCTTAGCAAAGGGTCAGTAGTTTTCTAAATCAAACAAAAATTACAATAGAAATTAACGTATGATGTCTGCAAAAGTGATATTTTAGATTTTAGAATTGAATCTGTAAAATCTGCATTTATCAAAGAATCCACTAACATCTCACGTCAAATTGAGTTTATCAGTGAGCCTGCAGCCGTTCCAAATAAAAAAAAAAATCCAAAGATGTTTATTGTTGGCGCAAAACCACAATTGTTGTACTCATCTAGGTATGATGGTGCATGCGATATAAGAGTCAAGAAGTGGCTGACAGTGACGGCAGCAAACCCAGAGCAGATGATTTTCTTAAGCCATCTGACGCATTACTATATGGAAAACATATACTTATCTCAGCTGTAAACAAATAAATTTTTACAAGGATTTACACAGTTAATTTTGCAAGCTGCAAGTATAATAGTATAAAGTAATAAAACCTGGGAAAGTTCTGGGAAAACACCACTACAGGCCATAATCACACGTCTGTAATCTGGCCTTAGCCACAGAAAGCCGGGCGCCCTGTGAGAAAACTTTCCATGTGCAGAAAGTCTTGTGACTTATAAGACATTCAGGCCATTATTCAACATGTGCAGGGATGGGGGTCACGCTGTAGACAGAGTGCTGAATGTTGTCATCATTTTGAACTGTTTTCTGCTGCAAAAAGATGCTGATCATCAATGAGGCAGAAGAGACACGCTAACTAGAAGGTGACTGATAGATCCAAAACTATATACTTATGCTTATCTAGAATACCATCCAGCACAGAAATACTTATCAATATGTTTAAACTGGTGGTTCAATGAGAAAGAAGAGGCAAAAATACAAATGCGGCAGCAATAAAAGTAAAATAGGTCATGTTTTTGTGAAGGCCTTGGAGAGAAAGAACTCACTGGACAGGCTCCAAATGTTTGCAGCTAAGCCAGACTCCAGGGCTGGCATTCCACCTTTGAAGAGGCTACTCAGGACCCAAATGTGTTTTCAGGTCACTGACCATGGCACAAAACAGTTCCTGGAATTTAAACTCAGTCTGCACCTGGGATCAGAAGGAAGACATCTAACTGATGGTTTTCAGTCAAGGATTATAGTTGACTGAAACCATTTGATGTTACTTTATATGAAATCAAAGACACATCTTGTGGAAACCAGTGTGGCTGGGACTTATTAGCAGAGGCCACAATTCAAGCATCTCACTCTCTTTTCTGTGTTCCCACAACTTCCTCCTTTACTTTCTTTAACATGCTTTGGAGTATGCTACACAGAATGTTGAAACATTTATTCTTAGTTTACCCTATAAGGCAGTGTTCAGACTGAAAACAAGTAAAACAAAAACTACAACACAATCTATTGCTACAGTTATTATCAAATAAAACCCCACTGTTAATGTAAAAGACACATGAATGGACATCAGTTTTTGAATGCAATCTCATTCAACAGCATCTGAAGAATTAAACAATGTAAGCTCCTAAAAGATTAGAACAGTTTCCTCCATCTCCAAAAAATATTATTTCAAAGTTGATTTAGCTGCTTGACAAGTTGCACTAATAAGCAGCATCTTGTATTTAAGTAACATCATGTCTCTAACAGAATATTAGCAAGTAAGTAAGTGGTAAGATTCACCCATTCGCATTGGTGCACTGGCATAAAAGTTCAAGATGTGATTGGCCTGATTAAAAAAGTGTGCACCGGTTACATTTTAGGATGAACACGAGATATTATTTCTAACATCTTGGCATCGGTAAAATCCAATTTCTTTATATAATGAGTCCCTTTGCCTTTATTATTTACAAATGTGGCCAATCATTTGGTATGAAATTGGTTACATTACATTTAGATTGATTCCTAAAGGGTTTTTCTCCCATACCCACTGCTGCCAGTGGCCTGTCAGCTAATATGGGGGATGCGGCATGACACATTAGATTGCCGTGGAGGAGGGAGAGCTACACGTTCCTCCGATTTAATGCACATCAAATGTTTGGAGGATTTTTCAAGAGAGACAAGATATACAATAGTAAATATGCAAGACATACAATAATAAATATGCCGTGCTGTAGGGCAGGACAATAAAAGAATAACAATAATTATCGCAATGTAATTTTTTTCAATAACAATATAACAAATGTTTAATAAATCTTCAATAAATGTTTGATTTTATTCAATTGAAAAAGGAATGAAAAACCCTTTACTTAATTTTACTTAAGGCTATTTGTTCACAAAGATTTTATCATTATTGTTTTGAATGTTCTACCTCAGATTTGTTAAGTGATCCACTGTTTGTCATCAAATGTTGAGTTTAAACCACAATTAACCATCAGGTTTCTGCAACTTTTACTCAGGAGCAAAAATCAGCCTTGAAACTCAAAAGAAAAAACGATACTTATCGTGACAATTATCAATATTGAAGATATGAAACTTTTTATTGAGATAATATTTTTGGCCATATCGTCCAGCCCTACCGTGCCGCTATAAAGTACACAGGCAGCACGACTAACCTAAAAACTAACTCACTTGAAGCGGCGACATGGTGTGAGTGTGGAGACATCTGCTTCCCCGTCCCCCTTAGATTCAGCTCTAGCTAGCTTCAGCGGCACCGCTAGCAAGACTGGTGAGGAAAGTATTGCAACTTCCTAAAACTGTTAAATGTGCGGAGACATTATAAAAGTGTAACTGGAGACAAAGAACAGGAAAGAAAAACTGGTTTAAGGCAAGGTCTAGGTCCGGTTTTATTTCATCTTTTGTCAGAAACTGCATAAATGAGATGCTCACAGAGTTGCAGTACTACGGAAACAAGTATGTGGACTGGAGTAATTTATTAGTTAACATATGGTTAATACAATAAAAAAATCAAACTCTCTGAACCATAGTGAATTGCATAGCTTATGTTTATTCTTTTGCATCATGTCGTATCGTGCTGATCAAAACAAAAAGGTCTGAAGATAAAAGTTTAAAATATGTGATGAAAATTAAACTAACTTTTGACATACCCACTTAAAAATGTCGTTGACTAAAACTAGCTTAAAACTTGTCTAATGTCTAAAACTAATACTAAAACAAACTGATCAGGTACCAAAATACTGGTTTAAGGGGATTTCAGCTTTGAGAAACAACACTAAATAACCTGTGCTGGCTACATCTTAGGGTTCAGAATCCTCTTCTACATCAGACTGAGGAAGGATAAGGTTTTGCGGGAAAGACATGCCCACAAGAAAAACAGTGCTGTCCTGGATCATCCTCCTCCTGAGGACTGATTAATGGCTTCTCTCGTTTGGCTGGCGAGCAATGGGTCGATAAATCCTCGGCATGCTGCTCTGTGCAGGGCTCTGCCTGCCACTGGTTAGAGACAAACGCTGCAGCTCTGTCCGCAGGAGAACATGCACACCGAGCCTTATTAAACCCAAAATACACAAAGTGACGGCCATTGGCTCAGCAAGGCATCAGTACAGCAGCAGCAGCAGCCATTTGATGTTATTTGCAGACAAATACTGCTAACTAGGCTGTGTCTTTGATGGATTGTAAGCTGCAGCTTCAGGGACAATAGGTTTAGTGCAGGATCATGCAGTTTATACAGCAATGCATCAGATCAGAAGCACATTGGGCACACACACATCATTTATTTATTTTACTGCTCTATTCTGTACGGTTTACTAGATGGTATTTTGTTAGAAGAGGCTTTATCACACAATGGTTGACAAAATGAACTCTTCCATTTAACTGACAGCGAGACATCAGCGTTCATTTGATCCCTAGCAACCACATGTTTGAGCTTTTCAATCTACACCCACTACAAATACAACTGAAATATGTTAGTGTTTGCTCAGTGACCAGCATGGTGGGCCAGAAAGCACGGACTGCCTTATGGAGACTGAGGCTGTAAAGACAAAGCCTCATCTCAAAACAGGAATGCCATTTTTGTTTCTGCCTTTAAGGTGAAAGCCCGTTTAGCCAATGTATTACTGTGTACTGTAGTGGGACATTATTACTGAGGGAGTGACTGCACACTTATCTTTTACATGGAAAAAGGCTATCAATAAACAAAATAACATCCGCTTTATTGAGCCATTTGACCCAGTGTTCATACCGTATCTGCACACATGCTATGCAGAAGGGAAGAAAGGGAATATTTATGAGGTCGGGACATTTAGCTGAACAAAAGCCATTGTGGCCGACAGGGAAAACAAGACTCATTTCATGGGAATAATGAAATTCATGAACAATGTTTCAATTCACGAAGGTCAAACGTAATGGAGTGAACAGATGGGGAAACAGGAGCAGGTGGGTGAATGGACCTCTACGTAACAATAATTAAACCACTTGAGAATTTTTGGGCCCTTTGATGAAAAGTGGAGACACCTGAAATAAAACAACCATTTCATATTTTCGTCTTTCAACAGAATCATATTGTGGTGAAACTATGACAAATTCCAATTCAGAATTGTTACCATAGCTTGATAGAATTGCAGTTTTGGCATCTGTGCTACTTTTAATAGCAATACATTACTCACAAAGGGTGACTTTGTTCATTCTGACAATATGACTTTCATGAAGGCAGGATGTTTGCAGGGCTTTCATTTTATACTGCATTAGTTTGAGTTAGTACTAATAAACTGGCAACTGAGCGCACAATCAATTATTGGGTTTTCTTTGCTCGGTCAGTGCCATGTGTGCCAAAAGGAAATATCAGAAAAACAACCCACCAATGGCTCTACATTTGATGACGCAAAGTTCATCTGTTATTATCCTTTCCATAGTAACGCTTCCTTATTACTGTTTTCTAAGAAAACTGTGGTGATAAAATGGATGTACAGATATTTTCTCCCTAGGAGTGAGTCAATACCACAAAATTACACTGTTCAGACTACACTCTCACTCACAAAACTATTGTCCTCTCATGCACACAGTCTTAAGAAACACTAAAAAACAAACTAAAAAATACAGCTGACAACCTGGAGCTCATTTTTCCAAACCAAAAACAAACAAGTTCCTGTTTTTCAACTTACCTGGACTCCCTCCATCTATAAGCCCCACCCTGATGAACTCCTACGACCGGCTAGCAGAGGATTTAACCAAGTTGCCCAAGCATTATCTAAACACACACTGCTTCTGTCACCGAGGTTTAAAGGCTGTGAAACCTCAGTGGGTCATGTTATGCAACCCGCTGCCCGTGTTGAGCAGACTGAGAGAATTGACTGTACGGTCCAGAGAAAAAGTAGGATGATGTGATAAGTAGGAAAAGAAAAAACATATTCAAGTCCCCACATCCTGATGAAATGCCCTTCGAAGCTGAACTCTCACCTCCTTGTGAAGGAAGATGAGCAAAATAATCGGACAGACCAGTTCACTTAGGGTGATCCATTTGTGATCAGATAAGCCAAGATGCATGTTAATGCCAGGTGTAAACAGGGCCTGAGACTTGTTATGCCTGTTCTAATTACACCCAAAATAGAAAGAGAAAGTACACTATCCACTCTTTGAATTTGTGGTTTCAACAAAGTAACATATTTTGGGATGTTGAAATGATCAGTGACAATAAAAAGTGACTAGACAGAAAATTAACCCTGTTTCTGAGGCAGAGGCAGCAACTGTTTGAAACAGCTGTCATGTCATTACTTACTAGTTTCTCCATTTTATCTGTTGCTGCTTTCACTCAACCTGCATCACACAGCACTTTGTGTAATTTAAAAAGAACAGGAAACCTTGTCTATAAAGGTGACCTGCATCAATTTGCCTTATTGCTCCTGTCTTACAGTTCTCCAATCCTGAAGGGGCATCAGCCCTGACCATTTTATGCTGCAAAACCAAAAACACATTGCTGCCAGACCAACCTCTCTCTACCCTTCCCGCCTCAACTCCACTGCATGTGGCATGCCAGTTGCTGAATTGCACAGTTTGCTAAACGAAGCGAGGTGGGGGTTTGGGAGGCACAAAGACTCTTTTGTTCTGCAGGGCAAGTCTAGAAGATTTTTTAAGCAAAACCAATTTCTAGTGGTTGCATGTTAAGGAGACAAGCAATGTGAGGCTTGCTCTGCTGGGAAATAATGTTGGGAAGGACACACTCTCCTACCTGCATTCCTCAGCTCCATGTCGGTGAGGGACCCAGGTACATGGACCTACACACAGTTTTGGAGAAGAGTGAAGACGAGCACTGTATTTTTCTTTGTCATCAAAATCGTCTAAACTTATCTTCCTCTGCCACTTTGCTGCTATGACAAGGTCAGCGTTCTGTCATCTTAAAAATAAGACAAGAAAAAGAGATTCGATGTCCAAATCATTCTTAGAAATAAATATAACGTGCTTTTATCACCACTAAGACAGACTACTGCAATCGGTTTATTCTTAGTTTACCCAATAAGGCAGTGTTCAGACTGATATTTATTTAGCACTGCTTGGTAAAAGTCCTCATTGATTTCGATGAGACTGTGCTAACACAGTGTGTATGGCAGATCAGGGGGCCCCAGCAAAAACATGGATCAAGATCAAGTTGGCCAATTAAAAATATGTAAGAGCACATTCCTGGTAGATTACTGTGTAACATTAATGCTATATTTTCGCTATTTACCTCACAATCCTGCAACAGATGATACAATTATTCCACAATGACACCTCTCCAGGTAGTCCTTCCTCCTAGCATTATAAACTGCTCAACAGGGTTTTAGTGTAATAAGTCTTCAGCCTCATGGATCTATTAATAGGGATGCACTGATGCTATTCCATGTGGACACACAGAGGACAGTAACTGACAGTAAATAACATGTTGAGGTTGATGCATTGTAGTTACATAATTTCATCACCTTTCAGAGAAATCAGATAGTTGGGTATTGGGTGAGAAAACATTGACTCGGTGGATTCATATCTTTAAACTAGGCTTCTGGATTGAATTTAATTGTCTCGCCGGTTTTTCTGGGGATTAAAATAAATAAAGTATATCTTCTTCTTCTTCTTCTTCTTATCTTCTTTTGGTCTGAACAACCAATGAAAAGAACAGCGGCAACAAATGCATACTGATCAAACACTTTGCACCTACTCATGTCTCGTGTCTGGTTTGCCCACACCGTAGTCTTTGAATTGAACTACACACAGCGTATCATGCAAAAAGACATTGCTAAATGACAAAAACACACACACACAAAAAATGTTTTCACAACTAAATGGTCTTGATACACAGAAGCCGAAGTCCCATTTCCCTTTTCAAGCCAGTGTTCCACAAGCCTCAGCTAGACAAGAGTTTTCAAATTCATCTTTCTAAAAAGATGAAACATGACACTGAGGCTTTCTGGCTACTCTTGTACTAGACAGCAGTAGGTAGTGATTGTTTGTTAGCATTCACTGCTTCAAAAAAGCAAAAACGCACCAGCATTGCTTCTGTCTGCTCACCCCAGGAGACACTGTCGTGGTCTGATTTGATTATTCTGGAAAAGAATACTGCCAACAGCATGACAAAATTCATCTCATCTTATTTTCAGTTTCCCTGCAGGCCGGATATCAGAAACAGGCCTACTCTGCTATTATCAGAGGCTTCAGAAAGAGACGGTTGTTCTTTCAAAGCATAAAAGACAAAGCAAATAAGCCGTCTCACTTTAACCATTGAGCTTCTCTGCTTTTGCAAGAAACATGACACCAAGTAAGTAAGAGCTCTTTGATGCTACCAGAACATTCTTTAGGTGGAGTCACAGTTGAATCCACGACAATACCCATAGATACCCAGTGTACACAAACACACGGAATATCTAAGATTCTTTGGCCAGAGGTATGACTCATCGTGTCAGGTAATCAAATAAGATGACGCTGCAACAACAACTTTAGTCTCCAAGGCCATGACTCAATACCCTCCACCCTGTTTGGCAGAGAAACGGCTATCAGGACCAGTGGGGGAGACTGGGGAGCAGGCAGATAACCTGACACCTGCTGAGATGCAGATATTGGCTGTCAGAGAGGAGAACAGAGGAAATTAGGTGCTTTAAGTGCTGCAGTGTCAGTAGTGATATAAGGTGACCCAAAAACATGAGATAATATTGAACATGAATGACGGAATACAATCCATGATAGGTGATGTTACACTGCCAGGTGTAACAGACAATGTTAACATCACCCTGAACAGTGACCCTCAAGACCCTGAAGCAGCATGAGTGTGACAGTTTTGCTAGCAGGTATTCACAAGGGTAGTTGGTAAACTACTGCAGCAGGTGAGCTAAAGGCTAACATGCTTGCCAACCTAGTGCTAGTAAGTCACAATAGTTCGCTGAGCCTCTTCCTGTTTTCTGGCATCCAGCAGAGTTACTGAAAAGTAAAAGAGGGAAAAAACCTCTCAGAGCGACTTACTCCTGTCTCAAAAGTCTGCAAACAATGCCTTTTTATGGAGCATTTTATATACTGAGAAGGTTAAATAAAAGTGAATGGAGCTCCCTCCATTTTGGACTCTATAGGTCTCCATTACCTCAAAAGTCAGCTCTGTCAAGAAGGTTTGCTATTGGTCAAAAGCGCAAATTTGTTGAAGTCAATGTGACAGATTCACAGAGATTTACTTCAAATCCACTTTTGCAGTTTTAAACGATGGTGCGAACATGCCTTAAAGCTAGGGTAAGTCAGAAAGTCAGAGGTCGGAGCTGGGAATGATGTCACACCCGAGTTTACGGTGTTCCAGTTTACAAGTTGGAAAACCAACCAACCAACATCAGCCGTTGTTTACAAATAGCCAGGTTAGCCATTGTTGCACCGGTTGATAAAAAAAAAAGCATTGTGCGGTAATTACTCATACTAAACACTGTAGCAACACGTCCACAGACAGCTGTTGAACAGCACTGTTTGCGAAAATTTCTATGAGACACAAGTACACAGAAGGGCTAATAAACAGTATAAACTACAGCTTTCACGAACTGTTGATACTCGGAGCAGCCATCTTTTTGACTTTCCAAGTCGGAAATCTGACTTAAGGGGGCATTCACTTTGGGACTTTGAACTCGAAAAATCCGAATTCCCATGTCAAATGGAACGCACCATAAGTAAGGCCAAACATTTCATTTGGTCTGAATTAAATGATTGGCTGTGCTTGAACATGTGTTTTGTGGGAGTGGCTTTAAAGGAAGGCCGGGGGGGGAGGGAGTAGGATTTTTCCAGTTGATACTTTCAAAATCTAGCTGGCTCTTGCTAGTTTCTCCAACATTACGTGTCCCAGCTTTAAGTCATCCCTGTGATTGCTGCAACAAAAGATAAAATGATTGCCACTGTTAAAACTTTCCAAAGATGTAACATCCTTCCTCACATTGTTATAAATAGTATACTGCACTGTCTGATAAATCTTCAAACTCATTGACCTATTGCTCAAACTGGACTGTCTGGATCATATTTCATGTCCTTACCAGTAATTGACACAACACACCCCCACCAGAGCTCCCCCTTGTAATATTTTAATGCAGGGCTGTTCTGAATTCCCAGTAACATTGTAATTAAAAAAATAAAGATTGAAATAAAGATTATAGAGATTAGTACCTTCCTAAGATTCCAGACAGTCTGGAAGGTTGCACATGACTGGTCATACACCATCCAGATCAACATTGCGATGTGTCAAAACCATGTCAGCAGTCAGCAGTATTATTGAATGAGCCAACAAGTAAGTCAGACACTGGCCACCTTTGGTGATAAGGCGTCTCTATCAGGCATACTACACTCAAAGGGTGCCAAAGTCATGCTTTTTTAAAAAGTGGTTTTAACCCAGTTATCTATTGTAAAACTATGGAAATATGACATAATGAATGTTTCCATTCCATCAACATTTGCTTTTGTCCATAAGCTGTGGACTTAAAAACCTTCATTGTCTCATTGCTTCTGTGGTTGCATTACAGATTATGTTGTAAAGCAAATACTGTGGCAGTGAGAGCATTTAACTTGCTCAAAAATAACTTTACTACTACCACCACTACTTGAAAACCAAATAAAAGCATCATATTCCCTGCATTGCAGAAAACTGTGTGCTAGTTACATTATAAATTATAGCTCATGATAGCTCTCTTCTCTTCAGCCTTCAGCAGTTCTGCCTGAATTCCTTATGAAATGAAATGTACATGACAAACGTATTTTAGCTGCTGTAAATAAGAAAGACATCTTAAAGGGTCCTCAACCTCACCTAATGGGACTCCCCTGGTTAAATACATAATACCATACGTTTATCACAATCAGAATCAGAAATACTTTATTGATCCCCAAGGGGAAATTCTGTGTTACAGTTGCGCACATTGCAAGACAAAAGGAATATAAATAAGATAGTGGTATATAAAGAAATATATAAATATCAGAGTAAAAATATAAAATAAAGAAAAAATATAAAGGAGTGTGGATATGTACAATATTCATATAGTTAAAGGAAATGTTATGGTGAACAGTAATAATGATAAATAGTAGCAGCAGAGAGTATTGCAAGTATTTAAGCAGGTGTTATTGCACAAAACAGATGATAATGTCCAGTTTAAAACTAACGTCTAAGTGTCCGTGTGTCAGACACTTAGAGGGGAGTTATAAAGTTTGATGGCCACAGGCAGGAATGACTTCCTGTGGCGCTTATGCGCTGCTGTGAAAAAAGGTCTACTCTTGATTTTGGTTTTCATTGTTAAGCTGCTAAAGCAAACAAAAGGCTGAATAAAGGCAGAGCATTCTCCAGCTTCTTTCTGTCAAATGAGATGTTATAGGCAATTAGAGAGGCATGCTGTACGTGCATGATGTACATAACTCACAACTGACAAGTTTTCTATAAAATAAGTATGCTGTTTTCTATAAAGTGTACTGAGGCCTATGAGACTGAACTATAAATAAATTAAGTACTTTACAAGCAGGTGTCTGCACCCTTTGTGATAACGCTTGTCTGCATGCTGATGTTTTTTTAACTCAGCTTAGACGATCAAAATAAGACTTCCGAAGCCTGCCTTAGATTGTCGGGACACTGACCTCGAACCTGGGATTTCCACTGCATGTCACATTCACCTCATTCACACACTGATGGCACAGCATTCAGGAGCAATTCGGGGTTCAGTATCTTACCCAATGACACTATACCATGCAGAGTGGTGCATTAAGAGAGTTCACAATCACAGCACAGACTGCGTATGCTGAGATGATACTGCTGTCAGGCAAGGAGAAAGAGAACGACAGAGTACTTGATCTGCTTTGCTACTGTATCTTGATAAAGGATGCTAGTTCTCTTGGGAATATACTTTTAGACACTGAGAGGTAACAGCTCGGTGTCAGTGCTTTTCAGTAGCTGTGCTGTGTCTCTGACCCTTGTTCCCTTTTTGACTGGTTGGCTGCAATGCTGGTGATTCAGGAATTTGAGGGATCATACCTACATGTCTTTGTATACCTTAGTCTGTTTACTACTAATTGTGTATACTTTACATTACTTCTAATCATTTTGAAAGCACGCCATTGTGCTTTAGGGGAATTCTGGAATGTGTTTTTTTACGACAGCTGTTATTTTCTACTCTTTTCTGTGCAGTGAGTGACTGTGGAGCAGAAGGACACACACACACCACCCACTACATCCGCACACACTTGAAGTATGACTTAACAAAGAGGAACATCTGGCCATCTGTAGAATAGTACAACTAAGGGTGAAATGTATTTGTGCAGTGTAGCTCGAGGTCATGAGAATATTCCTATAAGTTAAACTGCAACAAGTTAGCTCAGTATTGCTGGGGCTGTTTACACTGTAACTGACAGTGTCAGAATCATATGGCCCATAGCGTCCCACCAGGTGTACCAGTTATACTAGATACCAGAGATCCTTACATAGGCCCATGGGCCTGTCAAGGGGACCACATATTTTCTCTATTTGCAGTATCTGAGAGGACGTTTGTTTGAATGTATATGACATGACGAGATGGCACTGAGGTTGATATTACAAAAGGTTTTCACATCTAAAACATGAGAATGACATAAATCAGATGAAGCAATCCCAACACTCCCTCTGAGAAGAGAAAGAGTTTCTTATCATTCTCGTCGTGCTTCTTTAGAGCTGCACGATTTGGAGAAAAAGTCATACTGCGATTTGCGATTGTGATTCGCTTTTTTTGAACAAATGATGCTATGAGTCTACTTGCTTAATTATCAAGGAATGCACGAAATACTGACATTTTGAAATGTGTATTTCTCAACAAAGTTAAACAATATGTATAACAATAACTAGTAAAACAGAACAAGGGGAGCGTGTTGCTCTACGGAGGAGGCAGCCAGAAGTGGCAAATATTGGCACGCTGGCACCGGCTCAATGAACATCTGTCTCATGCAGAGTCTCTATCCACAACCTGCAGGAGGAACTGTACATTCATTAGCTTTTCATATATTAGTATACTATTTTACCACTAGCTGAATATTATGTCCAGTTCCAGCTGTTTCATTTCTGTGGGTTGTTTTTATTTATTTAATCCTTGTGCAGGAAAAGGCTCTACATTGGTCTCTAATGTATTAATGCTAAGTACTAACTTGTCAGTAATCATATTGTTCAACATTTAATAATCTGCTGTAGCACGTCAAACTTTTTTTAATGTCCCGCCCCTTCCAGGCTGCGATTGGTTGGCTGATGTAAAGTGACTGACAGGCACGTCGGCTCTGTGAGAAGGTGAACATGTTGAACAACAAAAGGCAGCGATACAGCCAACGTTATATGTCCAGCGAGCCAAACCCAATCCTTCCCTATCTTGTCCCCGTGTTCTTCTGTCTGTTTTATTAAATCGCACACTTTTTGCGGTTATGTAATCGCACATGAAGACATCGCGATTGCGATTAGATTAATCATGCAGCCTTATTCTTCTTGTATGTGCTATTTCTAAAAGTAGCATCTCCACATTACAAGCAGGATCTTGAGAGTTTAACATGGTTGATTTAGAGAATAATTAAGCGTGAAGCTATAACTGTCTCTTTGTTTATTCACCAGCTTAACGCTGAATTCCATAACAGCACTCAGCGTCCTGATCTGCAGGTCCACCATGCACAGACAGTCAATGGAAAGTAGAGTTTTTAAGATTCCTTTATACAATACTGAGCAATTAAATGCAAGGAAATACCAAGATCCAGTAGTTCCATTAAAGGATAATGGTGCAAGGAAGCCCACTTAGCCCACAAGTGAGAGCTACATTTTCTAAATTGAATGTTTTCCTGAGAGGATGTCAGTTAACAAATTAAAATAGCATGAATTTTATTCTCACTACCAAAACTAACAGTAATTATCAGTGAAATGGGTAAATACAGCAGGTAGTCACAATATAAACCTTCAAAATGCTAAAGGAACTGTTGACATTTTGTTTTCTTTTACAAATAAATATGCTAATTTGCTTTCTTTCTGATATAATGATGCCACTTGCTTGACAAACAAGAGACCACTAACAACAACAAAGCCACAAGTTGTCATGCTACATGTTAATCTGTTCATTTGTTCACCTTGGACACAACCAGTTTCCCCAGTTTCCAGTCTTTATGCTAAGCTATGCTAACAACATCTTGACTCCAGCTCAGGACTCAAAGCACTGACATGAAATAGATATCTATCTGCTCATCTCAATCTCAGAAAGAAAGCAACACAGCATACTTCGCAAAATGTTTCCTTTCAAATGGAACACTGATCTAAGGCCTCAGAAACAAACAGGCTGAATAAAAAAGGCTGCAACTTACAGCGATTTCCCTGCAGGCAGACATCGATATTCCAGTGCCTTCTATTTGTTTAAGTGCATACTCCTTCTCATCATTCCTGTAGAGATAAAAAGAGAAAATGGGACTACCATTAGAAAATGGCAAATATTTTGTGAACCAGCGGCCTTCGCAACATCAACCTCAGGAACTCCGACTCCTATTTTGGCCTTTTGGGTTTTGGTATTAAAGCAGGAGGTGTTTTGGGAAGCAGAGAATTACTGCAGAGGGCATAAAAAAGCCTGTAAGGTTTCGACTGTCTCTGAGGAATCCATGTCATTAGAGATGGCCTTTGGCAGCAAAGAGCCGTCCATTCACTGCAGGAGTGCTGCTCTCCCCCGGGTCTGGATAACTGCCCTGCATGAATATCACCCTTGATGCAAAGACAGATGCTCAGGATTGAAACTATCCACCAGCTAAGGGCACAAATACGTTCCATGCAAGTACGTGAGTGCAAATAAGAACACACCAACACGCGACCCTGTTCTCAACAAGCGTATGCAGACATGTTTAGCTAGAGCCTCATCAAAATGGTTAGCCATGGCTGGAAAGTAGATCTTGTGTAGCTTGAAGCGTTCACATATCGCCTATTTGCGTGTCTGTTATTCGTTTTCACTTTCTGGCATTTGCAGGGTAGGATTTCCAGTGCATGAAAACCTGTTAATAAGTGAAATGTGAGACTGCAGGGCAGAGCTTCGTTCAGCAGACATTGATTATGAAGATATACAGTGTTCCAGTGTATGAACCAACCTGAGCAGACAGCAGTGGACAAAATGAGCACTAAAAGGAAACATATTCTATTTAAAACAGTGCAAAGAGGCATGATTAAAATGTAGACATAATCTGTGGACAGCATCCAATAATAATCTAATTCAGTGAGCAATTGCACAGATCAAACAGGCCCTCCTGGTCCTAAGATCAAACACACTTCAGCCTAATTTGCATTGGAGCTGGACATGGATTAACTGGAGCACTCAGTCATACATCTCTAATACTAATTGAGCTCCACAGATGCTCAAAACAGCACATTACATTTAATCGTTTGGTCTGTGAACAGAATTTCCTCGTATACATTTAGTCAATTCACAATAAAACAATTAATGCACTACTCTGTTACACAAAAGCAGATGAAAAAGTGAAAAGAAAACCACAGAACATGACATCTAAAGATGAATATGTGTTCATAAGTTTTAGCCTTTTAGTTTTTTCTTCATTCAGACTTAACATCAAATATCACTAGTTTCCTTCAGTCAATGGACAGCTCCTCCATATAATCCTCCAGGTATTTGAATTGGCATTTTTAAGTTTGCAGAGAAAAGGAGCTTTGCTCTCTTAAAGCCCTGACACGTAAATAAAAAACAAACTAATGCTGAAAAAGTCTGACGGCTGCTTTACCTCATGTTTTCTGTTAAAGTTGCATTTGAAATAAATTCCACCGCACTTACAACTACTACTAACTCACAAATTAAGTGTTTGGCCTTTAAAATGTATAAAATATAGCCATCAAAATTTCCTGAAGCCCTGGGAGACATCTTCAGACTGCTTGTTTTGTTGAACCCACAGTCCACTCCAATTCCAAAAAGTATTTGTATCCAATAATATAAAACAAGCAACTCCTCACATTTGAGTCTGCAGCCAGGAAATGTAACGTATGCTTGAGAAATTATTTAATGGATCATCAAAACAGTTACCCATTAATTTTCTGACCATCAACTAATCAATTAGTCAACTAATTGTTCCAGCTTATGAACACATTGCAAAGATAACAACAGACAGGAAATCACTCCCAAAAAGAGAGATTAATAACAAACCAACCATTTTCATGTCGCTGTGAATCTAAACATAAGCCCAGAAAATGTCTCATCTAGCACTGTAAAGTTTTGCTTATTTTGCTTTTGCATTTTCAGCCTGAAATCACTGATTACCAACGATAAACGGCCAATCAGAGACCTCTCTCTCTTGCTCTCTGAGTGCCCCCGATGCCAAGTAAACATGCCGGAACAGCTGCTCATAGATCCAACAGGACACTGCACTGTATTGCTGGTTAGTGTGTGCCAGCAATGCCAGCACAGGCCTCTGCCATTACACCACAGCGGCTTGCACACAGTCCCATCATGTCTCTCTCCAAATGTGGAACACTGTGGAGGCACAGTATTGTTTGTTTCCAACACACAAAAAAGGAAAAATACATCTTTGAACCCGCATGTCACTGTTTTGTTTTTTTCAGATAACAACTACTCTCCTGATAAAAGTGCAACTATGATAGCGTAGCTTACAGTATACTATACTGGCTGAAGTTACCATGTTCATTTCTGCAGCAGAGAGATGCACACCCTGGTGGTTTCGGCCACACTGCTGTCATCCTGGCTCCTACATTGACACAATTCCAGATTGTATGCACATGGAGATTGCCCACCTACTTGCCTGAAACACTGCAAATACATTGTCACACCTATACTTCCCTTTTTCCTGCCAGCTTGGATAAACTTGCTAAAGCGGCATCTCCCCTAAGGTGTGAGACACATTAGAAATGTGTGGTATCTCAGATTGTTCTGCAAAGAAATTAGGATTATTCATTTCCAGAAAAGTTTGCACTGCAGACAGAAAGTAGTTTGCTGCCTTTCAGTTTCCACTTCAATAACCCTTACAGGTTAAGTTCACTAGGAACATGTGATGCCCTCCATCCCCAGGGCCTTGCCTGCCGGCCTCTCAGAATACAATCCAGGCTAGAGTGCAGGCTGACTGACACAACTCTCCAGATTCCACTTATAGTTGTATAGTTTATGTTTCCAAAGACAGAAAAACCACAGTATTACATATTACATGCTGTAGTATTGTATCCCAGTATTTTGGTGAAGCAATTTAGCTGTCAGTCAGGATGCAGTTGGAGTAAATCCTGCTTTCCTATTGTGAAGAGATGTACATGAACACATACAGTGAGGAAAATAAGTATTTGAACACCCTGCTATTTTGCAAGTTCTCCCACTTAGAAATCATGGAGGGGTCTGAAATTGTCATCGTAGGTTCATGTCCACTGTGAGAGACATAATCTAAAAAAAAAATCCAGAAATCACAATGTATGATTTTTAAACTATTTATTTGTATATTTGTATCCAGCTGCAAATAAGTATTTGAACACCTGTCTATCAGCTAGAATTCTGACTCTCAAAGACCTGTTAGTCTGCCTTCAAAATGTCCACCTCCACTCCATTTATTATCCTAAATTAGATGCACCTGTTTGAGGTCGTTAGCTGCATAAAGACACCTGTCCACCCCATACAATCAGTAAGAATCCAACTACTAACATGGCCAAGACCAAAGAGCTGTCCAAAGACACTAGAGACAAAATTGTACACCTCCACAAGGCTGGAAAGGGCTACGGGAAATTGCCAAGCAGCTTGGTGAAAAAAGGTCCACTGTTGGAGCAATTATTAGAACATGGAAGAAGCTAAACATGACTGTCAATCTCCCTCGGACTGGGGCTCCATGCAAGATCTCACCTCGTGGGGTCTCAATGATCCTAAGAAAGGTGAGAAATCAGCCCGGAACTACACGGGAGGAGCTGGTCAATGACCTGAAAAGAGCTGGGACCACCGTTTCCAAGGTTACTGTTGGTAATACACTAAGACGTCATGGTTTGAAATCACGCATGGCACGGAAGGTTCCCCTGCTTAAACCAGCACATGTCAAGGCCCGTCTTCAGTTTGCCAATGACCATTTGGATGATCCTGAGGAGTCATGGGAGAAAGTCATGTGGTCAGATGAGACCAAAATAGAACTTTTTGGTCATAATTCCACTAACCGTGTTTGGAGGAAGAAGAATGATGAGCACCATCCCAAGAACACCATCCCTACTGTGAAGCATGGGGGTGGTAGCATCATGCTTTGGGGGTGTTTTTCTGCACATGGGACAGGGCGACTGCACTGTATTAAGGAGAGGATGACCGGGGCCATGTATTGCGAGATTTTGGGGAACAACCTCCTTCCCTCAGTTGGAGCATTGAAGATGGGTCGAGGCCGGGTCTTCCAACATGACAATGACCCGAAGCACACAGCCAGGATAACCAAGGAGTTTCTCTGTAAGAAGCATATCAAGGTTCTGGCGTGGCCTAGCCAGTCTCCAGACCTAAACCCAATAGAGAATCTTTGGAGGGAGCTCAAACTCTGTGTTTCTCAGCGACAGCCCAGAAACCTGACTGATCTAGAGAAGATCTGTGTAGAGGAGTGGGCCAAAATCCCTCCTGCAGTGTGTGCAAACCTGGTGAAAAACTACAGGAAACGTTTGACCTCTGTAATTGCAAACAAAGGCTACTGTACCAAATATTCAAATACTTATTTGCAGCTGTATCATACAAATAGTTAAAAAATCATACATTGTGATTTCTGGAATATTTTTTTTTAGATTATGTCTCTCACAGTGGACATGCACCTACGATGACAATTTCAGACCCCTCCATGATTTCTAAGTGGGAGAACTTGCAAAATAGCAGGGTGTTCAAATACTTATTTTCCTCACTGTATGCACAACTCTTAGAGGTGACATACTGACATAGTCACTTAAAATTCTCTTGATGGATTGTGGAGCTGAAATAAAAACAACGCTACACTGCTTGGTTCACTTGGATTTGGATTTGTTATGGCAGTACAGGTGTAACGAGTAACTCTGCACTGCAGTTAGTTAGTCAGAACTGAGCCATTGTTAATGTCATCAGTTGCACCTGTCCTTTAAATTATTTTATAAGACAACATAACACCACCAATGCACCGGGCTATTCTTGTCACAAATTAATACCCACAATAGCCCGGGTACAAAACATGAAGGAGTAGAGCACTCCGGTGTGTATTAGCACTTTATTTTTAGAAAAGTATAGTTTAGTTTTTATTTTATTATCATGCCAAATATTTGGCCAGCCCCATATGGGATTACAGTTCACTGCTATTTTATACATTTTCTGGTAATACATATACAAAAACAACAACAACAAAAATGACCACATTATAAAGTACTTCTAAAAAGTACACCTGCATGAAAATGAATGGCTGGCCTACCCGCCTGTCTACCTGCGTGCATTCTGCCCGTGCACTCACTGGAAGTGAACATGAGTTTTGGGGAGGGAGGGAGGCCTGATGGTCGCTTGCTAGTTTCTCCAATGTTACCTACTCAAGTCCCTGTGCTTCAGTACACTCTTGATCTTTTCTCTTAAGTCTCCACTTGATATAAGATTTGGCCTGCTCTGAGAGCACCAGACTGGCCTGATTGCTTGTGAGCCAGTTGAAGCACGCTTAACCTCTTCCTTCATCTGAATATTTTAGCCACTGTATTTCTTCAGTAATTTGATCAGTATTTTTTAAGAAAGCCCTTAGGTACGCTATATACAGTGTATCCCCTGAACAAAATCTATAAAACCTTAAAAGAGGTTATTACCTCACAGCATTAAATAAGCTCTCCTGTGTTACTGCTGCAGAAATGACTGCCATTGACCTGCATCACCCTTTTGACCTCACCTCAAATCTTTATCATCTAGCCTAGTGAATACAATAAGACACTGCAGGCAGCCTTGACTGGGCTTTACTTCTCAGTGAGTCACAACCTTCATGGTTGTAACTTTAATCGCATCTGGTCACATCTGTCACATCTAGCTAATACCAGACCCCTGCAACAGTCCCTAAGGCTTGTGCAAATTTCTATTATATATTCTAGAGGATTTATCAAATTGTGTTATTACAATTTTATCTCAACAATGACTTGCTGTATTATTGCAATTTTATAAAAAACATTTACTAAGGCACACTACTGAATGTGAAACAATCACATCTGGTCATCTGCAGTCACATCTGCCTCATACCTGATCTCTGTAACATTCTTTTGAGGCGTGCAAATGTTGTTTTTGAAGGTTATTAAATTGAAATATTGCAATGCCATATCAACAGTGATATACTGTATTATTAAAATGTTATATCAATGACAAAGTATTTCATGTGGATTGGTCACATACCTGATCCCTGTAATGAGGTCATTAGAGGCACTAATGTTGATATAGAATGTGGGATCAATACATCACTGCTTCATACCTCTTGCTTTGTTTTACAAGCAGCCAAAAAAAACAACAACTAAGATATACAATTTAAATTATGAAAGGAAGAATAGAAAACAAGTAGCCATGCACTAGAGCACTTCTTGCATTCAATTTACTTTCCAACCTTTCAGCTCAGAGTGATTAACCTAACTTTGGTGATCTTACACATTTTAGAATAAAACAAATTTCACTATTAAAATAAAATGACGAGTATTTTTGTCAACAGGGTCTGTGCCAATTCTGGCAAAAATAGGCACCCTGCTACAACAGAAATGTGACAGCATATTTGTCCATCTTCCTGTCCCTGTTATACATTTTATTCACACGTGCATTGCACTGCCACATGCTTGACAGTATCAATGTAAAGAGTAATAGCAAACAGATTACATTCAACTGCCAGTCTAAAAAAAAGTTTGGCAGCGCATAATGTTAAAAATGGGAGGAGGGAGCAGCTGGGCCGAGAAAAGACGCTGAAATGTCACTATCACGTTGAATGACGATCCCAGCGCTCTCCAGTGCGTTTACAAACGGTACGTTCAGAACAAGTCCTCTTCGTTGCCGCCGTAAAGACGAGACTTGTCAAAAAAATAACCGCTGCTTTACCGTGTTGTTTTTCGGGGGGTTGGCGAAGAGGAGGAGGAAAGGGAGGAGGGGGACCGTTGATGAGTGAGTGAGTGCGTTACATGAAAACAAAAACACAGAGACACGGGTTATCGCAACGGGGAGGTTCAAATCTAATGCCCCGTTCAACACATAACCGAGGTGTGTGTCCACAAAATGCACCCTGCAGTCAGCTTTCAGTCAGTAGAAACAATAACATTCACGGTTATCTTACCCGTCTTTGCGCTTAGCTTTATAAACGTGCCCGTAGGTGCCTCGACCCACTTTGCAACCTTCATATTCGAACAGATCTTCTACTCTCTCCCTCTCGGCCGCCAGCTTTGTTTTGAAGTCGTAATCCATTTTAACCCATAAATACGTCTTAATTTACAATAAAATAAAATATTAATTATTACATGCATTAATTAAATAATCTGGTCGTTTTATTCCCCCACCATTTCCTTGTTTGGGATTTTGGTCTGCTCCGCTTAATGTTCACTGGCTCGTTGACGTTTCTAATTGGCGCGCAGGGCTCTCTGGGTAAGGTAGTTCTTCTGAGCAGGCGCCGCAGTTCGCAAGCTGGCAAACGGTGATATTGGAAACTACAACCCGCGTTTCTCTCTGCGGTTTGTTGCACTTCGCGTACTCATGAACGCTCTTCAAACATGCAGGCATCGGTGGTTTGGATTTCATGGTCCAGTGTATAAACACCTTTTTTTTTTAGTCTTTATACATTCTTTTTTTTATATCACTGAGCTGTTAATTACATAGCATATATGCCAATTATTATTAAGGTAGTGCAAAAAAAGGCTAAATTAGGTCTTTACAGAAAATAGAAATTAATGAATTAGTTTATTTTCAGATAAGGTCAAAACAACACATTATTATTATTATTATTATTATTATTACTACAGTAATTTCCAACGCAGGATCTAAATCAAATGCTTGCTATGTCATTATTTTAATGGTTGCTAAATGCAGTTACTTATTGACTTGTGCAGTTATAATGTACAATGTAATGTTTATAAAATGCAGTCCTTTAACTGCAGTTAATTCATTTTTTGAGTCAACATTGTGTAGTTGTTTGTGTAAGAACAATAAATGAATGCATTATTACGATTGTTTGTAGCGAGAATTTAATGTACAGACATGTAATCCATATGAACAGAAGCACTTAGTTCACATAGAAATTTGCCTAAGCATATTGGAGCTCTAAATTGCAATGTTTATGTGATACATAGATAAAATATAACCACATTTTAAAATAGGGTCGCAGATTAACATAATTTACTGTCATACTATTATAATGTAGCCTAAGTCTAAAATGCAGGGGTGTAGGAGCGACTTTGAACCTGGGGGGGACGCTGAAATGCTAGGGGGGTTCGGGGCCTGCCATATGAGAACGTTCTGATTATGTCCTCTTTGTAACATTGTTATGTGACTATAAAATGGGGTAGCTGTGCCTCAGGATGTAGAGCGGGTTGCCCGTTAATCAAAAGATTGGTGGTTCAATCCCCCAGTTCAATTCAGTGTATGAA
Source organism: Micropterus salmoides (assembly GCF_014851395.1). Lineage (NCBI taxonomy): Eukaryota > Metazoa > Chordata > Actinopteri > Centrarchiformes > Centrarchidae > Micropterus > Micropterus salmoides. The sequence continues at coordinate 3,928,695 of NW_024040928.1, read as the reverse complement.
TGTGTGTGAATGGTCAATTTTATGTAGTGTAAAAGCGCCTTGAGTGGTTGCATAAAATAACCATTCGGCTATAGAACTTCCCCCTAAAGTCATAAGAGGAATGTGGAACTGCAGCACTTTCATTACCAAAAGAGGGCATTTCAGGTATGTCCCTAATGTTTGTCACCTTTAGGGAAAGTTATGCATGCAACACAGAATGGATATTAAACAACGTAAGAGAAGGTTTAGAGTCTGTTGTACACTCTCTCTCTATTCATCCCAATAATGATTGTTTGCCGAATAGCCTAAAGAACAGCTGAGTGAAAGCCAATATTAGTTACACCTGTGACATTCTGTTTGGACGACAGTAATCGCTATAAAACAAATAGCAACCATGTTAACTGGAAAAAAGAAACAGGTTGATTTCCATCGAAATTAAAAGTAGATTAGGCTACTGGCCCAAAGAAACTACTGGAGTGAAGAGTAAAAATATAGTTATAATAAAGGAACGTGAAAAGTGACCAACAATTTTGTTATTTTATTTTACAAATTTGCGTTGCTTTTAACAAGTTAGGCTACTACCCACCCAAGCTGCAGGAATCATCACTGCTGTCTTTAAGTAACAGCAGCACAAAAGAAAAGTCTGTAATAAAGAGGCACTGTGCTGCACCTGCCAATAGACCTCTTTTTTTCTTCCTCAACTTTTCAGCACCGCCTTTGCGTTGTGTTTTTTTTTTTTTTAGAGCCAACTCTGAAATTGCTTGAGGCAGGCAGGCAATGCGAAATAAAATGTACTGTAGTTTTTAACTACATTCTATGGTTTTTAATAATTTTGTACAGGACCACGGCACGCTATGTGTTGGCTGTAAAAATATAACGTCACGTGAGGAAACCCCTGTTTTTACAATGATTGATAGGTCCCTGAACCAACCGCATAGCACAAGCCAGAGCCCTACAATCTGATTGGCTAAAGTTGAGAGTGACGTAACTGTGGCTAGCATATAAAAGCACCGCGCCATCTCCATTCAGTGCTCTACACAGTATGGCCGGCGATATTAGCTAGCACTCGCTAACGGTATTCTCTGCAAAAGGGAAGACGGTAACTCAAGAAAATCAACACCCGGATTGCTTAAAGGACTGTACCTCAATAAATTATAACGGATCGAGGAAGGTTTCATTAAGCTGTAAACGTTACAACCGACGTTTTATATTTTTTGTTGGGTGTCTGTTGTCTCATGATGGAAGATAACGGTGCACATTTCTTCGAGGGGACAGAGAAGCTGTTGGAGGTGTGGTTCTCTCGGCAGGATGAGACCAAAGGAACCGGGGACCTCCGTACCATCCCAAGGTTTGTCCGTCCTCTGGAGCATATGGAAATGTTGGCTGAAACACCGGCCATATGCTTGGTTTCATTCCCCCAGTCCGTGACATGTTACCAGTTAACTTAAATGTGGCGAAATCTTGTTGTCCAGTGGTAGTATACTCTCTGTAATCATTAGTAGAGACGTTTTATAGAGGCCTTTGTCCTTAGTTAGCTAGACAGGAGTAGGAAGCGAGTCAATTTCACACTAAAGCCCACTAACTTAACGTTACTAGTAAGCTAGCTAACACCGTCACTGGAAAATGGCCACCTCCCCCTTTTAACAGTGCCACTTCCAAGCTGAGTCATTCATTCTTCATCGAGGACATTTATGGCAGTAAACATTTTAGTATATCGATGTGTTCCCTCTCTTGTTTTTGTGAGGGATAGATCAGTTCTATAATATAGCTGTCTTGACAGCAAGTTGGCAGCCCGTTTCTAGCTGGCGAACCTTAACTTAGCAGACGTTTGTTCCTGGGAGAAAACATTAAAATACTGTTCGCTGTCTCCTGCTGTTTACTGACTCGTGATACGACTTAAATATGTCTGTCGTTATTTTAAACCGTCTTTCATTTCACCAACGTTTATCCGCTCACTTTAATGCTAACATTAGGCGGGCTTAATACATTTTTTTTTTTTCTTCCCCCACCCGATCGGTGCGCACGCGTTTTTATTCCCCCAGCATCGATGTCGGGACTCCGTTTGACAAACGTTATAGCAACTTTAACGTTATATCGGAGTGCTTAAATGTACTAAGTTAAGCTACATGCTTTACGTAAACCAAACCGGGTTTAATAAAATGACATTGAGGGTTTGTATGGCTGTAAATTAGGAGGGTTTTTTTTTCTCTCTGCGTCATTCAACGAGCGGGCCTCGCCGAAGGTGTCAAGCATGTGGTCGCCTGTCGTCACCGCGTGTTTCCTCTGTTGCAGCGACCAACACGGACACACACTGACGTAAAAGTCACAGATCCTTCAAATTTCAGTTTCTGGTCAACCACATGGGATTAGTTTTGCAATGAAGATAGGAGGGTTGAAGCTTTGGTTGCCAGTAAGACCGGACCTCAAATGCCGTTAAATTTCAGCCATCAGAATGTTTTGGTATGAGATCTCATGACTGACCCGGAGCTGCTTATTTAATTTATGTTATGTCACATATTGCACGGCAGCCCCAAGATCTGTAGGTTCGACTAGCATTGCCTGCAGTCCTTGTTCCGGTCACGTTTGCAGCCATGGAGGATCTCTCCTCCCAGCTCCTCTGATTGGTTAGCGGGTCTCCTACTGTGATTTGCTTAGAGGCGCTGCATTCAAAGAACGTGGAATGTCTGAGTGATGGGACATTCAGCGAATTGGATGTGAATGGTTGTTGACCTAAGCCCCTAGTCAACAACACCAAATAAATGTTAGTGTGCCTCAAGGCTGAGGAAAGGGAGTCAGTCATACATTTATAGTTCAAGATGACAGAGTTATGTCGCTATCTGGTGCTGAATACAATTCCCACCAGACAGGTGTTGACTCTTCAGTGTGGGAGTAGAGCAACTAGAGGTGTTAGTCAATTCCACAGAATAACCAGCCAGCAGCACGTCCTTCTTTCCTGTTTTTACTTGCATTTTCTGTTCTTCTACATTGTTTGGGGTTTAACTTTTTTGTGTGTGTGGGGGGGGGGGGGGGGGGGGGGGTGTTAAACTGCTTGACACAGAGTTCAAGAATAATTCTGCCTTCAGGATAAGTGACTTTCCTGGCCATTACGTCGATTTTAGAGAGGTCTGTTTTAAGAAGTGTGTGTGTGTGTGGCCGGTCAGGTCAAGGAGGACTAGCATTAATTTAAAGCCTGGCGGCAGATTAACCGCTCAGAGGGATCTCAAAGGGCCTATGATTCACAAATGTGGAGCTCGCTCACTTTACCTCTGCTGTCCTTCCTCGGGGGTCAACAGCAGTCTGCTTCTAGTGATTGTCAAGCAACTAGTCCTGAGGACCAGTTAAAATCATGATCAATTATACACACTTCAAAATGTGGCCCTCATGACTCCGCAGCTAAATGTTAGTTATGACGTCTTGTGAATGTAGCTGTCTGATCATTTTTATGTTCTGTCGTTTTAGCTCTCCAGTCTTAAATTTTCATCTAAAGTAGCCAGAATTCTTGGAACCTGTGTCATCTTGGTACACCACGTGTCCCTGTCTTGGGCAAGGATTAAAACTCTGTAAACTACTTGCTGGCAGTGTAATCGGGTCCTTTCCTGGCATCTACTTTCTTTTAGGAAAATCTGATGCTGCCGAGCAACCACAAATAGCCTCTGGTGTCCATTTCACACTGAAACGAGAGCTGACCCAGGTCTCCAGTAACGCTGTTCCTCTGCTATGACTCTGGGAAGCTGGCATGTTGCGACAGCTATGCCCTTATGTGGAGGTTGGGGGTGACGACGCATAATATTTTAACTGGGCAAGTCATACCTGTGGAGCTTATCTCTGTTTGTATAAAGTGGCCCGCCTGTTTCTGCTATTTCACATCGTATTAAATATCAAAGGCAGAAAGGAGAAATGCCAGTTTTACGTAGAATGGCTGCATCAGGGTTTAAGCTTGGTTAACTTTCATGTAAACGCACTGCAACCAGTAGAGGTACAGCTCCAGAATTAGGAAACATCACTGCAGACCCATCGCAACCTGGACACAACTACCACAACTCTGGTAGGCTCTACAGCGCTGTACTCCAGAACTTCCAGACATAAGAACCATTCTTTCCTCACACCATCCCTCAGATGAACCATTGTCAGCCATATAGGGTTAATAACCGTGTAACACTTAGACATCCTCTTAGCTACAAACTATATTTATAGTTTAAAATACACTAATGTACATATAATCCATCAGTGAATCTTGAACCCTGTATATACTGTACATAACCACCCACTAGATAAGTGGATGGACCCATTTTCACCTACTTGTATGGACTTGTCTCATCATTGTTTGAAATCCGGCTGGTGATGGTGGTGTCATCCGCAAACAGTTCTCTCCATGTCATGAGTGTACAGTGTGAACAGGAGGGGGCAGTGAACATAGCCCTGAGGGGTTCTAGTAAAATAAATTGCAAAGTTTAACGAAGCTGCTGGTGGCCGCATCTACTTGCGCCGCCAATGCCATGACAACCTATTTTTACTCAGCTTTGTTGTCCATTTCTACCTTCCTGTAAATTGTTCTTTGTAGTAAGATTGAGAGCAACTTGAAACCGGAGTCGAATTCCTTTTGTATGTGTAACATACTGTACTTGGCCAGTGAAGCTGATAATGCGATAAACAAGAAACGAGGCTGCATGCCTTACCGTTGTCACAAACAGAAGCAGGAGGTAAACCTTTCCCATCTATATTCGCTATCAAATAACCCCTGCGTGTATAATACACATCCTTACAGCAACACAACATACAGGTAATGAAAAGGGCTCAGTGTTGATGCACACGCAATACTCCCGTTCACTTTTATGTCTAAATATGGTGGCCATGGTCAAGAAGTAAAATGGGGCAGGACTATGAAGCTAGCCTGTTCACCTTTAGCCTGCAACGTGACATGGTTATCTTATTCTCTGTGGGGAGCAAATTAAATTTGGAGACCACAACAACCGACATGTGCAGCTCTGGTGATGAACAGTGTGGGTGTTTATCCCATACATACATACATATATGTAAAAGATGTTTGACACTTGACATAGTGTTGTCTCCTAATCATCTGTATGAGGTCTGTTGGTAAGTTAATGTAGGCCTCTGATCGCTGAGGCACATCATAATAATAACACATGCGCACACTCACTGAAGTAGGTAGTCAACATTCATGACAGATGGAGTACACTGATTACATGACACCCAGCGTCTCAGAACAATGGTAATCTGTTAATTCAGCATTTGCTGCTTTGCTTCTATGTCAACTGTTGTGTTTGTGGACTCCTGGAAGTCCTAGCTTTCAAGTTTCACCTAGCTCTGTTACTGTTCCTAGTTTGGACAAGCTTGACAAAAAGAAACATGGCGACGCCAAAGAGTTTAGAAGCAAAGAGGCAAAACCTTCATGCTTTTACTTGACAACTGCCGCTAGATAGCGCTGCCACTATTTTGGACTGAAGCTGTGCCTTCAGCGGGCCAGCCTCGCTCCACTATGCATTTCATCAAATTAATTGTATGATTAGGAATAAGAACATGTTGAGAAACTGGCTTATTATTCATCCCGCACTGCAGCAGCTAATAAGGGGCATGCTGGAGTAGAAACCAAACATAACTTTCTCATGTAATACAGTAACGTCACATCTATGAAGGTGGAACAAACATAGCTAGGAACCTAGTATTTATTTTCACATGTTTAAATAACTTATGTAGACAGAAATCAAAAATGTTCTCTGTAGTTGCAATATAATCTCTTTTCGGAAACATAGGGTTAATCTTTGTTTTTAACAATGCATTTAGACCTCATCAAGATAACATGACGTAATGCAGTTTAAACATATACTTTTATTGTTAATTGTACACTAAACAAAAGTACAACAATATACTAAAGTATTGATAAATAAGACTCAAATGTTTAAAACTACATAAAGGTTAAATAAAATAAATAAATTATGCAGTACTACTGATGAACTTGAAAGGAAAATGGTGTCTGTATTATGTGGGCCTGCCAAACAGAAACTATAACCAAACCCTGCTGCTGTTAATACAGCATATTCACATCTAGTTTATCCCTTTACCAACACTCTTTTCAAAGAAATGAGAAACCATTTTTCACCCACCACCTGGCTCTTAAACAGGCGATCTACGATACAGTGCCCGAGAGGAAACGCTGCTCTTGAATGCATCTAATACAAGTCCATCTACAATGAGGACCTTTTGCAACTTTGAGATTTCACACTAACGTTGCACATTTGAAAGAGGAGCAAGATAAATTTGTTGGACAGGAAGCTGTGTTAGATTCTTGTTCAGCTCACATTTATTTACGTCCCGTCTAGTTTAATTTCCAACCTACCAACTATAACTACGCATCACATTTCCTCCAAGCCCCCAGGAAGTGCTCTGTGCCATTCTAATGGTGTCCAAACCACAAACTTGCATTCAGAAAGAAACGGCTGTGAAATAGTGGTTAAATATTTTTTTTGAGCGTCACAACCCCTGCGAAATGACTCCTTCCTTCAGAATTTAATCCATTCTGTCCAATGACATTTGGAAAGTCTAAAAGAGCTGCATGATTATCGTTTTATCCTCATTCCAGTTAGCGGAGGGCACAGTGCAACAAAGAAACCCCTCCGCCTACCAGCTGTAATTGTAGAGCGATGCCAACACGTAAGTTTAAATGCTCAACGCGTGACTATGGGCGTGGACTCCACACAGAAGTAAAAACTGGCCTTGATATGCACTGTACAGTGCCAGCAGCAGGTTGTGAACATCGGTCATAAATTGGGAGAAATATGGAAAATCAGGATTCTGACCACGGGAGGAAACCAGGAGAGGACAAAGTCTCCCAGGAAAATCAGGAGGGTTAGCAAGTATGTTCATGAATGTTGTCAGATGTATTTGGGCTAAGAGGACAAGTGATGGGGGATATATTTATTAGTCATTTACCGTGAGCAGCTGATCGCTGTATTGTGTGGCTGTGAAAGTTTATTTTTTAATTGTCATTAATCAGCTGTTATCAACGCTGATACCGATTTATCTGCAGTTGGCTCATATCGGCACTCTGATAAATTTGTCAGGCTCTAACGACAAGTTATGTGCTCTCCTCCTCTTCTTACTCTGTATTTACACGTAAACAAGGCATTTAGGGGTTTTATTCTATTAGATATTCTATCACTGTTTACATTAAACTGTTAATTTCTGTGATGGTTTATAG